>NC_056542.1:4890456-5220456 GCF_910596095.1 Thunnus maccoyii
AAGAAAACTAAATAACCACAACACATTAAGTTGGAACATATTTCATAGTTCTGCTGAGTTTTACTGAATCATCTTACCAGTGACATTGAGCCGGCATTTTCCTCTGTTCCAACCATAATTTGTTCTCACTCCACACTGGTACAGACCCGAGTCATCAATCCTGATTCTGGACACATGAAGTCTGATTCGTCCTTCTCTGAGGGCGTCTTTGTCACACTGAACTCGTCCTGCAAACTGTCCATCCTGAGACTCTGAGACCTCAACACCCTCATATAGATGATACAGGACCAAGGGTTTAACATCAGTTAACAGTTCACAAATAATTATAGATACAGTGGAGGAACTGTCAGTTTTGGTTGTAAACATCAATTCCAGTGTGATGTTGTGGTTCTCCTCTGCCTGGTAGGAGGTCTCTGTCACGTTCAATACAAATGTTCCTGTTGAGGAGACAGAGAGGGAAAGTGAGGACCAGACAAACTAAGAACTTTAACATTTGAGCCCTTAAACTCCACCTATATATATTTAGAAATACAGCTAAGTGTTTAAAGATACAAGAGTATAAAAAGGTAATGCATGATGCCAATAATTAATACAATCTAATCAATAACTGAAAATAGAGGATCTTCCCAACTGTCATCTACCAACTTTAATAGTTCTAATGTTTTCACTGACATATTTTAAAATGGAAGTCATAAAATATGTTTGTGAGGCTGAAGGTTTATTCTGTTGTTCATCTTTATGTCAAACTGAAGGTTTAAACTAACCACAGACACAGGAGGTCAGGCTGATGAGCAGAAGGATCCTGCAGATCATCTTCTCCCTGTGAGAGGAGACAGAGGAGAGGAGTCATCAACACATGAGGTCAAAGTTCAGTCATCACACTTGTGAAAAGATAAGTCAGGTTTCATTCATGCATCACAACATGTGCTCATGTTCATCTTCCTTATTCTACATGACTGAGCAAAGGACTTTTAGTCAGATCTCAGTCAGTCTACAGTTTGTTCTTCTATGAATTCAGTTCAAGTAACATGTTTTTAAAAGCCTTTCTCAGGTGTCTGTGTGCAGTAATGTAACTGTGCTACAAGATGCTGCAGGTTAAGTTGATTACAATATCTGAAGGTGCAGTTAATATTTCAGGGTTCTTCGTGTGGTAGGAAGCACTAGGAAACACTTCCCCCAAACTGATGTTGAACGCAGCCCTTGTCTGTTCACTTGCCCATCCCTTCCTATCAATCAGGTTCAGGTTCTGATTATTGTTGATTGTTGATTATTGTTTTAGCTTCCTTGCTAGTGCTCCCTGAGTCTTACCTTTGCATACCACAGTGGTAAGTAGGGCCTGGACAACTATTGATTATATTGTGTATGAACAGGGCTGTACAGAGACCTTTAGAGGGGCAGGTGCTCAAACACCAAACCACCAACATAATTTACAGCATGATCTGCTGAATTATAGCAACACATATTCAAACACAATGTAACATGAAATCTTACAACAAACCAAATCAAACTACATCATTGTTCCCCACCTGATGAAATCACAAATGGTCAAGATGCTGTGACTGCATGGTGAGTATACAGCAACACCTCTAAGCTCTCCTCAGTATGGAAAGCCCTTTTAGCATCTATTAGATATCCTTGATATCAAACTTAAGTGTCATCTACTAGTTCAGACTTTGGCAGTACTAGTTGGACATTTTGTCCAACTAGTTCGCAACTTTGTCGTACTAGTTGAACAAAAACTCCTACTAGTTACGCTTTTTCAGCAACTAGTGACACTTTTGGCCAACTAGTTCGGACAAAAGCCGTACTAGTTGAGCCCAAGGCCGAACTAGTTGAGCCAAAATCCCAACTAGTTGACTTTTTTGCGCACTAGTCGACGACTGGACCCAACTAGTAAAGCTCAAAGTCCTACTAGTTAACTATGGCGCCGAAAAAACGCCAACATGTTGACTACTTGAGCGCAAATACGCCTTACTAGTTGACTACTAAAGCTCAAAATGCTTACTAGTACTACTAGTAGAAGCCAAAATGTCCACTAGTACTACTACTGAACATTTTGAGCTTCACTAGTAGTACTAGTAACACGGAAACTGGGCAACTAGTAGTACTAGTGGACTGCATGCAAATGAAGCAGGCGGGACAAAGATTTTGATTGGTCAGTGTAGAAACTGTGTGTTGGACCTCTTAAAGTGCCCGCTCTGTATAGTAACTTGAGTTTTAGCAGCACTCATTTCAGGAAGCCTGTTAATTTAGTTTATTTTATATTAACATGAAATGGCAATTGAATGCATTTTGGTAGATTAAACATACAACGACATGAAAACCAAAGTAAATGTAACATTAATATTTTTATGTGTAGAAAATTTGCAACTACAGAGAATTAATTTTAAAAAGTCTTTTCTCTGTTCCTCCACCGCGTCTGCTTGGTAACACGGGGGAACTTCTGCTTGCCCCTTCAGATAAGCTGTTTGGGAATAACGACACAGACTTTCAAGATTTCAATGCCGCGGCCGCAGTGAAGAGGCTGAAATAATTGATCCAGGATTAGCTGCAGTGCGGAACAACAACCAGCAGGTGGCAGATGCGAGCCGTCGAGATGCAGCTTCTGTCCGTCTCTCATCCATAGACTGTTTATAAAGATATATATTAATAATATTTATAATATAGTCTATGCTCTCATCATGCTCGACAAGCAGAGAGAACGGAGAAACCCCGTGAAGCTGTCTGAGAATTAGTTATAAGTTATATTGTCTGCTGGACCCGTACAGTAAACTAACACATTACAGTCTTAATTTCATAAAGGACATTTATATTATGATATTTAAACCAACCATCCGTCAACACAGTTTAGACCTCAATATATGAAACATGTAAATTTGTCCCCTCCAATAATTGTAACCGACTGATCATCAGAAGCCGAAAGAAAGCTGATTGTTCTCCTCAGTATTCAGAGTTAAACTGACTCCAAAACGCGCTGGACGTGAATCATTCACAGTAAACCTGCAGCGTCTTGTTTGTGAGCCAGTCTGTCTCATGACATTCATGAAACAATCATGAAATTTAATCTATCTAGTTATTTTCCGTGACACTCTGCACGACTTTCAAACTGATGTATTTCAGTTAGAAGTAGGTTTGTACCTGCAGCGGCTTTTTTTCCTCATTTGTTATTAATTTTTAACTACGTCACTCAACATTTAATCACAAGATATTATCCTTGATTTTATTTATTTTAATATTACCAGCCCAGTGGGGCCGGAGAGGACGCGTATGAGTATTTTCCTCACTGTCGATTTTAGTAGGCTATCTTTAACATTTCTCAACATACCGTTACTATGATGATGACGCCAGCTAAAGCCGTAACATATAGTCAGTATGACATTATATCATACTGCAGATTGGTGGTAACGTACTGTAGTGTATATTGAAGTGTAAAGAAAATAATGTGTGTATGTATAATAAACTCGATCAGCCTTAAACTGCGCAGTAAACAGAATTTGAAGCTCTGTGATTGGCTGACCGGAATTCCCGCCGACCGGAAGTGTTTTCCTCACTGTGATCGTGTTAAAGTTTTGTCTTAATGATATCTTTAAGATTTCTCAACACAACAACACCAACGTGTCCTCAGTAACTCAACAGTAAGATAGGTTAGTGTTAAGGCCATCAGTCATCATTATTTCTCCTCTGATTCTGAGTAATAGAGTAGTTTCTGTCAGGTTGTGGTAGCGGAAGGCTAGGGAAGAGCATTGTGTTGTGGGCGCGTTCGACTCCTGGTTTTGCTGTCTGCCGTCAGTTGGCTTCATTCCGTTTCAAACTGCTGCCGTCCGCCGCAACCCGAATCCAAACACCACCATGTCTGTTTAGAAAAAGCTGTTTTATAGCCTGTGGTTGTAAAATGTGAAGTTGCTCGTTTAATGATATATTTCCAAGTATATGTGGCTGAGTATATTTAATATGAAATCATCTTTCTTAAAACAATAAAACCCTCCAACGTTGTGTGTTTATAAACGGGATGAAGACGAGGTTATAAAACTGGACTTTATATTTCACTTCCATCATCAAACTGGACTTTAGATTCTGTATAGCATTCAACCTCTTACTGTTACATAATCTAATTATTTATTAATTATGTTAATAATTTCCCTTAATTTAAATTAATAATAATTTGTTATTAATTTATATAATTTATTCTCTTGTCACTTTCATATATTTCATTCACTTCAATTCTTTGTCCATATTTGCTCTGTACAGTCAATATTTCATTTCAGGTTTCCACTCTATAAATAGACTTTAAAATTTCAACTTAAATCTAATATTGCTTTATTGACTTAATTATTATTATTATTATTATTATTATTATTATTATTATCATCATCATCATTATTATTATTATTATTATTAGTAGTAGTAGTAGTAGTAGTAGTAGTATTACCTTACTTTTGTCTATTTTCATTCTTGTGTGTTGCAGATTTTTGTGAGCAAACACCAATTCATTCTCTGTATGTTTGCATTGGCTAATAAAACAGATTCTGATTGAATGAGCTGCTGTATGTCATACTGACATAAAATCCCAAAACCAAGAATCATAATCAGGGTTGTGTGAATAGTAGCCCAGGGCCGGCCATGGTTTAGGCCACATAGACGGTCCCCTAGGGCACCAAATAAGGGAAGGGGCACTGAGTGAGTTACTGACAGGTTTGCTTGTTCCTGTTCAGCTTTGGAAATTGAGCAGTCGATGGGTTTTCATCTGTTGATTTTCAAAGCCTTACTTGTCGTTCAGCCACCAAACACTCATTGAATGGCACCTTGACCTCCACTTGCCTTTTGTCCAGAGAACAGGGAGGATTTGTCTGGGCTGGAGATATAATTGTTACACTTCATTTTAGTGCGAGTGTGGAACTATTGTTGCACTTTTTGGGGCTCCAATTTAAATCTCACCTAGAGCACCAACATAGTCAGGCTGGCCCTGTAGTAGCCTACCCTCACCCTAACCCAAGCCTACAGTAATGTACTAGACTGTCAGCAGTATAATAATCTCTGAAGGTGACTCATTCTGGTCACTATTTCCCCTAAAAAAAAAAAAAAGAAAAAGAAAAAAAAGCTTCATTTTATACATAGCTGCTTGAAAGTTTGTGAACTCTTTAAAATTTTCTGTATTTCTGTATAAATATGACCTCAAACATGATCAGATATTTATACAAGTCCTAAAACTAGATAAAGTGAATCCAATTAAACAAATGAGACAAAAAAAATCATTTTTTAAATCTTTTTCGTTTATTTATTGAGGAAAATGATCCAATCTAAGATATTTGTGTGAAGCAAAAGTAT
The DNA here is from genome assembly GCF_910596095.1 of Thunnus maccoyii. Classification (NCBI taxonomy): domain Eukaryota; kingdom Metazoa; phylum Chordata; class Actinopteri; order Scombriformes; family Scombridae; genus Thunnus; species Thunnus maccoyii. The sequence goes on from NC_056542.1 coordinate 4,895,782, forward strand.
GTGAACATTGACTGTAGCCACTGCAAGAGAAGCCTTTAGTTTCTTAGACGTTACCCTGGGGTCTGTTGTGGCCTCCTGGACTATTACACACCTGCTCTTGGTGTGATCTTTGTTGGTTTACCACTCCGGGGGAGGGTAACAGTGGTGTTGAATGTATTCACTTTATATACAGTCTGTCTGACAGTTGACTAGTGGAGTCCAAACTCTTTAGAAATGGTTTTGTAACCCTTTCCAGCCTGGTGATCATCAGCAACTCTTCTTCTAATGTTCTCAGAAATCTCCTTTGTTTGAGCCATGACACACTTCCACAAACCTTCTTTAAATAAGGCAGGGCCTCCCAGACTCACACTTGGTTGTCGTCTTGTTGATTTAAACACTCGACTCTATTTTCCCTTTCAAATGAAATGATAATCCTAGAGGTTCACATACTTTTGCCACACACACATATGTAACGTTGGATCATTTTCCTCAATTAATTAATGAAAAAGATGAAAAAAATGTTGTTGTTTTTTATCTCATTTGTTTAACTGGGTTCACTTTATCTAGTTTTAGGACTTGTGTAAATGTCTGATCACATTTTAGGTCATATTTATGCAGAAATACAGAAAATTCTAAAGGGTTCACAAACTCTCAAGCAGCACTGTATCTCAGTCCTTCAAAGTTGTCTCTGAGACCAGGTCTGGGATGGTTTGTATCTGTGAAATGAGAAAATTAAAACTTTGACGTAGAGTTAAACCAAACACATCGTTGGAAAGGTCTCGACCTGGAGAGTAACATATGTCAGTATGAAGGTTCTACAGGGCTCCTGCTAAGAAATATTGACCTTTGAACCTTGACCTTGGTGCATGTTTGAAGGCTTATAATTCAGCAACATAAGGGGCTTCAGACATGAGACCGACCGTTATCGAGAGCTCTGGACCTCAGCTACCATGTGAGTAGAGTCAACAACTGGGGAGGTGGTAAAATATGGTTAAAATTAATTTTCACATATTTATCAATTAGATATTTAAAATCTGATTACATACATGTGTTTACTGTCCCCTTAAACTCCTCAGTTTACTCTCAATTAACTATTTACAACTTCCAATTGTAGGAAAAACAGTCATGTTTATAAAAAATAAAAATACAATTCCCCAGAGACAAACACTGCATCTGGACCGCTCGATGTGCCACCTGCTGGTTGTCGCTGCGCACTGCAGCTGCTCCTGGATAAATGATTTCACCGCCTTCACTGTAGTCACATCAACTGAAATGAGTCACATAAATAACAGCCATGCTGCTAACATATAGGTGTTATGTGCTTATTGTTGATCAAAGTGAGCCTGACAGAGTTTATTTTTCTGATATAGGCTCATTCATTGTTTATAATGTAGTTAATAAACAAGGTGTAGTAGTCACATTTGATTTTAATTTTTGAACATTACTGTATATGTTGGGTGAGTTACTGCCGCTCATTAGCAAAAATATAGTATATTATTTCTATGTGGTGACTTGGTTTTAACCATCACCACTGCTAAATAATGTGACGATATGATATGAATGATAAAATGTTCATGTGACCGTGTTGAAAGGAAAAAGCAAGAAGCAGAGCAGCTGCTTTTCTGTTTTAGAAAATGATTACATAGCTTTGTGTTGTTTAAAAAGGCAACAAGGAAAATGAGTCAAGCAGTAAACAACAGAAAAACAATTGAATACCTTTAGATTCATTGTTGTTAATAGAAATAGTAATCAATTCATGCTTTATTCTGCATGGATAGTAAGCAAAGAGCTGGCGGTTAACAACAGTGAAAACTTATCAGGCTTTACAGGGTTAAATTTTGGCCGGGTGGAGTTCTTGCTGGAGAGCCAATAGGAAGGCACAATGTCCCGCCTCCTGACTAGCATTTAATGCAACTAGTGCTACTAGTGGGCATTTAATCTCTTACTAGTTCAACTAGTAAACACTTTTAGCCTTACTAGTAGTACTAGTAAGGTCAAAAATACCCTAGTAGTGCAACTAGTGGACATTTTGGCTCTTACCAGTAGTACTAGTAAACATTTTGACCTTACTAGTAGTACTAGTAAGGTCAAAAATCGCCCACTAGTGTAACTAGTGGACATTTTGGCTCCTACCAGTAGTACTAGTGGACATTTTGGCTTCTACTACTAGTACTAGTAAGCATTTTGAGCTTTAGTAGTCAACTAGTAAGGCGTATTTGCGCTCAAGTAGTCAACATGTTGGCGTTTTTTCGGCGCCATAGTTAACTAGTAGGACTTTGAGCTTTACTAGTTGGGTCCAGTCGTCGACTAGTGCGCAAAAAAGTCAACTAGTTGGGATTTTGGCTCAACTAGTTCGGCCTTGGGCTCAACTAGTACGGCTTTTGTCCGAACTAGTTGGCCAAAAGTGTCACTAGTTGCTGAAAAAGCGTAACTAGTAGGAGTTTTTGTTCAACTAGTACGACAAAGTTGCGAACTAGTTGGACAAAATGTCCAACTAGTACTGCCAAAGTCTGAACTAGTAGATGACACTTAAGTTTGATATCAAGGATATCTAATAGATGCTAAAAGGGCTTTCTATACGCGCGTGTGCTGTTGTCACCTAATAAACATCACACAGCCAAAGGCAACATTCTCTGCAGGCTGGACGATATATATATGTTCAGAAACAACAACACATTTGGTCTTTGCAAACAGAATTATGTACGTGTTTATTTGCATATAGAGCGGAGAAGTGAGATCTGATCACAAGCAGTCACTCAAGACGCATGTCAATGCCAGGTGTAAACTGTTTCTCTTCCTCCTTAAACTTTTTCTTTTTCTTGTTTCTTTAACCACTAATTTTCTTTTCAGACACATTTACCAGTTGTTTTATTTGATTTAATACTGTAGTTGTTGGGGGTAGGTGGGCGGAGTTCCCAGCATGTGAGACATTGTGTTTACGGACATAAGTTTAGGTAAATTGTGTTCTAAATCACCACAGATGTTATCTGGTACACAGTGATTAATGTTACTGTTCTCCACACTAACTCTACGATGTTTCTAGTAGTTAACATTTTGCTCTTATGGAATAAAGCATCTTACACCATGAGTGAAGTTGTGCGCCCGGTTATTTACTTTCCCCGAGACTTCGTCTTTTCATGCAAATTCCATCTCTACACTGCCTTAAACTAGATAGCCTGTGTGAAATTTCGGTCGCGGTTAAACTCCTCCCTTAGAGTACCTCTGCGAATGACGTCACACAGCCGGTACTAGAAGCTGAATGGGGAAAAATTACAATTCTACTAGGCTTTCGAGCACTGTCCTTCTAACAAACAATAAGTTGTTCTTTCCTGCAACGCATACGCGTCAATTTACCCAAGTACAATACCTAACATGTTCCTCACTTTGAATTTGTTAACATGTATAACGTCAGAACTCGATGGCCTTGATAATATGTATAGAATCCAGATGAGAGCCATAAAATACCAAACCATAGTAGAGTCAAAACATGAGAGAAAAAACAGCGATGACACACTGCAGAATGTACTTTATACACTAAATCTCTCAATATAAAAGCTCATCGTTAGCTCGAGACATGAATACATCAACCATTGAAAAAAGTAAAATAAAACGAGTCTTTTACTCACGTTTCTGTGCAAATAATCCAACCCTTCATTAAAATCCAGGAATTGACCGGAGGCCTGTACTACGAAGCAAGTTCAACATACCCAGGATATCTTTTCGTTACCTGGCTCCACTGAACTTAATATTGACCGTCCAGAAAACCAGAACTACGAAGCCGGTTATCAAGCTGCTCAGTCAACTCTGGCTACTCCAGCTGCGAGCGCGTTCATGTGAAAGAGGCGGGGTTGTTAATCACGAGCGACGTCATCAGAGTCAGTAAAGAGAGAGTAAAGAGTGGAAAAGTAGTTCATAACTGATAAGTCTTTCTGAATTAAATGTTGCATTTATGATCATGGGAGCCAGTTAACACTAGATCACGTTGTTGTTCTGATAAATATAATATATTATATAATATAATATTTCGTTTTTATTTCCAGTTATCATCACACAGTTGTCTCATGTTATTCTGAGCTGCAGTGAAGACTCAGAGTGTAAAATCATCCACACTGTCAGCTGTCACTCCGGGGATAAAAGAAACTTTATACTATTAAAATGCAGCTAAAATCATCATTATGTGAATAGTGTCGCAAACGATCTCTCTGTTTGTTAGAAGCTCTGTTTTAAAACCAGAGTGGAAATAGAAAGTCTAGAGCAATAAAATGTTTCCACTGACCTATAGAAATATATATATATTTGCTCTTTTTTACTCGTCACTTTATTGTAAACTCAGGACTTTTGTCCATGTCGAGATCTTGTAGGAATGATGACTCTTTTTTCCAGTCATCTGATTGGTCAGTGGTCAGAGTGTTGACCGGTTGTGATCCGATCCTCTGAAGTTAACCTGCTCCGGAACATTTTAGCTGTTCAGCGTCAGTTACCATGGTGATGGACCCGGTAAAAAGTGAAACAGCGTTTAAGGACTGAAAACCCAAAGTTAACCCTGTAGTTGCCTCCCTGACCCCAAATCCTGCTTCCTGCTGGTAAATGGAGGAGAGTGTAAGTGAGAGAATGAGACAGAGACAGAAGCTGCGGATGTGGTCATGTTGAAATATAAAGGTAAAGTGTGTGTTTACCTTTTTATCATCTACAGGATGATAGGGGCAATCCGGGGGAACCATATAATAAAGAGAGTGTTCCCAAGTTACCAGAGGGTTACATAGACTCAGACTCCTTCAGGAAGTGGTTCTCTCTATTCATTCCCTTAACACTCATCTAATTTTCATTTTTTCTTACGTCCAACATTGCCTGTAAAAACTCCAAAATCATCTAATGCGTTTGCAACACTCACCAGCTTCTACTACTTATTCTCCTCCCTGTTTTCCTTACGTTCAGGGAGTCATTGGATCCTGTTTTCTAAATATATTCATAACTGCTCAGAGAAATATTGCTGCCTTGACTGGCATAATCCATAAATGTGATCAGGACATGTATCATATTTATTGATAAAGTCACTTTATAATGCAGCAAATATTTGTTTAATAGGAGCTGTTTCCTCTTTATAATTACTGCACTTTTTGACAGAACTATTGACACTTTTGACTGCAGGTGGCAGTAAAGAGGCAAAACCAAATCCTATGATTTCCCCCTAAACACACATGATTTCTTCACACTAAAATGTAGACTGGTCAACATGGAACAATATCAAACAGGTCCACCACAAATACTTTTCCCAAACTGATATAACACATTAATTATGTCTCTAGTCTCTACTTGCATGTACACAGTCCTTTCTATTGCTCTGACTGTGTGTTGTAGAGCTCTGGTCAGGGTGGACAGAGAGCAGTTGCTGGCTGAAAACAGCAAGATCCTGCAGCAACAGCCAGGACCCAAACAGCAAGGTCCCCAGTCACCTCCTGAACCTCACATGGAGGCTCTCTCCCTCCCCAGCCACAGAGGACTGTCCCCCATGGCTGCTCCTACCACCAACTCCCCTCCATCATCTGTCTCTCAGCTCCCTCTTCATCCTCCCACAGTCAGGGATTTTACCTTAAATGTCTGTAATGAAACAGATAGTTGACAACATACAGTATTTCTAATTCATCTATTTAAAAAACAGCTTTGGACCCCCGGTCCTCCCGCCGATTAAAAACAACACATTTGGTCTTTGCAAACAGAAACTATGTAGTCTTGTTTGGTCTTGTTTGTCTTTCTTTTGGATACTGTAGTCAATTTTAATTCATCAAAATCTAGTAGTAAAAGATTTTCATTAATACTTATTAATACCGTCACCATATTGTCTGTTTCTTTAACCACTAATTTTCTTTTCAGTCACATTTACCAGTTGTTTTATTTGATTTAATACTGTAGTTGTTGGGGGTAGGTGGACGGAGTTCCCAGCATGTGAGACATTGTGTTTACGGACATAAGTTTAGGTAAATTGTGTTCTAAATCACCACAGATGTTATCTGGTACACAGTGATTAATGTTACTGTTCTCCACACTAACTCTACGATGTTTCTAGTAGTTAACATTTTGCTCTTATGGAATAAAGCATCTTACACCATGAGTGAAGTTGTGCGCCCGGTTATTTACTTTCCCCGAGACTTCGTCTTTTCATGCAAATTCCATCTCTACACTGCCTTGAACTAGATGGCCTGATGTTAAATTTCGGCCGCGGTTAAGCTCCTCCCTTAGAGTACTTCTGCGAATGACGTCACACAGCCGGTGCAAGAAGCTGAATGGGGAAAAATTACAATGTACTTTATACACTAAATCTCTCAATATTAAAGCTCATCGTTAGCTCGAGACATGAATACATCAACCATTGAAAAAAGTAAAATAAAACGAGTCTTTTACTCACGTTTCTGTCCAAATAATCCAACCCTTCATTAAAATCCAGGAATTGACCGGAGGCCTGTACTACGAAGCAAGTTCAACATACCCAGGATATCTTTTCGTTACCTGGCTCCACTGAACTTAATATTGACCGTCCAGAAAACCAGAACTACGAAGCCGGTTATCAAGCTGCTCAGTCAACTCTGGCTACTCCAGCTGCGAGCGCGTTCATGTGAAAGAGGCGGGGTTGTTAATCACGAGCGACGTCATCAGAGTCAGTAAAGAGAGAGTAAAGAGTGGAAAAGTAGTTCATAACTGATAAGTCTTTCTGAATTAAATGTTGCATTTATGATCATGGGAGCCAGTTAACACTAGATCAGGTTGTTGTTCTGATAAATATAATATATTATATAATATAATATTTCGTTTTTATTTCCAGTTATCATCACACAGTTGTCTCATGTTATTCTGAGCTGCAGTGAAGACTCAGAGTGTAAAATCATCCACACTGTCAGCTGTCACTCCGGGGATAAAAGAAACTTTATACTATTAAAATGCAGCTAAAATCATCATTATGTGAATAGTGTCGCAAACGATCTCTCTGTTTGTTAGAAGCTCTGTTTTAAAACCAGAGTGGAAATAGAAAGTCTAGAGCAATAAAATGCTTCCACTGACCTATAGATATATATATATTTGCTCTTTTTTACTTGTCACTTTATTGTAAACTCAGGACTTTTGTCCATGTCGAGATCTTGTAGGAATGATGACTCTTTTTTCCAGTCATCTGATTGGTCAGTGGTCAGAGTATTGACCGGTTGTGATCCGATCCTCTGAAGTTAACCTGCTCCGGAACATTTTAGCTGTTCAGCGTCAGTTACCATGGTGATGGGCCCGGTAAAAAGAGAATGAGACAGAGACAGAAGCTGCGGATGTGGTCATGTTGAAATATAGCCTAAAGGTAAAGTGTGTGTTTACCTTTTTATCATCTACAGGATGATAGGGGCAATCCGGGGGGACCATATAATAAAGAGAGTGTTCCCAAGTTACCAGAGGGTTACATAGACTCAGACTCCTTCAGGAAGTGGTTCTCTCTATTCATTCCCTTAACACTCATCTAATTTTCATTCTTTCTTACGTCCAACATTGCCTGTAAAAAGTCCAAAACCATCTAATGCGTTTCCAACACTCACCAGCTTCTACTATTTATTCTCTTCCCTGTTTTCCTTACGTTCAGGGAGTCATTGGATCCTGTTTTCTAAATATATTCATAACTGCTCAGAGAAATATTGCTGCCTTGACCAGCATAATCCATAAATGTGATCAGGACATGTATCACATTTATTGATAAAGTCACTTTATAATGCAGCAAATTATTGTTTAATAGGAGCTGTTTCCTCTTTATAATTACCGCACTTTTTGACAGAACTATTGACACTTTTGACCGCAGGTGGCAGTAAAGAGGCAAAACAAAATCCTATGATTTCCCCCCAAACACACATGATTTCTTCACACTAAAATGTAGACTGGTCAACATGGAACAATATCAAACAGGTCCACCACAAATACTTTTCCCAAACTGATATAACACATTAATTATGTCTCTAGTCTCTACTCGCATGTACACAGTCCTTTCTATTGCTCTGACTGTGTGTTGTAGAGCTCTGGTCAGGGTGGACAGAGAGCAGTTGCTGGCTGAAAACAGCAAGATCCTGCAGCAACAGCCAGGACCCAAACAGCAAGGTCCCCAGTCACCTCCTGAACCTCACATGGAGGCTCTCTCCCTCCCCAGCCACAGAGGACTGTCCCCCATGGCTGCTCCTACCACCAACTCCCCTCCATCATCTGTCTCTCAGCTCCCTCTTCACCCTCCCACAGTCGGCTGCCTGCCTGCACACACTCCCCTGTCAAAGTATTAACATAGACAGTAAAGTTAGAGATATTTTTTATATTCCACCCTTGCATTACAGGGAATTACAGCACTGATTTCTTGCATTTATTTCACTCTTTTGTTGAATCACACAATGTCATTTTATTTTAAAAAAGCTTTTGAAATGACATGAAACAGGAATTTTATCTTAAATGTCTGAAATGAAACAGATAGTTGACAACATACAGTATTTCTAATTCATCTATTTTTTAAAAAAAAATACCTTTCAAAAAAGTCCAGTAGGTGGCAGTATTGTGTTAAAAACAAAATTAACACCTCCTGTCTGCAATGACTTTATTATATACTGTCAATGATTGTACACATATAAAACTTGCATTTCTGATAAAAAATGATGTGTGTCTACAATTTCTTTATATAGTAATATAACATAAATACATTCATTTCTTGTTTGTTTTTTATGTTTTGGATCCTCTTTTTTTCAATGTGTCTGTGCAGGTCAGTATCCAAGCAGATTTGTGAACAAGAAACTTATTTTTCCACTGTAAACACTAAAAAAAATCTATAATGGTTACATTTTACAATTCACCACCAGTGATGTTTTATGGATGACACTTAGTGTGCACAAAGTCTGATATAATTTGTTTACAAATAAAAAAACAGAAGATATTGTGAGATTCATGAATGGGTGAATTTGGACTATTAACTTCTACACTGTGATTCAAAAGTATTTAATCTGTGGTACAAGGAGTAAACTGCTTTGCCTGACACTATTCATTTACAGCTTGGAACACATTTGAAGTCATTTTCAGTCCATCCACAAAGCACTTTCATCAGTGTTGTAGTTTGAGATATTAGAGATTAAGAGAAATTGCTGGTTTCTGTTATTCTAAGCAAATATCACAGATAAAACACATAACAGTAGCAGATCTCTGTGATACATCTGTTATGTTTCAATGAGTCTAAAGGTGTAAATGAGCACACAGCTGTAACCTGCAGCCAGGTGAGGATCTCTAAACAAGATGAGCTGACTTCCAGTGAAGAGCTCCCTCTGCTGGTCTTTATCCTTAATACCAGTGTTTCCAGTTCAAAGGTTTTCTCTCAAACATACATGTGAAAGACTGATAATCAATAACAGACAGTAAATAAGAGCTCACTGTAACAGACAGGATTAAAAACAGCAACAGTAAATCTCAGTTTCAATTACACATTACAATAAAACAACAAAGATCAATGTTGAGAAGTTAAAGATATAAATTCTGGAAAGAAGGTCAGAACTCACAGTTTTACAGTTTTCATGACGTTAGACGATCAACAAACATGATGAAAAGATTGTTGTGGTCATTATAAACAAACATATCATCACTTCTTGTGTGGCACTAGTTTAACACGTGTTCATAACACATGAGAACAAGCAGCTCTGAAGGGTCTTAACCTGAATACGTCATTACAACCTTCAAGCACACGATAGACAGGATATAAATGTTAATGCTATATTTCATTTGAAAATAAATCACACAGATGAGGTGGTTTATGAGGTAGACATGCTTCTCAGCATAATTTCAATAAAGTGAACAAAGTGCACATTTCAGATCTAACAAAGTTTAACGAGGAGTCCTGATATCAAAATGATAAACAAGGTAAAGATCAAGAACGTTGTTTCCTCCATCAAGTCTGTTATTGTTGTATATCAGTGGTTCATTATGGCTCTGATACCATGGCCACTTACTGGAGAAAATAAAGGCAGGATGTGTTTTAATCATTATTAGTTTTTACAGTTTGTAATTTAAGTACATGAAGCATCAAGGTTGTTGCTATGGTTACCTGCCAGCCAATGGGGAACTAGTGTGTTCTGTGTCTTTGGTATAAAATTGAATCAAACTGTTTCCTCTGATCCATCTGCTAAACTGTAAGTTTTCTGAAATCCACCACTGGACCGAGTATAAATCTTGTTTAACAGGCAGAGAGTGAATGAATAAACAGCCAGTACAGATATAGCTGCTGCTGTCAGTCCCAGTACACAGTAGAGGCCGATCCTTTCCCGACTCGCTGTGTTTGGTGTCTCAGGTTCAGGCCAATCCCTCGCTGCTGTAAAGACACCAAACACATCTGTGTCATTCATGTGAAGAAACAACATTTCACTAAAGAAAACTAAATAACCACAACACATTAAGTTGGAACATATTTCATAGTTCTGCTGAGTTTTACTGAATCATCTTACCAGTGACATTGAGCCAGCCTTTTCCTATGTTCCAATCATAATTTGTTCTCACTTCACACAGGTACAGACCTGAGTCATCAGTCCTGATTCTGAACACATGAAGTCTGATTCCTCCTTCTCTGAGGGCGTCTTTGTCACAATGAACTCGTCCTGCAAACTGTCCATCCTGAGACTCTGAGACCTCAACACCCTCATATAGATGATACAGGACCAAGGGTTTAACATCAGTTAACAGTTCACAAATAATTATAAGTACGGTGGAGGAACTGTCAGTTTTGGTTGTAAACATCCATTCCAGTGTGATGTTGTCGTTCTCCTCTGCCTGGTAGGAGGTCTCTGTCACGTTCAATACAAATGTTCCTGTTGAGGAGACAGAGAGGGAAAGTGAGGACCAGACAAACTAAGAACTTTAACATTTGAGCCCTTAAACTCCACCTATATATATTTAGAAATACAGCTAAGTGTTTAAAGATACAAGAGTATAAAAAGGTAATGCATGATGCCAATAATTAATACAATCTAATCAATAACTGAAGATAGAGGATCTTCCCAACTGTCATCTACCAACTTTAATAGTTCTAATGTTTTCACTGACATATTTTAAAATGGAAGTCATAAAATATGTTTGTGAGGCTGAAGGTTTATTCTGTTGTTCATCTTTATGTAAAACTGAAGGTTTAAACTAACCACAGGAGGTCAGGCTGATGAGCAGAAGGATCCTGCAGATCATCTTCTCCCTGTGAGAGGAGAAAGAGGAGAGGAGTCATCAACACATGAGGTCAAAGTTCAGTCATCACACTTGTGAAAAGATAAGTCAGGTTTCATTCATGCATCACAACATGTGCTCATGTTCATCTTCCTTATTCTACATGACTGAGCAAAGGACTTTTAGTCAGATCTCAGTCAGTCTACAGTTTGTTCTTCTATGAATTCAGTTCAAGTAACATGTTTTTAAAAGCCTTTCTCAGGTGTCTGTGTGCAGTAATGTAACTGTGCTACAAGATGCTGCAGGTTAAGTTGATTACAATATCTGAAGGTGCAGTTAATATTTCAGGGTTCTTCGTGTGGTAGGGAGCACTAGGAAACACTTCCCCCAAACTGATGTTGAACGCAGCCCTTGTCTGTTCACTTGTCCATCCCTTCCTATCAATCAGGTTCTGATTATTGTTGATTGTTGATTATTGTTTTAGCTTCCTTGCTAATGTAAGAGTGAAGTTGTGTCTTATGGGCAAAAGTTGTGTAAACGTAAGGTTAAACATCAGTTTACTGTGTTTTTGTTGAACATTGCCTGTTTGCATATGTTTAGTGATGCAGTGTTTGGGTGATATTGTAGTGTCAGCCGCTTGGTGGCGCTGTTCAGACAGTGGGTAGTTTGGTGGGCAGAGAAGGAGAGAAAAGGGTGAGAAGTGTGATGACTTAACTGAGCTGTATTTGAACGTGACTAAAGTTATGAGGAGAACCCAGAACGTATTGGACTGATTTATTCCCTCACTATACCACCACAGTGTATAATACCACAGTGGTAAGTAGGGCCTGGACAACTATTGATTATATTGTGTATGAACAGGGCTGTACAGAGACCTTTAGAGGGGCAGGTGCTCAAACACCAAACCACCAACATAATTTACAACATAATCTGCTGAATTATAGCAACACATATTCAAACACAATGTAACATGAAATCTTACAACAAACCAAATCAAACTACATCATTGTTCCCCACCTGATGAAATCAGAGGGGGGACTATGATTTGCTCTGTAGTGTGTGTGTGTGTGTGTGTGTGTGTGTGTGTGTGTGTGTGTGTGTGTGTGTGTGTGTGTGTGTGCTGTTGGCACCTAATAAACATCACACAGCCAAAGGCAACATTCTCTGCAGGCTGGATGATATATATATGTTCAGACGCAGCGCTAGAGCAGATCAATAGACGGAATATTTGTTCATCCTGTTATTGAACAAGTGGAACACAGCTTTGGACCCCCGGTCCTCCCGCCGATTAAAAACAACAACACATTTGGTCTTTGCAAACAGAAATTATGTACGTGTTTATTTGCATATAAAGCGGAGAAGTGAGATCCGATCACAAGCAGTCACTCAAGACGCATGTCAATGCCAGGTGTAAACTGTTTCTTTCTCTCCTTAAACTTTTTCTTCTTCTTGTTTCTTTAACCACTAATTTTCTTTTCAGACACATTTACCAGTTGTTTTATTTGATTTAATACTGTAGTTGTTGGGGGTAGGTGGGCGGAGTTCCCAGCATGTGAGACATTGTGTTTACGGACATAAGTTTAGGTAAATTGTGTTCTAAATCACCACAGATGTTATCTGATACACAGTGATTAGTGTTACTGTTCTCCACACTAACTCTACGATGTTTCTAGTATTTAACAGTTTGCTGTTATGGAATAAAGCTTCTTCAACCATGAGTGAAGTTGTGCGCCCGGTTAGTTACTTTCCCCGAGACTTCCCCTTTCTCATACAAGTTCCACTAATAGCATATTCTGTGACTGTTGACTGATTGGTGGGTGTTGCGCATTTAGCAAATGTAATGACTCACCATAAAAATATAACTAAATATCACAGTGATGACATATACAAAATTTCTGATACTAAATCTCACATGTATTTCAACTAACAATACAATTAATTCTAACATAATATCTCATTCACGATGAGAATATCTACAAAAATGTAAACAAATCCTATAGAAATGTTATACCGTGGTAGAGATGCATATAGTAAACAAACACGGCTCCCATGAGAGGAACAGCAGCGACGATACACTGCAGAGTGTACTTTATACACCAAATCTCTCAATATTAATGCTCATCGTTAAATTGAGACATGAAAACATCACCCATTGGAAAAAGTGAAATTAAACGTGCCTTACCCGAGAGTTTTTCCTCACGTTTCTGTGCAAATAATCCAACACTTTATTAAAATCCAGGAATTGACGGGATTACTCCATGAAACATCACCGTGTTGGGATATTCTCTACTCTACTCTTGTATATTCGGTAAAGTACCGGTGTGAACCTCCTGAATGACAGCTGTGGTACTATAATGCAGTCTGCGAAGACCCGCCCCTACTCTGCTTCTGATTGGCTCTGACTCTGATATTCTTACCACATGACTCACATGGGTGGAGGGGAACAGGATAACATGAGCCAATTTTTAAATTTGATGAGTTTACTGCGAAATAAAAGTGTATTTGTTTCAAATAATATTTAATATATATACCTCAGGTTGTTGTGTATCCATGGAAATGAAAACAAGTTATCTAATTATTATGATTTTAGAACAATCACCCATCAAAAAAGTTAGTCCTATAACACAATTTACTCCAAGGTAGGGGTAAAATGAGCGCTCTAGTGGTAATTAGTGCCACCATTAAATACTGATATAAAAATGACACAAAATCAAACAATTTTGAGATAATCTTGAACTTTATTAGTGCCATCAATTTAACAAAGGCAAAAAGTCATAGTTTTAAGTAAATGTTTGTGTCCTGTTGTTCAAAATGTTACCTAAACATTTTCAGTAAAGATTAAACTGTGATCTTTGTGTGTTACTACAGATACAGAAAGAATGTGTGTGTAAATGTGCTTTTGTGTCTACAGACAGGTGACAAATTAAAGGAAAAACTGGTCTAGGTCTGAATGCTTGACCCCTACAGTGAGGGGGTCTGGTGGCTCTGTTATGCTCTTGGGGGCATTTTGTCGGCATGGTTTGGGTCCACTTGACCCCTTAGAGGGAAGAATCACTGCTAATCAATACAAAGTTGTTGTAAGTGATCACCTTTATCCTATGATGAAACATTTCTATCCTGATGGGAGTGGTCTCTTCCAGGATGTCCCCATCCATAGGACATGAGGGGTCACTGAATGGTCTGATGACTATGAAGATGATGTGAATCATATGCTATGACCTTCACAGTCACCAGATCTCAAACCAATTGAAACCTATGAGAGATTTTGGACTGAGGTGTTAGACAGCGCTCTCCACCACCATCATCAAAACACCACATGAGGGAATATCTTTTTGAAGAATAGTGTTCATCGCTCCAGAAGAGTTTCAGAGACTTGTAGAATCAATGCCAAGGTGTATTGAAGCTGTTCTGGTGACACATGGTGGCCCAACACCTTACTAAAACACTTTATGTTGGTTTTTCCTTTAATCTGTCACCCGTCTGTATGTACAGCATGTTTGTGTTTGGCTTAAACTTAACATTAGTCAACAATTAGGTATTTATTCATCAACATTGTGACACTTGACGCGCATGGTGTCTTGTATTGCAAGATAGTCAGTCATTACTCTCAAATTAAGCCTTACCTGGTATTATGCAATTAAATTGTTCTCTCTGAGTTTAGACTCTAAATAGACAGTGACTTTTGTTAATTGTGTGTGTTTGTATGTTTTTTTTTGTGTCTTTCTAAGCTGGTGAATGGAGGAGAGTGTAAGTGAGAGAATGAGAGACAGAAGCTGCGGATGTGGTCATGTTGAAATATAAAGGTAAAGTGTGTGTTTACCTTTTTATCATCTACAGGATGATAGGGGCAATCCGGGGGAACCATATAATAAAGAGAGTGTTCCCAAGTTACCAGAGGGTTACATAGACTCAGACTCCTTCAGGAAGTGGTTCTCTCTATTCATTTCCTTAACACTCATCTAATTTTCATTTTTTCTTACGTCCAACATTGCCTGTAAAAAGTCCAAACCATCTAATGCGTTTCCAACACTCACCAGCTTCTACTATTTATTCTCTTCCCTGTTTTCCTTACGTTCAGGGAGTCATTGGATCCTGTTTTCTAAATATATTCATAACTGCTCAGAGAAATATTGCTGCCTTGACTAGCATAATCCATAAATGTGATCAGGACATGTATCACATTTATTAATAAAGTCATTTTATAATTCAGCAAATTATTGTTTAATAGGAGCTGTTTCCTCTTTATAATTACTGCACTTTTTGACAGCACTATTGACACTTTTGACAGCAGGTGGCAGTAAAGAGGCAAAACAAAATCCTATGATTTCCCCCCAAACACACATGATTTCTTCACACTAAAATGTAGACTGGTCAACATGGAACAATATCAAACAGGTCCACCACAAATACTTTTCCCAAACTGATATAACACATTAATTATGTCTCTAGTCTCTACTTGCATGTACACAGTCCTTTCTATTGCTCTGACTGTGTGTTGTAGAGCTCTGGTCAGGGTGGACAGAGAGCAGTTGCTGGCTGAAAACAGCAAGATCCTGCAGCAACAGCCAGGACCCAAACAGCAAGGTCCCCAGTCACCTCCTGAACCTCACATGGAGGCTCTCTCCCTCCCCAGCCACAGAGGACTGTCCCCCATGGCTGCTCCTACCACCAACTCCCCTCCATCATCTGTCTCTCAGCTCCCTCTTCACCCTCCCACAGTCGGCTGCCTGCCTGCACACACTCCCCTGTCAAAGTATTAACATAGACAGTAAAGTTAGAGATATTTTTTATATTCCACCCTTGCATTACAGGGAATTACAGCACTGATTTCTTGCATTTATTTCATTCTTTTGTTGAATCACACAATGTCATTTTATTCAAAAAAAACTTTTGAAAAGACATGAAACAGGGATTTTACCTTAAATGTCTGAAATGAAACAGATAGTTGACAAACATACAGTATTTCTAATTCATCTATTTAAAAAAATACCTTTCAAAAAAGTCCAGTAGGTGGCAGTATTGTGTTAAAAACAAAATTAACACCTCCTGTCTGCAATGACTTTATTATATACTGTCAATAATTGTACACATATAAAACTTGCATTTCTGATAAAAGGATGTGTGTCTACAATTTCTTTATATAGTAATCTAACATAAAGACATTCATTTCTTGTTTGTTTTTTATGTTTTGGATCCTCCTTTTTTCAATGTGTCTGTGCAGGTCAGTATCCAAGCAGATTCATGAACAAGAAACTTATTTTTCCACTGTAAACACTAAAATAATCTATAATGGTTACATTTCACAATTCACCACCAGTGATGTTTTATGGATGAAACTTAGTGTGCACAAAGTCTGATATAATTTGTTTACAAATAAAAAAACAGAAGATATTGTGAGATTCATGGATGGGTGAATTTGGACTATTAACTTCTACACTGTGATTCAAAGGTATTTAATCTGTGGTACAAGGAGTAAACTGCTTTGCCTGACACTATTCATTTACAGCTTGGAACACATTTGAAGTCATTTTCAGTCCATCCACAAAGCACTTTCACCAGTGTTGTAGTTTGAGATATTAGAGATTAAGAGAAATTGCTGGTTTCTGTTATTCTAAGCAAATATCACAGATAAAACACATAACAGTAGCAGATCTCTGTGACACATCTGTTATGTTTCAATGAGCCTAAAGGTGTAAATGAGCACACAGCTGTAACCTGCAGCCAGGTGAGGATTTCTAAACAAGATGAGCTGACTTCCAGTGAAGAGCTCCCTCTGCTGGTCTTTATCCTTAATACCAGTGTTTCCAGTTCAAAGGTTTTCTCTCAAACATACATGTGAAAGACTGATAATCAATAACAGACAGTAAATAAGAGCTCACTGTAACAGACAGGATTAAAAACAGCAACAGTAAATCTCAGTTTCAATTACACATTACAATAAAACAACAAAGATCAATGTTGAGAAGTTAAAGATATAAATTCTGGAAAGAAGGTCAGAACTCAGAGTTTTACAGTTTTCATGATGTTAGACGATCAACAAACATGATGAAAAGATTGTTGTGGTCATTATAAACAAACGCATCACTTCCTGTGTGGCACTAGTTTAACACCAGTGTTCATAACACATGAGAACAAGCAGCTCTGAAGGGTCTTAACCTGAATACTTCATTACAACCTTCAAGCACACGATAGACAGGATATAAATGTTAATGTTATATTTCATTTGAAAATAAATCATACAGATGAGGTGATTTATGAGGTAGATGTGCCTCTCAGCATTATTTCAATAAAGTGAAAAAAGTGCACATTTCAGATCTAACAAAGTTTAACGAGGAGTCCTGATATCAAAATGATAAACAAGGTAAAGATCAAGAACGTTGTTTCCTCCATCAAGTCTGTTATTGTTGTATATCAGTGGTTCATTATGGCTCTGATACCATGGCCACTTACTGGAGAAAATAAAGGCAGGATGTGTTTTAACCATTATTAGTTTTTACAGTTTGTAATTTATGTGCGTGAAGCATCAAGGTTGTTGCTATGGTTACCTGCCAGCCAATGGGAAACTTGTGTGTTCTGTGTCTTTGGTATAAAATTGAATCAAACTGTTTCCTCTGATCCATCTGCTAAACTGTAAGTTTTCTGAAATCCACCACTGGACCGAGTATAAATCTTGTTTAACAGGCAGAGAGTGAATGACTAAACAGCCAGTACAGATATAGCTGCTGCTGTCAGTCCCAGTACACAGTAGAGGCCGATCCTTTCCCGACTCGCTGTGTTTGGTGTCTCAGGTTCAGGCCAATCCCTCGCTGCTGTAAAGACACCAAACACATCTGTGTCATTCATGTGAAGAAACAACATTTCACTAAAGAAAACTAAATAACCACAACACATTAAGTTGGAACATATTTCATAGTTCTGCTGAGTTTTACTGAATCATCTTACCAGTGACATTGAGTCAGCCTTTTCCTATGTTCCGACCATAATCTGTTCTCACTTTACACACGTACAGACCCGAGTCATCAGTCCTGAGTCTGGACACATGAAGTCTGATTCGTCCTTCTCTGAGGGCGTCTTTGTCACACTGAACTCGTCCTGCAAACTGTCCATCCTGAAACTCTGAGACCTCAACACCCTCATATAGATGATACAGGACCAAGGGTTTAACATCAGTTAACAGTTCACAAATAATTATAATTACGGTGGAGGAACTGTCAGTTTTGGTTGTAAACATCCATTCCAGTGTGATGTTGTGGTTCTCCTCTGCCTGGTAGGAGGTCTCTGTCACGTTCAATACAAATGTTCCTGTTGAGGAGACAGAGAGGGAAAGTGAGGACCAGACAAACTAAGAACTTTAACATTTGAGCCCTTAAACTCCACCTATATATATTTAGAAATACAGCTAAGTGTTTAAAGATACAAGAGTATAAAAAGGTAATGCATGATGCCAATAATTAATACAATCTAATCAATAACTGAAGATAGAGGATCTTCCCAACTGTCATCTACCAGCTTTAATAGTTGTAATGTTTTCACTGACATATTTTAAAATGGAAGTCATAAAATATGTTTGTGAGGCTGAAGGTTTATTCTGTTGTTCATCTTTATGTAAAACTGAAGGTTTAAACTAACCACAGACACAGGAGGTCAGGCTGATGAGCAGAAGGATCCTGCAGATCATCTTTTCCCTGTGAGAGGAGACAGAGGAGAGGAGTCATCAACACATGAGGTCAAAGTTCAGTCATCACACTTGTGAAAAGATAAGTCAGGTTTCATTCATGCATCACAACATGTGCTCATGTTCATCTTCCTTATTCTACATGACTGACCAAAGGACTTTTAGTCAGATCTCAGTCAGTCTACAGTTTGTTCTTCTATGAATTCAGTTCAAGTAACATGTTTTTAAAAGCCTTTCTCAGGTGTCTGTGTGCAGTAATGTAACTGTGCTACAAGATGCTGCAGGTTAAGTTGATTACAATATCTGAAGGTGCAGTTAATATTTCAGGGTTCTTCATGTGGTAGGGAGCACTAGGAAACACTTCCCCCAAACTGATCTTGAACGCAGCCCTTGTCTGTTCACTTGCCCATCCCTTCCTATCAATCCGGTTCTGATTATTGTTGATTGTTGATTATTGTTTTAGCTTCCTTGCTAGTGCTCCCTGAGTCTTACCTTTGCATACCACAGTGGTAAGTAGGGCCTGGACAACTATTGATTATATTGTGTATGAACAGGGCTGTACAGAGACCTTTAGAGGGGCAGGTGCTCAAACACCAAACCACCAACATAATTTACAGCATGATCTGCTGAATTATAGCAACACATATTCAAACACAATGTAACATGAAATCTTACAACAAACCAAATCAAACTACATCATTGTTCCCCACCTGAAGAAATCAGAGGGGGGACTATGATTTGCTCTGTAGTGTGTGTGTGTGTGTGTGTGTGTGTGTGTGTGTGTGTGTGTGTGTGTGTGTGTGTGTGTGTGTGTGTGCGTGTGCTGTTGTCACCTAATAAACATCACACAGCCAAAAGCAACATTCTCTGCAGGCTGGATGATATATATATGTTCAGACGCAGCGCTAGAGCAGATCAATAGACGGGATATTTGTTCATCTTGTTATTGAACAAGTGGAACACAGCTTTGGACCCCCGGTCCTCCCGCCGATTAAAAACAACAACTCATTTGGTCTTTGCAAACAGAAATTATGTACGTGTTTATTTGCATATAAAGCGGAGAAGTGAGATCCGATCACAAGCAGTCACTCAAGACGCATGTCAATGCCAGGTGTAAACTGTTTCTTTCTCTCCTTAAACTTTTTCTTCTTCTTGTTTCTTTAACCATTAATTTTCTTTTCAGACACATTTACCAGTTGTTTTATTTGATTTAATACTGTAGTTGTTGGGGGTAGGTGGACGGAGTTCCCAGCATGTGAGACATTGTGTTTACGGACATAAGTTTAGGTAAATTGTGTTCTAAATCACCACAGATGTTATCTGGTACACAGTGATTAGTGTAACTGTTCTCCACACTAACTCTACGATGTTTCTAGTATTTAACAGTTTGCTGTTATGGAATAAAGCTTCTTCAACCATGAGTGAAGTTGTGCGCCCGGTTAGTTACTTTCCCCGAGACTTCCCCTTTCTCATGCATGTTCCACCCTGTGCATGTCCTGTGATTGTTAGCTTGAGAGTGAGTGTGTCTCGTGTAACAAATGTAATGACTCACCACAAAAATCTTTCCAAACGTCATAGTGATGACATGTACAAAATTTCTTATATCAAGTCTGACATGTATTCCAACTAACAATACAATTACTTCTAATATAATATCTCATTCACGATGAGAATATCTTCAAAAATATAAACAAATCCTATAGAAGTGTAATACCGTGGTAGAGATGCATATAGTAAACAAACACGGCTCCCATGAGAGAAAGAGCAGCGACGATACACTGCAGAGTGTACTTTATACACCAAATCTCTCAATATTAATGCTCATCGTTAAGTTGAAAACATCACCCATTGGAAAAAGTGAAATTAAACGTGCCTCACCCGAGAGTTTTTCCTCACGTTTCTGTGCAAATAATCCAACACTTTATTAAAATCCAGGAATTGATGGGATTACTCCATGAAACATCACCGTGTTGGGATATTCTCTACTCTACTCTTGTATATTCGGTAAAGTACCGGTATGAACCTCCTGAATGACAGCTGTGGTACTATAATGCAGTCTGCGAAGACCCGCCCCTACTCTGCTTCCGATTGGCTCTGACTCTGATATTCTTACCACATGACTCACATGGGTGGAGGAGAACAGGATAACATGAGCCAATTTTTAAATTTGATGAGTTTACTGCGAAATAAAAGTGTATTTGTTTCAAATAATATTTAATATATATACCTCAGGTTGTTGTGTATCCATGGAAATGAAAACAAGTTATCTAATTATTATGATTTTAGAACAATCACCCATCAAAAAAAGTTAGTCCAATAACACAATTTACCCCAAGGTAAGGGTAAAATGAGCGCTCTAGTGGTAATTAGTGCCACCATTAAATACTGATATAAAAATGACACAAAATCAAACAATTTTGAGATAATCTTGAACTTTATTAGTGCCATCAATTTAACAAAGGCAAAATGTTACCTAAACATTTTCAGTAAAGATTAAACTGATCTTTGTGTGTTACTGTAGATACAGAAAGAATGTGTGTGTAAAGGTGCTTTTGTGTCTACAGACAGGTGACAAATTAAAGGAAAAACTGCTCCAGGTCTGAATGCTTGACCCCTACAGTGAGGGGGTCTGGTCGCTCTGTTATGCTCTGGGGGGCATTTTGTCGGCATGGTTTGGGTCCACTTGACCCCTTAGAGGGAAGAATCACTGCTAATCAATACAAAGATGTTGTGAGTGATCACCTTTATCCTATGATGAAACATTTCTATCCTGATGGGAGTGGTCTCTTCCAGGATGTCCCCATCCATAGGACATGAGGGGTCACTGAATGGTCTGATGAGTATGAAGATGATGTGAATCATATGCTATGACCTTCACAGTCACCAGATCTCAAACCAATTGAAACCTATGAGAGATTTTGGACTGAGGTGTTAGACAGCGCTCTCCACCACTATCATCAAAACACCACATGAGGGAATATCTTTTTGAAGAATAGTGTTCATCGCTCCAGAAGAGTTTCAGAGACTTGTAGAATCAATGCC
The DNA here is from genome assembly GCF_910596095.1 of Thunnus maccoyii. NCBI lineage: Eukaryota > Metazoa > Chordata > Actinopteri > Scombriformes > Scombridae > Thunnus > Thunnus maccoyii. Next base: position 4,917,668 of record NC_056542.1, read on the forward strand.
AAGGTGTATTGAAGCTGTTCTGGTGACACATGGTGGCCCAACACCTTACTAAAACACTTTATGTTGGTTTTTCCTTTAATCTGTCACCCGTCTGTATGTACAGCATGTTTGTGTTTGAACTTAACATTAGTCAACAATTAGGTATTTATTCATCAACATTGTAGCACTTGGCGACGCATGGTGTCTTGTATTACAAGATAGTCAGTCATTACTCTCAAATTAAGCCTTACCTGGTATTATGCAATTAAATTGTTCTCTCTGAGTTTAGACTCTAAATAGACAGTGACTTTTGTTAATTGTGTGTGTTTATATGTTTTTTTTTTTGTGTCTTTCTAAGCTGGTGAATGGAGGAGAGTATAAGTGAGAGAATGAGACAGAGACAGAAGCTGCGGATGTGGTCATGTTGAAATATAAAGGTAAAGTGTGTGTTTACCTTTTTATCATCTACAGGATGATAGGGGCAATCCGGGGGGACCATATAATAAAGAGAGTGTTCCCAAGTTACCAGAGGGTTACATAGACTCAGACTCCTTCAGGAAGTGGTTCTCTCTATTCATTCCCTTAACACTCATCTAATTTTCATTCTTTCTTACGTCCAACATTGCCTGTAAAAAGTCCAAAACCATCTAATGCGTTTCCAACACTCACCAGCTTCTACTATTTCTTCTCTTCCCTGTTTTCCTTACATTCAGGGAGTCATTGGATCCTGTTTTCTGAATATATTCATAACTGCTCAGAGAAATATTGCTGCCTTGACTAGCATAATCCATAAATGTGATCAGGACATGTATCACATTTATTGATAAGGTCACTTTATAATGCAGCAAATATTTGTTTAATAGGAGCTGTTTTCACTTTATAATTACTGCACTTTTTGACAGCAGGTGGCAGTAAAGAGACAAAACAAAATCCTATGATTTCCCCCTAAACACAAATGATTTCTTCACACTAAAATGTAGACTGGTCAACATGGAACAATATCAAACAGGTCCACCACAAATACTTTTCCCAAACTGATATAACACATTAATTATGTCTCTAGTCTCTACTTGCATGTACACAGTCCTTTCTATTGCTCTGACTGTGTGTTGTAGAGCTCTGGTCAGGGTGGACAGAGAGCAGTTGCTGGCTGAAAACAGCAAGATCCTGCAGCAACAGCCAGGACCCAAACAGCAAGGTCCCCAGTCACCTCCTGAACCTCACATGGCGGCTCTCTCCCTCCCCAGCCACAGAGGACTGTCCCCCATAGCTGCTCCTACCACCAACTCCCCTCCATCATCTGTCTCTCAGCTCCCTCTTCACCCTCCCACAGTCGGCTGCCTGCCTGCACACACTCCCCTGTCAAAGTATTAATATAGACAGTAAAGTTATAGATATTTTTTATATTCCACCCTTGCATTACATGGATTTATTTATTTATATATATTTAGAAATACAGCTAAGTGTTTAAGGATACAAGAGTATAAAAAGGTAATGCATGATGCCAATAATTAATACAATCTAATCAATAACTGAAGATAGAGGATCTTCCCAACTGTCATCTACCAGCTTTAATAGTTCTAATGTTTTCACTGACATATTTTAAAATGGAAGTCATAAAATATGTTTGTGAGGCTGAACGTTTATTCTGTCATTCATCTTTATGTCAAACTGAAGGTTTAAACTAACCACAGACACAGGAGGTCAGGCTGATGAGCAGAAGGATCCTGCAGATCATCTTCTCCCTGTGAGAGGAGACAGAGGAGAGGAGTCATCAACACATGAGGTCAAAGTTCAGTCATCACACTTGTGAAAAGATAAGTCAGGCTTCATTCATGCATCACAACATGTGCTCATGTTCATCTTCCTTATTACACATGACTGACCAAAGGACTTTTAGTCAGATCTCAGTCAGTCTACAGTTTGTTCTTCTATGAATTCAGTTCAAGTAACATGTTTTTAAAAGCCTTTCTCAGGTGTCTGTGTGCAGTAATGTAACTGTGCTACAAGATGCTTCAGGTTAAGTTGATTACAATATCTGAAGGTGCAGTTAATATTTCAGGGTTCTTCGTGTGGTAGGGAGCACTAGGAAACATTATTATAGCAACACATATTCAAACAGAATGTAACAAGAAATCTTACAACAAACCAAATCAAACTACATCATTGTTCCCCACCCGATGAAATCAGAGGGGAGACTATGATTTGCTCTGTGGTGTGTGTGTGTGTGTGTGAGTGTTTGATTGTGTGTGTGTGTGTGTGTGTGTGTTTGTGTGTGTGTGTGTGTGTGATCAATAGACGGGATATTTGTTCATCTTGTTATTGAACAAGTGGAACACAGCTTTGGACCCCCGGGACCTCCTCTTACTCACACAAATTCCACTTGTGGGCGTTATGCTTAAAGTAAAAAGCGCCTGATTGCTGAATGTTGTTAAAGCTGCGTAGCAGCCCTGCGAACGATACAGCGTTGACATGTATGATATATACATTACTGCACACAGACACCTGAGAAAGGCTTTTAAAAACATGTTACTTGAACTGAATTCATAGAAGAACAAACTGTAGACTGACTGAGATCTGACTAAAAGTCCTTTGCTCAGTCATGTAGAATAAGGAAGATGAACATGAGCACATGTTGTGATGCATGAATGAAACCTGACTTATCTTTTCACAAGTGTGATGACTGAACTTTGACCTCATGTGTTGATGATTCCTCTCCTCTGTCTTCTCTCAAAGGGAGAAGATGATCTGCAGGATCCTTCTGCTCATCAGCCTGACCTCCTGTGTCTGTGGTTAGTTTAAACCTTCAGTTTGACATAAAGATGAACAACAGAATAAACCTTCAGCCTCACAAACATATTTTATGACTTCCATTTTAAAATATGTCAGTGAAAACATTAGAACTATTAAAGCTGGTAGATGACAGTTGGGAAGATCCTCTATCTTCAGTTATTGATTAGATTGTATTAATTATCGGCATCATGCATTACCTTTTTGTCAGGGCTCAGGAGATGCAGGAGTGGACCCAAACGCAGAGACCGGAATGCAGATATGACGAAAAACTCTTTAATTGTGGACAGTCACGGACAGGTAAACAGGGCTGAACAGAACTCACAGAAGGAACAACACAAAACAATCCAACAAAGACTGAACAGAAAAACCAGAACTTAAAGAAACTGAACTAACAAGGGGATGAGGTGCAGGTGGGGAGATGGGTGGAGAACTCTAGAGGGGAATGAACATACAGGGAGCTGATTGGCTGAGGACACACAGGGAGCGGGGCAGGGCTGACGAGGCTAACACAGGGCAGGTGTGGGGAAGACAGCAGGGCAGGGCTAACGAGTCCAAATGCAGGGCAGGTGTGGAGGAGTACATGAACACACAAGGGAAACAGAACAAAAACCCAGAAAACAAACCCAACGCCATCTACACTAACCCATCCAAAACCAAACACAAACCCAAGCACACAACCCAACAAACCAATGATGCAGTGATGAACCGAGGGACTAAACAAACGTGCAAAACCAGGAGACCATACAGAACACAACATAACACCAAAAAAACACCTTAAGTCCAGGCAAGATGTGACAGAACCCCCCCCTTAAGGGACGGATCCCAGACGTCCCACAAACACCACCAAGGGACACAGGATGGACGGCCGACGCAAGACGGGGGGAGGAGGAGGCCAAAACTGACAGTCCATAGGCCATGAAAGAGCAGGTAGCTAGGGAAGTGGCGCAGGGGTAGGTAGCCAGAATGCAGGGAGCAAAGGAGGTCGTGCTCAGGAAGGGCCAGGACATGGGGAACCAGGAAGATGGTGCACAGGCAGATGGCCAGACAGGGGCAGAGCATAAGAGTCCAGGTGGACGGCCAGGGGGCTGGACAGATAGGTGAATTCGCTCGGGAGGGCGACCGGGGTGCAGAACAGATGGCAGAAGATGCTCTGGAGGGCGGCCGGATGTGAAGAGCTTCTGTGGTGTTTGGGCTGCAGGCTGGCAGGGAAGGCAGAAACCCTCTGGAAGTTGGACTGCAGGCCAGAGGCGAAGGCGGGACCCTTCAGGAGGCCGGGCAGGAGGCCGGCGGCGAAGGCGAAGGCGGGGCCCCTCTGGAGGCCGGGCAGGAGGCCGGCGGCGAAGGCGAAGGCGGGGCCCCTCTGGAGGCCGGGCAGGAGGCCGGCGGCGAAGGCGAAGGCGGGGCCCCTCTGGAGGCCGGGCTGCGGGCCGGCGGCGAAGGCGAAGGCGGGGCCCCTCTGGAGGCCGGGCTGCGGGCCGGCGGCGAAGGCGAAGGCGGGGCCCCTCTGGAGGCCGGGCTGCGGGCCGGCGGCGAGGGCGAAGGCGGGGCCCCTCTGGAGGCCGGGCTGCGGGCCGGCGGCGAGGGCGAAGGCGGGGCCCCTCTGGAGGCCGGGCTGCGGGCCGGCGGCGAAGGCGAGGGCTGGGCGGAGCCGCTGAAGAAGGGGGTGCTGCTGCAGACTCGGGGGGCGGATCTGGCGGCGACGCCACTGGGGATGCTGCAGGCTCGGGCGGCGACGCCACTGGGGATGCTGCAGGCTCGGGCGGCGACGCCACTGGGGATGCTGCAGGCTCGGGCGGCGGAGCCGCTGAAGAGGATGCTGCTGCAGGCTCGGGCGGCGGAGCCGCTGAAGAGGATGCTGCTGCAGGCTCGGGCGGCGGAGCCGCTGAAGAGGATGCTGCTGCAGGCTCGGGCGGCGGAGCCGCTGAAGAGGATGCTGCTGCAGGCTCGGGCGGCGGAGCCGCTGAAGAGGATGCTGCTGCAGGCTCGGGCGGCGGAGCCGCTGAAGAGGATGCTGCTGCAGGCTCGGGCGGCGGAGCCGCTGAAGAGGATGCTGCTGCAGGCTCGGGCGGCGGAGCCGCTGAAGAGGATGCTGCTGCAGGCTCGGGCGGCGGAGCCGCTGAAGAGGATGCTGCAGACTCTGGCGGCGACGCCACAGGGGATGCTGCAGACTCTGGCGGCGACGCCACAGGGGATGCTGCAGGCTCGGGCGGCGGCGACGCCACAGGGGATGCTGCAGGCTCGGGCGGCGGCGACGCCACAGGGGATGCTGCAGGCTCGGGCGGCGGCGACGCCACAGGGGATGCTGCAGGCTCGGGCGGCGGCGACGCCACAGGGGATGCTGCAGGCTCGGGCGGCGGCGACGCCACAGGGGATGCTGCAGGCTCGGGCGGCGGCGACGCCACAGGGGATGCTGCAGGCTCGGGCGGCGGCGACGCCACTGGGGATGCTGCAGGCTCGGGCGGCGGCGACGCCACTGGGGATGCTGCAGGCTCGGGCGGCGGCGACGCCACTGGGGATGCTGCAGGCTCGGGCGGCGGCGACGCCACTGGGGATGCTGCAGGCTCGGGCGGCGGCGACGCCACTGGGGATGCTGCAGACTCTGGCACGGGGGGCTGGCGCAGCTCTGGAACAAGGGATAGCTGCGCTGGCCCAGCAGGGACGGAGGGTTGCCGCACGCCAGCAGGAACAGGAGGTTGCCGCACGCCAGCAGGAACAGGAGGTTGCCGCACGCCAGCAGGAACAGGAGGTTGTCGCACGCCAGCAGGGACGGAGGGTTGCCGCACGCCAGCAGGGACGGGGGGTTGCCGCACGCCAGCAGGGACGGAGGGTTGCAGAGACTCTGAGGCGCTGGAGAGGACAGGCCAGGTGGCAAGGTGACCCAAGGAACAGTGTGGTTGTCTGCGTTGACGACCGGACCTCTGGTTGGCGCTCCGAGGGCCTCCCAGAGCCAAGCGGGTGCCCAGGTAGGGGTTTTGGGTTGGTGCTGGCTGAGGAGTGGCAGGCTGCCGGCTAGCTGGCTCCTTGCTAGCAGTCTTAGATGCCTGATGATAAAAGTACTCAAGCAAAGTCATCTGAGCTGGAATGTCCGGAGTGGAAGCCGAATGGCAGTGCTGGTGGTTGGCAAGCTTGGAGGCCCGTCTGGCTGATCGAGGTCCCCCCAGTGCCAGACGGGTCCCCCGAAAACAGTTTGTCTCTGCTGGGTCCATTTCTGGTTGGATTGTTCTGTCAGGGCTCAGGAGATGCAGGAGTGGACCCAAACGCAGAGACCGGAATGCAGATATGACGAAAAACTCTTTAATTGTGGACAGTCACGGACAGGTAAACAGGGCTGAACAGAACTCACAGAAGGAACAACACAAAACAATCCAACAAAGACTGAACAGAAAAACCAGAACTTAAAGAAACTGAACTAACAAGGGGATGAGGTGCAGGTGGGGAGATGGGTGGAGAACTCTAGAGGGGAATGAACATACAGGGAGCTGATTGGCTGAGGACACACAGGGAGCGGGGCAGGGCTGACGAGGCTAACACAGGGCAGGTGTGGGGAAGACAGCAGGGCAGGGCTAACGAGTCCAAATGCAGGGCAGGTGTGGAGGAGTACATGAACACACAAGGGAAACAGAACAAAAACCCAGAAAACAAACCCAACGCCATCTACACTAACCCATCCAAAACCAAACACAAACCCAAGCACACAACCCAACAAACCAATGATGCAGTGATGAACCGAGGGACTAAACAAACGTGCAAAACCAGGAGACCATACAGAACACAACATAACACCAAAAAAACACCTTAAGTCCAGGCAAGATGTGACACCTTTTTATACTCTTGTATCTTTAAACACTTAGCTGTATTTCTAAATATATATAGGTGGAGTTTAAGTGTTCAAATGTTAAAGTTCTTAGTTTGTCTGGTCCTCACTTTCCCTCTCTGTCTCCTCAACAGGAACATTTGTATTGAACGTGACAGAGACCTCCTACCAGGCAGAGGAGAACGACAACATCACACTGGAATGGATGTTTACAACCAAAACTGACAGTTCCTCCACCTCACTTAACATCTACTGTGAACTGTTAACTGATGTTAAACCCTTGGTCCTGTATTATCTATATGAGGGTGTTGAGGTCTCAGAGTTTCAGGATGGACAGTTTGCAGGACGAGTTCAGTGTGACATAGACGCCCTCAGAGAAGGACGAATCAGACTTCATGTGTCCAGAATCAGGACTGATGACTCGGGTCTGTACGTGTGTGAAGTGAGAACAAATTATGGTGGGAACACAGGAAAAGGCCGGCTCAATGTCACTGGTAAGATGATTCAGTAAAACTCAGCAGAACTATGAAATATGTTCCAACTTAATGTGTTGTGGTTATTTAGTTTTCTTTAGTGAAATGTTGTTTCTTCACATGAATGACACAGATGTGTTTGGTGTCTTTACAGCAGCGAGGGATTGGCCTGAACCTGAGAGACCAAACACAGCGAGTCGGGAAAGGATCGGCCTCTACTGTGTACTGGGACTGACAGCAGCAGCTATATCTGTACTGGCTGTTTATTCATTCACTCTCTGCCTGTTAAACAAGATTTATACTCGGTCCAGTGATGGATTTCAGAAAACTTACAGCTCAGCAGATGGATCAGAGGAAACAGTTTGATTCAATTTTATACCAAAGACACAGAACATACTAGTTTCCCATTGGCTGTCAGGTAACCATAGCAACAACACTGACGCTTCGCGCACTTACAAACTGTAAAAACTAACTTCTCAACATTGATCTTTGTTGTTTTATTGTAATATGCATATATTTAAATATTATTTATGTCTTTTTTTTTGTTACATTTTTTTTTTTTTTTTTGGACATTTTTTGTTGTTACAATACGCCCGCAAGAGGGGCATGTAAACACATGAAGCAGGAGAAGTAAGAAAAACTTAGAAGTTGTTAAGTTCAAGAAGAGCAACATTGTTGCATTGTTGAAGATTTATGTTTCTGTTTCAAGAAAGATCTTTTATGAAAGACTATATTTTTGTTTCTCAAGATTTTATTTGGTCAAGTGGACTCATTCCCTCTCGGTTGTGTGCAGCCAGCGAGGTTTGTTTGTTTACATGTTGTGTTGCGTCAAGCAGATGAATTTGCAGTCTGTGTGTGATGAGAATGTGTCTTTATTCTGTACAAATGTTTATTTGAACAGTTCGATGGTGGCTCATAGCGATTTATGGTGGTGATGAGGAGGAGAAATAAAGCCATCTATAAGTGAAGAACCGTGGTCCCTTGTATTTCCTGGAGAGAGTGATAGTGTAATTGACACTGAGATTTACTGTTGTTTACTGTTGTTACTGTTTTTAATCCTGCTTGTAAACCTTTGAACTGGAGACACTGGTATTAAGGATAAAGACCAGCAGAGGGAGCTCTTCACTGGAAGTCAGCTCATCTTGTTTAGAGATCCTCACCTGGCTGCAGGTTACAGCTGTGTGCTCATTTACACCTTTAGGCTCATTGAAACATAACAGATGTATGACAGAGATCTGCTGCTGTTATGTGTTTTATCTGTGATATTTGCTTACAATTTATGCTTCAGTGTGATCTGACTTATGATCTTGCAGATTATTTTTTTGAATATAAAATGTTACTTGTGTATTTATATGTATTGCAACATATTAAAATAATAAATTCAGATGTACAAATTGAGGAATCCACTGTTGTTTTAAGTTTTTTCCAACTTTAAGAAATTAAAGTAAATTCTCTTTATCAATACTGCAACACTTAACGTTAATCACCAAACAGCAACAAAAAGGTGAGTTAACATTATGATTAAGTGTTAACTGACTTACAACTGGTCTACAGCTACAGCTAGTGAAAAATAACAACGGTGACATCGAGTGGTGAAACCGTCAACTACAGCATAGGGTAACATAACGGTACACTGTTTGAGATGAAATTGTGATGTAACACACACATAATGATAGCCCACACTGGCAAAAACTGTTATAAATTAGTAGCTGTTAATTAGAAAGTTATCTAACCCTGTATATTTGCTCGCCAACACTATATCGTCAATCTTTCAAGTTCAGTGCTAGTGCTATCACATAGTGTAATAAATTACTATGTTGACATTACTTTGTGTACTGTTTCAGGGATTTGGCCATGTCTGATCGTACACCAAGAAAAAAAAAACTTCACACATGAAGAAATAATCATCCTGCTCTCAAAATATGAACAAAACAAAGAATGTGAAAGAAGTGAGGAAGAAGTGGAGCGACCTTAAAATGCAGGCAGTTGAGGATTTCTATGACATGTCCTAACAGGAGGTGGACCAAAGCCAGATATGGGGCCATACTCTTCACTGGTTTTGGACACTGTTGGAGAGGACTCCCCCTCAGTAATTGGGATTTCATTTGGGATTGAAAGCGGCACAGCAGAAGAAGCTCCAGCGCCTGTTTCAGAAGCATCTCTCCCACCAGCAGCAACAGCAGCACCACCCTTCCTTCATGCTCCTGAACAACCCCCGCCCCCACCTGCAGAAGCATGTCTACCACCATCCCTCCAACCTCCAGAAACCACCTTTACTGGACTGGATGCAGACAGTCAGCCTACACAGTCCCCTGAGGATCGGTCCAGCAGCCACCCACCACCTGTTTTCATACAGATGCAAACTTCCTCCCATGTTATTATAGGGCTGTTATATTTACATTGCAAGACACGCTCTGCATAGCATTCAAGCACTAGGATTGGCCAGGCGTCCATGCTATGTACTATTTGTATGTTCAATACTGTATTATGTACAGCTTTGAGGTAGTTCATTGAGTATTTCCATTTTATTTGACAGTGAAACTCGCTTTTTTCTTTACATCACAACATTTATTTGACAGCATATTGACTTAGTCAGATTAGGATTTTACTTACAAACACAAATGATTAGTCAATAACATATGATAGATTAATCTACATTTTTAGAAATAAATACAGAAAATTGACAAATAAAATCATAACATAACAGATAACACGTATAAAAAATCGTGAGTTCATAAACCGATCGCAAGACCGCTTCCATATTTCAAAAGCAGTTAAATTGGACTTCCAGCCTTGTTCAGGATAATGAATTTGTGATATACCAGAGAGACTTTGTAGATTAGTGTCCAGAAATGATTCACAGCCAAGGAATGTCATCATACAGATCACGATGTTGGGACGAGGTGTGGTAATTCTCAGCCAGAGCACCATGACAAACTGAAGCAAAAGAGTTGTCAGTTCAAAGAGTATCCAGCTATACCTAAAGGAGTAGTTCGACTTTTTTTTTTTTTTTGGAACTATTCTTATTTGCTTTCTTGCCCAGAGTCAGAAAAGAAGAGCCATACCACTCTCATAAAGATGTGAGGCTACAATCAGCAGCAGATTAGCCTAGCTTAGCATAAAGACTGGAAACAGAGGGAAACAGCTAGCCAAAGGTTTACATACATGAGTTTTTGCTGGTCACATGGCAACCTCATGGTGACAACAAGACTCCAGGATGTCACTGCTCCCAAAATGTTTCTTGAAGTACGTTTTGCTGATAAAACTTTGCACTTTTACTTAAGTATAAGTTTGCATACAGAACTTCCTCTTGTAATTGAGTAATTATGCATTGTAGTATTACTTCTTTTGCTTAAAGATCCCATACTCTGCTTGGGACAATAATGGGTGTCTGATGTGGTTATTCCACAAAAAAGTATAATTACCACTTTAAATGTTCAAAAAAAACCCCCATCTACTTCCCTCTCCCTCATTAAAAATCCAGAATTTATGAATATGCATGTATATTTCATTTTGGAAGTTTAACTGTTGGACACGAGATGTCTCCTACTTCACTGAAAAGTCCATTCCTGTCTTTCCACATCACACTTGTAAGTTGAATATTGGACCAGGATTGGCTCCCAAACTAATTGTGATGTCACAAATCACAATCGAAGGCCCACCCCTAAAAATCAGGTTTTCATGAGCCAAGAGAAAATTTCCACTTTCAGCAGACAAATGTGAAAACAGCCTTCAAGTGTCAAACTCTGGATATATTTACACCAATCTGCACAGTGAAGCTCAAACATCTAACTGTAAGACCAAGAAGAAAAACATGTTTTTGAGTGGAGGCGGACTGTTCCCACCGCCTCAACTACAACATTTACTTGTGCCAGCTTGCACTTGTACCTCATCATTAGATTAACAGTTGCCTGTTTGAGGGCAATGGTTTGAAGAACTTCAGAGCTTCTGCATTAACATTGTTCGTGTCTACATGCTGCCATCTAGTGGCAGAAGTGGATATTCGTGTTACTGGGCTGTGAGCACTTCCAACTATGGGGTGTTTTTTTGTGCCAGGGATGATAAAATGGAAATGCAGTGCAATGGGAATCAGATTACAGATACTGAAAAGGAAAAAGGCAGTGTAATCTGAAATTAAAATGGAGAGATTAAGAGTTACAATGTCAAAATAATGGTGTTGCAAGAAAGAACTCTGTCCAGACGTTTTCACAGTGGGAGGTGGGCCTCCTCAGGAGACCCCTGGTCTAGACTATACCTGTTAAGTCAAGCTCTGTACATCGTATTTTTTATTTAATGAATTGGATATTTACACACAAAAATGGATCACTCCATATTATATTATATTGCAAGATAGTCAGTTATTACTCTCAAATTAAGCCTTACCTGGTATTATGCAATTAAATTGTTCTCTCTGAGTTTAGACTCTAAATAGACTTTTGTTAATTGTGTATATTTGTATGTTTTTTTGTGTCTTTCTAAGCTGGTGAATGGAGGAGAGTGTAAGTGAGAGAATGAGACAGAGACAGAAGCTGCGGATGTGGTCATGTTGAAATATAAAGGTAAAGTGTGTGTTTACCTTTTTATCATCTACAGGATGATAGGGGCAATCCGGGGGAACCATATAATAAAGAGAGTGTTCCCAAGTTACCAGAGGGTTACATAGACTCAGACTCCTTCAGGAAGTGGTTCTCTCTATTCATTCCCTTAACACTCATCTAATTTTCATTTTTTCTTACGTCCAACATTGCCTGTAAAAAGTCCAAACCATTTAATGTGTTTCCAACACTCACCAGCTTCTACTATTTATTCTCTTCCCTGTTTTCCTTACGTTCAGGGAGTCATTGGATCCTGTTTTCTAAATATATTCATAACTGCTCAGAGAAATATTGCTGCCTTGACTAGCATAATCCATAAATGTGATCAGGACATGTATCACATTTATTAATAAAGTCACTTTATAATGCAGCAAATATTTGTTTAATAGGAGCTGTTTTCACTTTATAATTACTGCACTTTTTGACAGCACTGTTGACACTTTTGATAGCAGGTGGCAGTAAAGAGGCAAAACAAAATTATGAGTGACAATCCTATGATTTCATCCAATAGGAAGCCCCCAAATACACATGATTTCTTCACACTAAAGTGTAGACTGGCCAAGTCTAGCAGAATTCAACTTTTGATCAAATCACAACTACTCAGGAAGAGATACACCTGTGATAATAACAAGTGTTGACACAGCCAAGTCTTTTCAGGCCACAGCTGCAGCATTCTCAGTTGCATTCAGTGAAAAACACTACAGCTGACATGGACCAATAACCAGCCAGGTGCTCCGCCCTGACGCTTTCTGTGGTGCTGAAGTCGAAACATCAACAGTCCTCTAGAGTCAAATATAGTGATACAGTGCAGAGCTGACCTGTTTCATCTCAAGCATGATTTTTGGGGAGGATTATGCATATTTCAAGACTTATGATTATTATTTGTTATTAATTATTAGACCTGTCATTATTATGCTGAGCGTAAGAGCTGCTCTTGTTTATCATAGGCTTTGTATGTAACATCCACACTTCACCAGTCCTGACATTGTGTTGTCGTGCTATTTGTTGAATGTGCTGTCATCCTGTTTGTTGATTGTTGTCATGCTATTGTTGATTTTGTGTGTCTCAAGAACTGTCTTTCTTGTCTCCATGCAGTGCAGGCTTCTTTGTATCAGCATATTTTCACCGCTTTTATTGTTGATTGTATTTTCAATGCTTTTATTCATAATATTTGTGTTTCCAACTTTTTGCCTGCCCAGGGACAACAGATGAAAATTAGCCTTTCTGGCTAACTCTGGCATATATGTTATTACTATGCACTGTCCCTGTCAAATAAAGTAATAAAATAAAATAAAATGAAATATGGCAATATGGCATGCTTCATATTAATATTATTATGACAAAGGACCAGAGGTTGAGCTCCTGGGATGAGTTGAGAGGTCACAAGCATCTACATGTACTTTTGGGACTTGATAATTGGGATCTCACAAATCACAAGAGATTTCAATCTTTGTGTTTCTGTCATTTCTTTTCCGATTGTTTTGAAGTTAGCTGGGCCCAGCTGAAAAAAGGTGATGTTAAATACAAGTATTGAGTGTTAAACTCGTTAAAATAACTTTGATCTAAACTTTAACTGTGAGTGTTGATTGTTAAATTGGGAATATTTAACATTACAGAGTGTAAGAGGTAAGAGGGTTTTTATTTTACCCATAAAATGCAAAAAAGGTACAAATGACAAAATATGTAAATAAAGTTCAGGGCCCATAAAAGAGGTCAAATAAACAGAACTCAACTAAAGTGAACTTAACCTTTCTAACAGACCCCCCAAAATGAACACAAAGGGGAACATATATACTGGCTGATCAGACCATAACACAAGAGGGGTAACTGGCAAATGACAAACACTACCAACTAAGCAATAAACAACAGAATTCTCCCCCAAAACAGGTTAACTCAACTAAATCAACTAAACCAGAAATACCCAACTAAACATTCAATAAAGAGGGACAAACAATATGACTAAACTTGAAATAAACAGTTCCTCCCTTGGTAGGACCTGGTATAACCCCATTGGCCACTTCCTGTATTTAACCGTTCCATGTCCTGGTGCACATCCTTTGCCCAGGCCTGGCCAGATGTCCTCCAGGAGCAGCACCCCAACACTGGTAACTCAAAAATTAAAATTAGAACAACTTAAACTAATGACTGTACAAAAGTTAACCAAATGTGCGTGCTACAAATAGAAGCTAATGTACTGCCAAACTGTAAAATAAAATGAGTATGACGTATGAAACAAAATCCAGTGTGTTGTTATTTATTTGTATGTAATGTGAAATGTAATTAAAATTAGCTAACTGAGGAAAAAATGAACTACAAATGTAAAAGAGACCAAAGTGTGAGTGCCAGCTGGGATACAAACTTCAATGCAGCTGTGTGGCTGCAAGTGCGGCCATCACACAGAGCAACATTTATGATTTGATACCAAGTTGTCAGGGGTTTTGAAGTGAGATTAAAAAAGGGAAATCTTCAGTTTCCTAAATTAAGTTATACAAAGTATCTGTTGAATATTTCAGAAATGCTGTATATATTCATATTTTATAAGGATATGGCTGGCAATTTTCAATATTGTTCTTATTGTCAACAAATCTCATGTGCAGAGCCAAACCAACAATGAATTGATCTACTTATAAGCATATAAGTATGTGAATCAGAATAGGCTAGCAAAGCACTGTAAACAGAACCGTGTTCCTGCGCATGCTCAGTATAATCTGCTTTACACAGAACTACTCTCTGGAGACTGAAAATGTGATCACTGTTATTAGTCTTTGGAGCCGTTTCTAAACAAACTAACGTCACCAAAATCTTTGGGATGAAGGAACATGTCACCCAGTGCAGCGGTGACGTGTTTTTAATCAACAACAACAGAGGTCTACGGCACAGAGGAATAAGATACATCAGGCATTGGATATAAACTTGTAAATAGATGAGTTCATTGTTGGTTTGGCTGTGCACATGAAAACACTTTCTATTATGTATTCATTTAGTAAAAAATTATTTGACTATTTTACTCAAGCCACCTGTACACATAGTGTTTTAATTAAAAGGATCATAAAAAATTAAACAAACAAAAAAAAAACACAACAAATAATTTTTTCTCTGATGGAAAACTGAATTTGTTGAAAGATGAGCATTCCTTCATTGTTTCAACCAATCATACACACAAATGTGAATGCCTGCATACATACTTTGGTGTCAGGTGACGTTTATGAGCTCATGAGGCTCTTCCTCCAGAGAAATGTGTGGGAATATTGTTGTAACTTGGTATCTGTCTGACTGCCAGTAACCTCACTGTCCTGTCGCCTCAAGTTGCACTCGCTTCACTACTACACGTACACACACACACACACACACACACACACACCTTCCTGTGTACCCAAAACAAAAGCTCACACACTCCATATGCCTCAAAAAAATTCTCTTTTGATGATTACAATGAATCATGTGATCAAAGCTCATACCAAGTATGAAAGTGAATATGATTTGGACCCGGGTCGGGTCTTTGTCACTAGAAACCAAGTGGACGGGTGAAGGAGTATTAGTATAGTATAGTTAAGCAATTTCTGACGAGAGGGTGTGCTTTACCGCCATGAGTCACTTCCTTAAAGTGATAAGATACCAGTATGCTTGCAAAGGAAAGTCGTGTGTGAGTGAGCATTCCTTCATTGTTTCAACCAATTACACACACACACAAATGTGAATGCCTGCATACATACTTTAGTTTCAGGTGAAGTTTGAGCTCATGAGGCTCGTACTCCAGAGAAATGCGTGGGAATATTGTTGTAACTTGGGATCTGCTTGACTGCCAGTAACCTCACTGTCCTGTCGCCTCAAGTTGCACTTGCTTCACTACTACACAGTGTGAACAGTGTGAACTTAATAAAACAGCCCGCTCCCTGTTGTTACCATGTACTTATAGGGTAACTAGTCTGTACTTACAGAGTAAGACTGGGAGAACAGCACATATGTTGTGGTTTATGTGTAATTAAAGAATGAAATCATTTTTCATAACTTCCTGCGTACCTTATTATTGTGTAATTAAAGATATACTATGTATATTATTACATTACTGTATTGTTATTTTTTCATCCTCGGATGACAATACAAGCCTTTCATAGCTGTGCACTGGAGAGAGGTAAGATTGCCTGTTATGAGCTGCTGCAGTACTGGACCAACATGACTGCTAGGAGCCAATTTTCAAAAGTATAGACCCATTTCTCGACTTGTTCTATTGAAATTCATACAATGAAGTAGAAAACATAAGCATAATAAATCTCTTGAGTGTGGGTGAAGCTTGCCTGTCAAACACACATGCATAAAAAAATGATTGTCATAACCGCCATGAGCAAAAACATTTGATTTCAGTACACATATACACATGTAACGTACTGATTCATACGAGAAAATTACACCATAAGTTCCGGGAAGTTACATGGTAAATGTTGGGAAGTTACACTTTAAAACCCCAATTGTTACTCCCTTGTTTCTCGTTGTTTCGTTTTTCTTCCGCTGTACCTACATTTAAGTACCAGTAAGAACCGGAAAGCATTTTATATGTACGGATTCATACGAGGAAGTTACACCGTAAGTTTACTGTTATTGATTTTACAGCAATGACTCTTATTGTTGGTGTCGAGTGAAAATCTCACATTTCTTACTTTGGAGATTAACCTTATTTGTTTGCCATTGTCACATGTCACTTTGTGGCAACTCAGAATTTGTAGATAAATGGTGCAATTTCATCACGTCAAACAGCTGGTGTGACAATAATTCTTAACAGAAAACTCACGAGGCCCATTTGTACATTGAAATAGTTGTAGGTCTCTAATTGTTCCTCTTGTTCATATTTGCATTGTTAAATTCAACTTAGGCTAAAATGAAGGTTCAGTAGCCTGAGTTAGATCAAATCAAGTGGGTACCCTCCACATTTGCAGCTTTTTCAATATGAAATTCCCCCCCCAAAAAAAGAACTTCAAAACACAAGACAAAACAGACCAAAATAATAGAAGGAAATGTAAACAACACAAGTTAGCACTCCATTATATTTCAGACATGGACTCTCAGAACTGTATATTTGTTTTGTGGTTGGTGGAGAGAAGCTGTGGCGCCTCACTCTGAAAACTGAATACGTGACAATACATGCATTTTAGAGTTCCAACATGTATGTATTGTCACGTACTTCCCAGTAATACGTGCAGGACTAGTTCTTCTCAAACAAGCTCTAATTTCCTCTGTGGTTGAGTCAGACAGGAAGCCACACTTAACAACACGCCCTGCAAAGCTCTGAGAGACTCAGACACAAAGAAGAAATCTAGAGAAACAGATGAAGCAAAGCAATAATCTTTATAAACATTATTACTGTATTTGTGTGAAGATTTCTTCACCTTGTCCTTTCCACTAAGTGAAGACTTTGACTATCTTTGATTTGTATAATCTTAATGAGTACAAATCTTTCTTTTCAATTTTCGGACTGCCAGGATGTTGCATCCATTGATCTTACCTCTCCTATTACAGTCATGGGGAGGTAATTTCAATAAACCATGCTTGAGTAATACATGGATGTGTTTGCATGTGCTGGAAAGCAAAGAACACAATAAAGCTTCTGACAAAAAAAGAAAAAAAAAAGTTTTTATGTAAGCGCAAAGAATGAGATGAGATTAAAAAAAATTGACATGACTGTTGTAGGAGCCATGAATGGATTAACTGTCAAGTTTTAATGAACTGCAAAGTAATAATTTTTTGTGTGGTTTATATTTTGGGTTATTTTGGTTTATTTATTATTGCACGATCACAGTGATTGATAATCAGGTCACATGGATATGGGCGGTGATATCCTATAGTTAATATAAGCACCTGTTCACCTGCATGCCGGCTGGTAAGAAAGAGACAGAGGGTGAGTGGGTCGCCGTATTTTTTGTTGACTGGTCACATCGCTGTGATTATTTTGAGTATATTGTGTGCACATTATAATAAGTTGATCCTTTTCATTAATAAAAGTTATTAAACTTATTTTTTGATCTCAGCTAATCTTTTTGGTAGCGTGTCAGACAAACGACAAACAAGGCCCAACCTCAGCCTCTCAGCGACTTTTACATTGTTGCCAGTAGTCGCTACAACTGTAATACTGACAATAAAACTAAAATAAAATTATAAAAAAAGACAATTAATTCAACAAGAGAGATTGGGTTAGAGTCTACAGTTAAACACCTCTGTGAGGCTGCACTTCACAACACCAAGTGAGGTTTCCAGTGTGTATTCAGTTGAAATTTACAACATCTTAAAAGGTAATGCTGGTAATTTTTGATTTCCAAAGCGATTGTAGATCAAAAATATTTTTTGTGCACTTACCAACTGATTAAAAATGAAAATACACAGAGTTGCTAGTTTACTTTAATGGCCAGATTAGCCTTGTAGGAGTATTAAAGAACAAGCGGTTGTCCTCCTACGGCCTGCATTAGTTAATACAGATTAGTTTTATATGTTTGCAGCTTTTTTCAAGAACTCTAGAACAGCTCAACAGAGATTTAACCTTTAAAAATTAAAGGAAAAAATGTTTTGTAGTGACAGTGTGAAAGATTCTCTTCAGTAAACTGTAATGTTTGAAAAGTTGAAAATGTCAGACTCAGTCAGTCTTACAGTTGGAGCACCATGAGAGAGACAAGAGTTTACTCCCACCCTCACTTTTAAATGTCATTTAGTTTCTCTTTCTGTCATTCTGCGGCTGCTGAGATAGAATGTCACACTGGTTGTGTTCACCTAAACATAGCACAAAAAGTAAGGAAATTTGTGTTTGGTAGATTATTACTTTGTTGTAACAATGCTTCTTGGCAATAAATCTTATACCGTTGGAAAGCCTGTTCATTTCCTTTTTAAATGGTGCCACATTTGTGAGGAACATGCATTTGTGGGATGAGCAGCAGAGCTGAGTATGTGGGTTGCGCCCATGAAAAATATGCCAAATCTTCTCCGCCAATGCCAAACAGCTTATTCTGCCATTGACTCTTGTTTGGTGTTTGGTGGATTGGATGATTGAAGTTTGAAGAAACAAGACATATTGGCAATTTAACAATTTACAGGAGCCTCAGTAGCGTGTGGAAGAACCATACACAGCCACAACAGCCTGGCACCTCCTCCTCATGCTGGTCACCAGCCTGGTCACACACTGCTGCGGGATGGCATCTCATTCTTCAACCAGTATTTGTCGCAAGTCAGCCAACGTGGTTGTGTTGGTCACTCTGGCACGAACAGCACGCCCAAGCTGATCCCACAAGTGTTCAATGGGGTTGAGGTCAGGACTGCTGGCAGGCCATTCCATCCTCTCCACTCCCAAATTCTGGAGGTAGTCTCTGATAAACCCCGCTCTGTGGGGGCGAGCGTTGTCATCTTGGAGGATAGAGTTCGGTCCCAGACTGTGGAGATATGGGATTGCCACTGGTTGCAGAATCTCATCTCGACATCTCTCTGCATTGAGATTGCCTCGATGACAAGCCTCGTTTTTCCAGTGAGGGAGATGCTGCCCCACCCCATCACACTGCCTCTACCAAAAGATGTTACTCTATCGGTGCAGCAATCAGCATAGCGTTCTCCGCATCCTCTCCACACTTTGATCCTATGATCCAACTGCCGTAGGCAGAATCTGGACTCATCGCTGAACATAACATTCCTCCACATGTTCAGGTTCCAGTGCACATGTTGCTGACACCAGCGCAAACGGGCCTGACGGTGAAGGGCAGTCATGGCAGGCCTCCTGGAAGCACCTGGGGGTACCAGAAGCTCAAAACAAAAGTCAATAGCAACAGCAAAATATGCTGTTTGGCAATGGCAGAGAAGATTTGGCAAATTTTCATGGGCGCAACCCACATACTCAGCTCTGCTGCTCATCCCACAAATGCATGTTCCTTACAAATTTGGCACCATTTAAAAGGGAAATAAGCAGACTTTCCAACGGTATAAGATTTATTGCCAAGAAGCATTGTTACAACAAAGTAATAATCTACCAAACACAAATTTCCTTACTTTTTGTGCCAAGTTTATGTTAATAGGAAAGAAAGTGATACCTGAGGTGTATTCCAGAAAGCAGGATTAGTGAAAACTCTGAGTTTGTTCAGCCTGAGATGAGGGAAACTCTGGGTTTTCAGTTCCAGAAAGAGAGCTAGCTTAAACTGTTGGTCAGTTACCATGGTAACTTAAACTTTGGGTCAGTTACCATGGTGACACCATGGTGTGAAGCTAAGCTGTTTGCTGTATCAAAGTGCGTATTGAAGCGCAATAATTAGTTGAGGTTTACTGTCAGTCAGAATCTGAATCCTGGCTGGATATTAGTTTAATTACTTAGGACTATCTGAAGTTAACGCTTTTATGCACATCAGTCATTCCTTGAACAGCGTTTTTTTTTTTTCTCTGATATTCAAATATTACACAATAAAACCTCTGCATGTCCTTCTGTTATATCACTGTGACTCTGCACACAAGACAGCTGTCAGTTTATCAGAACAGCTCCTGCACTGAAATGTTTATTGCACAT
Organism: Thunnus maccoyii; assembly: GCF_910596095.1. Taxonomy (NCBI): domain Eukaryota; kingdom Metazoa; phylum Chordata; class Actinopteri; order Scombriformes; family Scombridae; genus Thunnus; species Thunnus maccoyii. The sequence goes on from NC_056542.1 coordinate 4,937,843, forward strand.
AATGTGTGATCTCAGTTTAATTTTTTTTAAAATGGGTATAAAGCTTTATAATTATCTCCATCACTCATGATGTGATTGGTCGCAATGATGGAACATCATACTCATAATATTGGAGATTGTATATTAAAATTTCAAAGTGAGCAGGATTGTGGTGCAGCTGCAGAATGTAGTTTGAAAGAACATGTTTTAACAGCATTTCAGTATTTGAAATTGCTACATTTGTTGAAGTAGCTACAGTAGATACAAATAGACGTCTAAACATTTAAAATCTGCTGTATTTTAACCTTGATCCCTTTTCAAGTGCAAATCACCAAACACATTATTACTGGATCAGACTGTGAGCTTACAGTCATGTCTCTATGTCTTTGATCTATATATTCTTTAAATTTTGAACTATATTTTTCATCTTCAGTTGCTGCCTCCTGTGTTTTATCCCCATCAGATTAAAGCTGAACTAATATATTTAAAATGTAATGTAGCTGCAGCCTGATACACAGTCAGATTCCACTTTATCATCATTAAGGAAATGTAAGTCTGGTAAATGATGAATTCATGGACAACACTGAATAAAGCTTAATGGTTTTAACTTATTGACACTTTTCTCTGACTCTGGTTCTTTTTCTAAAAGATAAATGTGCAACGTCCACATTCACATGAATTAATACTCTACCTACACTGGATTAAAATGGAGGCTCTGCCTTTTATTTACCTGTTGTTTCCTCACTTTGGTCTTGGTTACAATATAGCTGAACATGTTACTATATTGCTTTGACATACAGCATGTTGGTGTTCAAGTTTGCTTTCTGTTGAAGTATAAAATGTTCTAAAACTGGTGTAAAATATTGTTGGCCGTTCAGGTTTATACAGAAATCATGAATGTTGCGCAGCATTTAATGTGACGTCATTATATAGACTTTCTCTGACCTCAACTCTGACCGACTTCCAGCGTCCCGGCATCAGACTTTATGATCCAACCGATAAAGATTTATACTGTCTGTTAATATTAGACTTTTGTTCCGGGTTTTTTGTTCCAAAGTTCAGAGCTGCTGATCTGTTATCAGATTTCCTTAAAGAACACTTCAGATTAAAGATGAATACAGAGAGTTGAGACTGTTTGTGAATCAACAGACCTTAAAACAGACCTGGTTGGTTTCCTGGTTGAAGCTGCTGATTAATTTCCCCCTCACTCATCAGCTTGATTCAGATTATTTTCAACATATAAAGGTAACGTAACCAGCAGTTTTCACCATGTTTGTGTCTGCGGGTGTTAAAATGATCTGATAACAGTAGAGATGGTAGTTATAGTGATGAGTTATGTTGCTTTGTTGACTGCATTGGTGGAATGAACGAAACACCAGAAGAAAGAAATAAAAGTCCTTATCAATACTCTTTTTCATTACTAAAGATTTTTTTAAACATTATTTTAAAAAAAGAATAAATTCAGAACAGGATTAGAATAGATTTGTATTTTAAATATGACAAAATATTGTTTCTTACAGCTACAACAGTAAGGTTTTCATCAGCAAAGTCACTATATAAATTCAACAATATCACACTTGAAAGAAATAAAAAATGTCAGTAAAATAAATGATATTCCTGACATTAAAAATTCGAGTTAAGTTTAGAAAGAATGAAGAACACAGACATGTCATTATCTTCATCCTGTCGTCCTCCTCCCTCTGCTGCTGGTTGAGAGGAGGGGCTGTTTCGGCCAGTAGCTAAGTTTACAGGAATATCACACATTTTAATACACGTTAGAAACTAAGCTAAACACAAACACCGACAAATAGAGCAGAGGAGAGGACAGCGATGCTGGCGCGACCACAAATGACGGCAAACCGCGGTAGAGACTCAGCAGTTTCCCGGTCTACACAGGAGGCGTTCAGGTACAGTGTTGAACGTAGGTCACCCGTGTTCTGAGCTCTGTGTTCAGAGCTGAAAACACAAATTTGTATGTAGTTACGCGAGTAAAATGGAGGAAAAAAAGACTTGACAGTGCTGTGGAAAAAAGAGGAGTCTTATCCTCACAACACACTTTTGATAAGACAAATTTTATTTAATATTTACTACTGATGTTACCTTGAGGATGACACTGAACTGAGCAACTCAATGTGAAGACCTGTCTTACACTAACAAATAAAGGTGAAATTCAAAAGAAAAAAGTTACATAACACTGCAAGTTCTGGTAAATTACATAGTAATGACGGGAAGTTACATTCTAAAACATTTTGACCAAAACCTGTTTAAGCCAAAAAAGATCCTCATAAACATGTTATGTTTATGACACACACACACACACACACACACACGTTGACAGGCTCGTGATTTCTTGTAGGTGGCAGTACTGGAACTGAAAGTCTTCAACGGAGCAGAGCAGATGGATAAAAACTGATATCTGACGCGGGGTAAGTGTTAATAAAACATTATTTTACCATGAAAGTCTCAGTCAGTTTTCACCCTGAGGACTGTAGAGGGGAGAACAGTTAGAATGAACTTTTGTGGATATAAAGAGGAAATAAAACGGGGAGATACTAACTTGTTTGGGTGTTTTCTCTCTCGTTGCTGTGACTCTTCAACAGACTTGTTTCTCTTGAATCTTGCTTTCTAAACTCACAGTCAGTGTTACTGGTTTACCTTACTGGTTTACTGAAGTCCACAAGATGAGTGTTTGTGTGGAGGAAGAGGAGGACAGAGCAGAGCCTCCAGTATCCAACGTTCTGTCTATGAAGAGTGACCAGCACAACGATCATTTTCCGACCTTCAGTAATAAACCTGGACCCTCAAACACAAAGTAAGAGAGCTGCTACTAACTCATTTATATGACTCATTAGGGCCTTGGCACTGAAAGTGTGAGGAACCTGTTGTTTTTGTAGGGATTATTAGGTCAGAGTGGTGAGAAGAGAGAGAGAGAGGTGGGGTTTAAGGTGCTCGAAAACTCACAAAACTTTGCACATGCATCAGAAGTGAGCAGAAATGATATCTTTTATAGTGATAGGGCTTGGGCGTTGCCAGCAGGCTCCATAGTGCAGTAATTTTATACCCAGAAGTCAAACTTTTTTGGCTTCATTCACCACAATTTTAATAGGAATGAACGGGGCCTGGCCTCCAACTCTGTATCCAGTTCTCTTTGTACGTCCATGCATGAAGCCAAAAAAGTTTGACTTCCAGGTATAAAATTACTCAGATTTTCCACATCTTTGAGGCCCATAGAGCATGAGCAGCAGAGACTTCCGCCAGCTTAGATGGCTAATTCCCGTTTAGCCTTTTCCCATGATTGTGTGCTGGAAAAATGCCTTTTGGGCCAATGTGCATCACATGATGAGCCTGGAAGTTGTAATTACATGGTTTAGCTGCTGTGTCGGTTGGCTTCAAAGCCTGCTGCTTTTCCTGGGGTCTTGGGCTCAAGGTACTTGAAAATTCATGAAACTTTCCACATGTGTCAGAAGTGGTGGGAAATTACATGTTTTATAGTGATTGGGCTCATTTGTCGTCATATCCATTCAGTCACATGCAACACTGAAAAATCCTAACCTTCAGGTTTGATATTGATGTTACATAATTTCAATTTTCCTTGAAATATTTAGCCAAATAAACAATTTCCATTGTTCAAAAGACACCCTAATCATATTCTGGTTTATTAAATAATAAATTCACAATCAGAATATCAATAAATACAAACTCAAACAATTAATAAATAATATGAACGCATTCTGCCAGTAGAAATGGTTCATGTGCCTCTGGGCAGGACACAGTATAAATACTGAATACAGGTTGTTATTCATGTGCAGGTGTTTGTTAAACAGCTAACAGGCTGCAGAGAGAAAACAGCTGCTCTAGCAGTGATAACTGTTCACCTTTATTAGTATTATCACAGTGCACATGTGTGCAGACACAAACTCCATGAAAAATTGCTACAGCTGTGAAAGTTGAATGACAGCTCATCCAGCTGTGATCAGCTTCTGCCGTCATCAGAAACAGACGTCGCTTCATGTGACGCTTCAGACGAAAGAATGTCCCATGTGTCTAAAAACATATTTCCTTGTTTCCTCTCTCCTCACTTGGTTTCCTTGCGTCTCTCCATGCATCCACGGTGGGAGGGACTGAGACACAAGGAAAGGACACAAGTGAGGGAAACGTGGATGCAATTTAAGAGACTTGGGATGTACCCATGGTGTGGTCTACACATGATATACAGCAACATTACGTATAATTAGTGGGTGTATCGCCACATTGTGGACACAGGAGGTGTTATTTAACTCCTACATAAAATATCCAATAATCATGAAAATGTATATCCATGACAGTTGCCCTCTGGTAAATGTATTTCTGCATTAATATTTCACTTGTGTAGTACTGTCTACAGGCAACAGGAAGTGAAGCCTAAATGACACATGGTTTATAAATGTACACACAATTTCCAATATGTCAGCCAGCGCCACACACTGCACACGGGAAATAATATTTTACCCATTCACACAGTGTCCTATAATCCAGAAAATTCAAAGCCGTATCAACCGACCTCCAGAAGCGATACCACAGATGTCACTCCCTCTGATGCATGCGAGATGTGAGGGTCCAGTCATCGCTGCTTGCGATATATATTTTTGTTTGTATATTAAAATTTCTTTCAAGGATTCACATTATATGAATAAAAACATCTTGGTGTGTTACAGAGGTCAGACAGACCACAGACAGAGAGCAAAGTCTCCAGCATCAGACTGTCTGTCTATGAAGAATGACTGGTCCAGAGATCATCCTCCAACCTTCAGGAATGAACCTGGACCCTCAGACACAAAGTAAGAGACTGTTTCTGTTGTAAACTGCTCTGCTAAAATATTTTCTATTCATGATGCAGAAGTATTATTAAACACTGTTTCAAACTAAGATGGAACTTAATCTGCGTTTTATAAACAGAAACTACAGATGGTATTTCTGTCACAACCTGAGAACCTCCATGTCAGAATTTCCACTTCAAGAAGATATTCATACATCTTTGCCCCAACGTTGAAGTCACTGTAAAGAACTGCAACTATTCAAAACCTGAAAGAATGTGCTTCAAATGTGTAATTCATTTTCTCATGTTTTTGCTCAAAATATACCTCAGGTCAGCTGTTATAAGCTACCAGATATCATGTTGACTCAGTGCATATTATAGTGCGATATGTGGTGAAAAGGTTATTTGTAGAAATGCTTTGCTCACCTTGATTATGTGTGTTTGAGTTTTCTCTTCAGCTAACTGCTTATATAAAATATTATGAAGAAAATTAAGCTCAAAGGTCTACTTACTAATTTTTTGGAGCTTGCAGTTGAAAGCTCTGAATCATTAGTAAGTGGACCTTACTAAAGCATGTAACATACTGTTACATTCTGTCTGTCTTAGACTGCTGGTCTACCACAATTTTTAGACCACTTCTAACCTCAGTTCAAACCTAACTAACCCAAGATAAACTGCCCAAAGGCACTGTAAAGCAGGAAAGGACATAATCAGCTCTTTTTAATGGAAGGCTTTCAAAGTAAAGCAGTGAAGTGTTGAGTTTGTGTTAATAGCAAACTACAGGCAGACGACACAGTGCACAGATCGAGGCTTGCTGCGAGTCTGCAACTTTTTTTTTCGCAGGGAGGTGCGTTCGTTTTACAGCTTGTGCGGCCCTTACAGGCAATCACCAAAAACACCTGTAACTCAATTTCACTGAAAGAGTAAAAGGCTTCACCTGGTGGCGCAACTGCGAACTGCAGCAAATCTGCAGAACATTTTCTGACAGTTACACTGCACATCCCTTGTCTTCTGCATTATCGGTTAGTGTATTTTCAATCGGTTGAATTATTAATGCCAATTAACCCATAATCGATGAATCATTGACATCCCTAATATATATCACCTATCTAGGCCCAATTTGCAACATAGTCAAGCCTATGTGATATTAATGAGAGCTCTTTTTCACTGTTTGTATTTGACAGTTTTTAACCTGCATCCTGTTGGGTTCAGGTGTTTGGAGTTTCCATTTTATAAACTTGTACATTCTAAACCTTCTTCAGCTCTGAACAGATTATGAAACACTGAATGATTTCAATCAGAATAATCTGCTTCTAACACTACATGATTTCTTCTTTATTCAGAATGAAATACTGCAGTTTGTCAGAGATCAGCTGTGCTCCTCTCGCCTTAGCTCTGAAGTCCGACCCCTCCCATCTGAGAGATCTGGATCTGAGTAACAACAAAATACAAGTTTCAGAAATGAAGCTACTGTGTGATTTTCTGGAGAGCCCACACTGTAGACTGGAGACTCTGAGGTCAGACACCATTTCTTGTTTCTTTGCTGAGATTAATATGATGTTAAAGTTGTGGTGACACTAAACTACAGACATGAGGATGATTTTAATGAGGTAAAATCCCCTTTAGTAGAACACTGTTGTGATATGTTATGCAGACGTGCTGCAACAACAGATTAATAAAATATAAATCATTTATTTCAATTAAACACTCTCCAACCAATATCAGCACAGAAAATAAATGATTTAAGCAAGAAAGCCAGTAAATCAGTGTACAGTGATCTATAAATGAATGTGTACAGTATCTATTGTCCACAGCTATTTATACTGTATGAAAAGCTCCTCCTCCACTTCATTAAATCCCTGCAGCATCTGAAGTCAGCAGGACTGATATGTTGATAAATCTGCAGCCTCTGAGAAGTGCTGCACCAGAGTGCAGTGCCGTTACACACGACTGTTCACTGTGTTTACCTTCATTAAATCTCCTGATGACACTAGGCTGCTACAGTATAACCACACACACCTCTACACAAATCAGACAGGTTGGTTATAACTCAATATTCTGCCTTTTTATGAAGGAGACTTCAAGTTCGCGGGGCTCATCAGCCTCTTTTCCAACTTTCTTTTTAGCAAAAGTAACATCTCATGTTTTATCCATGAGACACATTACGATGCAAACGCTGTTGTGTAACTTTAATTACTAAACTATGTGACCGTGTACAAGGTAAGATACATTAGGCTACAATTATTGCTGAAATAGCATCGGTATGATGGGCTATAATCATATAAACGGCTTCACCAAACCATTTTTTAAATTTCTATTGTTATTATATTAACTGATGAAAAAACCACTCCATCTGTCTTTGGCTGCAGATTTGTGGTGATGTGTGTTCATGTCGTGACGCTCTGAACCATCCAGACATTTCCTGAAGAAAAGCTTTCTGTTTGTTGAGCTGTCGTTATCATGTGATAACAGTGATTGGCACAAGTGTTTCAGAGCTATGAGACCAGTGATGTGGCCACCACACCAATTGATCTACTTTTTTCATTTTGTTTGTGAACGCAGAATTCAGACGAACAAACAGTTGAAAGCATCCAAACAGTGTCAACATATAAATGATTCAATTTATGAATTTTATTAAAGCCATTGCTTCCCTGTTAATAATCTTTTCATTCAATCCTGAATTGTGAAGCACTTTGTAAAGTCTGTTTCAATATGAGCTCTATAGATTAATCATTTATCAGCCTTCTGACGTTTAATTATGATGATTGATATTGTTTCCACTAGGATTTTTTCAGGGCGGTTGGTAGGCCCCCTGAAACTACTACTTTTGTTACAGAGCAGGCGTGTCACAGATACAGATATGCAGTGTCGACAGTGTCGTCATAGATGCGCGCAGTAAGGCAGTTCTCTGTATCGCTGTATTTCTCTGCACTGAGCTGAAATGAAACAAGTGCAGAAAAAATAGGTAAATGAATATTAAACAAATATTATCAATATTTATTTACAACACATAAATAAACATAGGCCTTATGGAAGGATAGATGGACCAATAAGTCTCTATCTTAGAAACAAATCTGGATTCTCACAGCCTCTATGTGGTCCTTAATATAGATCAATGTTTGTAATATAACAAAATAACAAAACTGACTTATGGAGAATTAATTTGCTTGAACTTAAATCCAAATCAAGACAACAGTTTGATTTATAAATTAATCAGATGAATGATGAATCAGCATTTTGTTTCCTAATAACTGAAACTGTTAATTTTAGTGCTGTATTTACAACAGGTACCGAGGTCAACAACCTTCTAACAGCTGAAGAAAACATCATGTTAACAGAGTTGTTGTGTAGTGTTAGTATCTGTGTTAAAAGATCTGTAAGTCCTTTTGTAGCAGGTTTGAATCTTGTGCTTTGACTTTTGTTTGTTAGGATGTCCTTTAGTTTGGATAACAGATTGTGCCTTTAAAAATATTTACAGAACAATAATTCATCTAGATACAGGTGGAAGTCAGACATTAACAGTTTTTTCTGTCTCCTGCTTTGAATGTGTTCATGTCTCTCCATCACCTGACTCCTTCAACTTTTTCTTTAAATCTTGAATCAGTTGCATCTTCTTTGTTTTGAATCAGTTCTTTACTTTCTCCTTGTTTTTTTTCAACACCATTAAGTGACATCCTGCAATTCTTCCTCACTTCTGTCTCATGTCTCCTGATTTCTTCACTCACTCTGAAAATGTAAAAGCTTTTCTTTTAAAAAAGAAAAGAGATCTTCTAGCTACTTATTTTGTTGTATTTTATCTGACATTATTATTTGATGCTGCACATCAGTTAATGTCATATATGATCCTCTGAACTCTGATTCATTCGTCTGTCCCATGAAAGCTGCTCTAGGCTGCCCGCTAGCTTCAGCACGGAGGGTTCGTTTGTTTTATACACCTGCGTAGCAGGAGCAGGTGGTGGTTTGTTGGTTCATGTTAACAGTAACAGCCGTCTCCGTGCCGCATACAGAGATACAGTGTTCAACCGGAAAACAAAACGAGCCCTCCTAGAAGCTGCAACAAACTGCGGTAGGAACCTAGTCTGAGCTAGCCGCTGTAAAGTGATAGAAGTTTGGATAAATGCTGTTTCTGAAGTTGAGAGGTGGATAAACGGCATTTACGTGCATTTAGCGCTCCTGCTATCATGTTAGTATACGTTACATTTGTCTTTATTTGTTTCTTTTGGGAGGGGCGGGGGGTCAGGTAATGGTAGGGGAAACACTGCACATAAGACATGTTTTTTTGAGACTTTTAACTTGTCCAGTAGGGCGAGTAAATTTCTCTTCTACTTGTCCTATTAAAAAATCAGACAAGCCTTAATGTCGAGCCCTGGCATGGAGACGTCCACGCAGTCCATGTGCCTAAGACCTACTTCGCTGCACTTGGCATTTATTATTAAATTTAAAATGAGGGTTAAAAATATTGAACCGAGGTTGCAATGCATGGTTTTGCATCCACGTAGAACCGGGCCTGAGGAGGAAAATTTATGGACATTTGTTAAAAATTAAAGCAAGATGTAGGCCTATACATGGGTGCTGGTGAGAAAAAAAAATTTGACTCAACTTTTTTCTGTTGGTGTCCACCGACGAACGCCGAGGTGTGAAGTCACCTAGGGGGGTCCGGAGGCATGCCCCCCCCTAAAAAATGTTCTCTAAATGGTGCAATTTGGTGCATTCTGGCCATGATTTTTGTCCCTGTCAAAGGCACCAATTTATGCATGAAAAGTATAAAATAAAATATTTTACCTTCAAAAAGTATGCTATTTCTCTCCTTACTGAACAAAAAACTTGTAGGCCTACTTATTTTAACTGTTCAACTATACTTTAGAATAAAAATAACATAAATATCTATACTTATTATCATTATCAACTTTTTAAAGGCAACCAGAATCTACATCAGTCAGTAAAAGAAAAATGTTAAAAATCTTGTCAATTTCATATTAACATATGTGACTGAACACTGACAATCACTAGTCTTACTGGTAATCCTTATCAGTTTGGTTCTTTATCAATACTTTTATAGGTTCTTTTTTATTAATGAATAATTCTTTTTAAAAAAGAATAAATTTGGAACAGGACTAAACATTGTTTCTAGAGCAGCAACAGTAATGCTTACAACAATAAAATCACTGTAAAAACTCAATATCTCTGGAAACAAATCTAAAATGTCAATAAAATAAATAATATTACTGACATCCAAATACTGAGTGAAGTTTAGAAAGAAAGAAGAACATAGACATCAGTCATTTTCAGCCTTTCCTCCTGTCCTCCTTCTCCTCCCTCTGCTGCTGATGTGATTGACTGCTGCAGGTACCGCTGATAGTGACAAGAGGCTGCTTTGTCTCAGCCAGCAGCTGAGTTTACAAGAATGAGCCAAATTTGAAGATTGGTGACAAACTAAGCTAAACAGTTAGACTACATACAGACAGCTTTAGTTTTAGCTTGTTGGTAACAATTAGCCATTAGCCAAGCTAGCGCGCTGTGGTTGTGTAAAACATAGCAGCAGTGGATGAGAGACTGTGGACAGAGCAGTTGAAAATATCACTTTTCTACATGTTTATACCTGTTGATCAGGTGTATTGATAGGTAGTAAAAAGCCAATACTCTAAGGTGTTATTGCACTTACGGAGTAACGAGTGTAGTTGTTGTCAATTCGAGTAATCTTCACTTCACATGTGCTCTGCTGTTCGCTGACTTTGCTCTGTGTGTGTGTGTGTGGAGGAGAGGCTGCAGCTTGAGAATAAATTAGACTAAAATGTTAAAAAGTACTGATAAAAGAACTGGTAACATCTGAGCTTATCAGTACTACAGTCTTTAATAATTTATCCCCGGGGCCCTTTTAATACTGGGTTTTGGTACCCATCCCTACAGAGAAATAAGTGCACATTAAATTAAACTGCCATATCTTTGATTATTTTCGATAAAAGATGTATAAGTCGATGTGTAAACAACTGCAGGAAGCTGGAACAAGCGTTGACGTCTGGAACAATGAACATCTCTTTCTCTAGCCGTTTAATCCTATACAAAGTGAAAAGCAGAAATGCAGTGGCAGAGTAAAATCTTTTTTGTGTTAGCGGTAAAAATACTATGACAGAACAAATAATTCACTTTTAACGGAAATTCGTCTGTAAATGGAGCTCTTCCACCCATGTAATCTGCTTCTAACGCTACATGATTTCTTCTTTATTCAGAATGATGAAATGCAGCTTGTCAGAGATTAGCTGTGCTTCTCTGGCCTCAGCTCTGAAGTCCAACCCCTCCCATCTGAGAGAGCTGAATCTGAGTAAAAACTTCAGTCTGAAGGATTCAGGAACGAAGCTGCTGTGTGATTTTCTGGGGAGTCCAAACTGTAGACTGGAGACTCTGAGGTCAGACACCATTTCTTACTTCTGTGCTGAGATTAATATGATGTGAAAGTTGTGGTGACACTAAACTGCAGACATAAGGATGATTTTTATGAGGTAAAACCCCCTTCAGATTTAGACATTCAAATGTTGTTTTCAAATATTTAAATACTATTTAAAGCTCCCCTCCAGTTTATTTTGACATTTTTGAGATTTTTCACATTTTTATGAGTCATTTCCTGAACATGTTGAATAGCCACAATGTTCACCAAATATTTTATGAAAAATAACTTAAATTTTGCACTCATCGTTAAGCTGTTGCTAAAAGGAAATAATGACGTATGACTATAGCAGAACGCTGCAGTCATATGTCATCTTCATAAAATTCTTTGTTTTTGTGAGCATCATGTAGGCTACTGATACAGTATCAGGCGCCTGTGTTTCATACTAAATAGGCTAATGGATGCAGACATGCTGCAACAATGGATTAATGCTTAAAATATGAATCCAACCAAAATCAGCACAGAAAATAGTGTTTAATATGTTTAAAGCAGGAAAGTCAGTAAATCAGTCTGCAGTGATATATAAATGAATGTGGATGATTCCTACGATATTTGTTGTCCACACAGTCCGTACGCCTAAGACCTTCCACGCTGCACTTGGCATTTATTATTCAAATTTCAACTGAGGATGCAAAATATTGAACTGAGGTTGCAATGCATGCTTTTGCATCCACGTAGAACCGGGCCTGAGGAGGAAAGTTTATGGACATTCAGTAAAAAATAAAACAAAATGTCATTGGTTATGTTACATGATCCATCAATAAAGAAGTCATTGTCTGATTTCACCTATAGATTTCACATATCTCTGTTACTGACCTGTAACCTAGGCTATATAGCTAATGCTGTATTAAGTGGACAGGTTAGGCTATAATATCACTACCATTGCTAAACATCACCAGTGTGCTAGAATGGCAATCTGGTTGCCATGGTAACGGATTACGTCTCACTATTAACCACACCCCCATTTTCTGTTTGAGAAACAATGTTAACTGTTAAATAGGAAGTAACACTGGCTGGAGTGGGGCTTTAATTATTTAATTTTAAACCATAGTTAACAATTTAAAAACATACTTTCAAACATTCAGATCTTTGGTTTAAATCAGTTGATAACATTAAAACATCTATGACCACATAGACTTTATACTGATCCATACTGAGCATCTTTTTAGTCTTCATATTTAATATAACATGAAAAAGCTGCACTGGCTAATTCACTGTTAAGTCACTGTGCTTTTATTGAAGTAGCAGCATGTTGTCATTGATATTAATGAGAGCTCTTTTTCACTGTTTGTATTTGACAGTGTTTAACCTGCATCCTGTTGGGTTCAGGTGTTTGGAGTTTCCATTTTATAAACTTGTACATTCTAAACCCTCTTCAGCTCTGAACATTGAATGATTTCAATCAGAATAATCTGCTTCTAACGCTACATGATTTCTTCTTTATTCAGATTGAGGTTGTGCAGTTTGTCAGAGATCAGCTGTGCTTCTTTGGCCTCAGCTCTGAAGTCCAACCCCTTCCATCTGAGAGAGCTGGATCTGTGGGGAAACTACCTGTCGTCTTCAGAAGTGAAGCTGCTGTCTAATCTGAAGGAGAGTCCATACTATAGACTGAAGATTCTGAGGTCAGTGGAGAGTTGGAGTCAATCTGTGCTGGTTTCAGCAGTTTTGTATTAAACACAGTTAGTATCAAAGCAAAGGTCCAGTATTTCCTGGTGAACCTCCAACCTTCTCAGTTGCTGCTTTCAACAGTAAAGCTGTGAGAGGAGAGCAGTGACAGGCTTCAGGATTGGACCAAACGACAGAGAGAGAGAGATAGAGAGAGAGAACAGTCAGCCAATCAGATCAGCCAGAAGCTTGTTGTGATCATGTGTTTGAGTTGATGTGAAGATGACTGTTGTTGTTGTGTTCATGTCTGCGGGAAATAAAGCTGGATTACAGCTGACAGCCTTACAAGATGTATAGAGACAGTGGTCCTCATTCATCCAACTGTCGTACCATCAACTGTGATCTGAAAGTGTTTGTTCTCTCATTTCAACACTAAAGAATTGATCAGTTCATCTTTGTCAGAGCTCTAAGATCTGTCTGACTGAAGCCTGCAAATCACTGGCTCTGATTTCACAGAACCATCATTACGTTTACTAACCATCATACGTTTAGTAACCATGTGGTCTTTATACAGACCAGAACCTCTGCTGAAGTCCAGGAGTCACATCTTTATATCTGTCCATCACTTATTTAGTTTCCTTCAAATATTTTCAATGACAGCCTCCATTTTTATTTGTCAAATGATATTTCAAAAGTAGATAAGATGTTGATCAACACACAGAGACTCCTGCTTTAACTTTAACAGCAGGTTACACATAACTGTTCCACTTCTGGTCTGAACAGGACTGAAGTCCCTGCTGGTCTTTATACTGGATGTGCTGCATCACTGACTGACAGCTGATGAAGTGAGTCTCACTAAACACTGATTTATGAGCTCCGTTGTTTCTTCCTCTCTTATCAGATGGGGGTGGTCTCTGTAAGAGTGACTGAATATCCAGGAGTTCGTGTTGAGAGAGGATCAGCTATATCCTGATGATCCAGAGAGGGTGAAGCAGCAGCAGCAGCTTGTGTGTAGAGAGGCTCTGACTCAGCCATGTTACTGTGAGGTAGAGTGGAGAGGAGGGCTTCATCCAGCAGTGACTGACAGAGGAATCAGAAGGAGTGGAGATGACTCTCAGTGCTGCAGTCTGAACTGATCTGAGAACAGCTCCACTGTCAGACACAAAGTCAAGTCCACCATCATCCCTTTGTGTTCCTCTGGATCTGACAGAGTATCATCAGTGTATCTGGACTGCTCTGCTGCTGCTCTGTCCTTCTACACAGTCTCTGCAGACACACACAGACTCCTCCACTCAACCACCTCCTCCACCCTCCTCCTGGACCTGAGTCTGAGTCTGGATTTTGGTCCATGTGGATCATCTCCAGCAGAGGCTCGTTTAGAAAGACTTGTAAAAATAATGTCTTTGTATTTAAGTTTTAAATGCCTCTTTACTGTCAAACATGTGATCATATGTATCTGTTGAAACCAGAGTGACACTGCAGATTATTGCAGAATCACTTGACACCATAACCATTAATTTACAGAATTTACAGGATTGTACATATCAGAGAATATTATATATCAACATATAATATTGAGTAGGCTAGTAGTGTGATGCGTGAAACAAACATCCCTCAGGATTATGTGAGATCTGTCAATTAGAGGAATCAGTGCAGCAGGTAATTTTTCACTGCTATAAATACTCTTGAGAATGAGAAGCACTAAAGATGGAAATCAGGAAGCTTGAAGTGGAAGAAATGAGTCTAAAAAATGTATTTGCCATCAGGTTAGTGAGTCTATTCCATTATATGAAAGAACTGGCTGATCAAAAGATTTAGTGTTCAGTGAAATATAGGAGATGGGTCATAACATTTCTGATATGCAAGAATGTTTGTTGCTTCACATCTATGAGACTCTGTGTGTTTGTTCTGTTCCATTTAATTAAATAAAGATTAAACATGACAATTAACTTTAGTCTTTGTTGTTATTTAATAACCGCTAATAAATAAAACAATTTGTATAGGAGCAAATAAAAATTAATTTAAAAAAAGATTAACATTGAACCCTGTATACAGTTAGCTAGTTTAGTCCAGTGGTTCCCAACCTAGGGGTCGGGCCGTGTCTATTTTTATGTTGATGTTATTCCCGTGTAAGAAAGACATGGTACTGAGTCAGTGCACCTGACCTGTTCGCTGTCTATCGGCGGCGAAACAAAATCCTATGATTTTCCCCCTAAACACATGATTTCTTCACACTAAAATGTAGACTGGTCAACATGGAACAATATCAAACAGGTCCACCACAAATACTTTTCCCAAACTGATATAACACATTAATTATGTCTCTAGTCTCTACTTGCATGTACACAGTCCTTTCTATTGCTCTGACTGTGTGTTGTAGAGCTCTGGTCAGGGTGGACAGAGAGCAGTTGGTGGCTGAAAACAGCAAGATCCTGCAGCAACAGCCAGGACCCAAACAGCAAGGTCCCCAGTCACCTCCTGAACCTCACATGGAGGCTCTCTCCCTCCCCAGCCACAGAGGACTGTCCCCCATGTCTGCTCCTACCACCAACTCCCCTCCATCATCTGTCTCTCAGCTCCCTCTTCACCCTCCCACAGTCGGCTGCCTGCCTGCACACACTCCCCTGTCAAAGTATTAACATAGACAGTAAAGTTAGAGATATTTTTTATATTCCACCCTTGCATTACAGGGAATTTCAGCACTGATTTCTTGCATTTATTTCACTCTTTTGTTGAATCACACAATGTCATTTTATTCAAAAAAGCTTTTGAAATGACATGAAACAGGGATTTTACCTTAAATGTCTGAAATGAAACAGATAGTTGACAACATACAGTATTTCTAATTCATCTATTTTAAAAAAAATACCTTTCAAAAAAGTCCAGTAGTTGGCAGTATTGTGTTAAAAACAAAATTAACACCTCCTGTCTGCAATGACTTTATTATATACTGTCAATGATTGTACACATATAAAACTTGCATTTCTGATAAAAGGATGTGTGTCTACAATTTCTTTATATAGTAATCTAACATAAAGACATTCATTTCTTGTTTGTTTTTTTATGTTTTGGATCCTCTTTTTTCAATGTGTCTGTGCAGGTCAGTATCCAAGCAGATTTGTCAACAAGAAACTTACTTTTCCACTGTAAACGCTAAAAAAATCTATAATGGTTACTTTTTACAATTCACCACCAGTGATGTTTTATGGATGACACTTAGTGTGCACAAAGTCTGATAAAATTTGTTTACAAATTAAAAAAAACAGAAGATATTGTGAGATTCATGAATGGGTGAATTTGGACTATTAACTTCTACACTGTGATTCAAAGGTATTTAATCTGTGGTACAAGGAGTAAACTGCTTTGCCTGACACTATTCATTTACAGCTTGGAACACATTTGAAGAACGAGGAGTCCTGATATCAAAATGATACACAAGGTAAAGCTCAAGAATGTTGTTTCCTCCATCAAGTCTGTTATTGTTGTATATCAGTGGTTCATTATGGCTCTGATACCATGGCCACTTACTGGAGAAAATAAAGGCAGGATGTGTTTTTTCCATTATTAGTTTTTACAGTTTGTAATTTAAGTGCATGAAGCATCAAGGTTGTTGCTATGGTTACCTGCCAGCCAATGGGAAACTTGTGTATTCTGTGTCAAAGCAAATCAAACTACATCATTGTTCCCCACCTGATGAAATCAGAGGGGAGACTATGATTTGCTCGGTTGTGTGTGTGTGTGTGTGTGTGTGTGTGTGTGCTGTTGTCACCTAATAAACATCACACAGCCAAAGGCAACATTCTCTGCAGGCTGGATGATATATATATATGTTCAGACGCAGCGCTAGAGCAGATCAATAGACGGGATATTTGTTCATCTTGTTATTGAACAAGTGGAACACAGCTTTGGACCCCTGGTCCTCCCGCCGTTTAAAAACAACAACACATTTGGTCTTTGCAAACAGAAATTATGTACGTGTTTATTTGCATATAGAGCAGAGAAGTGAGATCTGATCACAAGCAGTCACTCAAGACGCATGTCAATGCCAGGCGTAAACTGTTTCTCTCTCTCCTTAAACTTTTTATTTTTCTTGTTTCTTTAACCACTAATTTTCTTTTCAGACACATTTACCAGTTGTTTTATTTGATTTAATACTGTAGTTGTTGGGGGTAGGTGGACGGAGTTCCCAGCATGTGAGACATTGTGTTTACGGACATAAGTTTAGGTAAATTGTGTTCTAAATCACCACAGATGTTATCTGGTACACAGTGATTAGTGTTACTGTTCTCCACACTAACTCTACGATGTTTCTAGTATTTAACAGTTTGCTGTTATGGAATAAAGCATCTTACACCATGTGTGAAGTTGTGTGAACCGTAACTTTCTCCAGAAGGACGTGATTCGTTGAGTATCTGTCTCAGCTTCCAAATGCTTAATAATTAGTGATACGTTGAAAGAAACCACATGTTTGTACCGCAGAAGCTGTTCCTCTCTGTTCCTGCTGCACGGAAACAGTGAAAAGCAGAAGTTTGTCTGTTGTGACTGGACATAAGAATCAAGTTCACATTCCTGTAATGTACTCAAGCATACAGGAAGAGAATGCAGATGACACTGCATATTTGTCGGAGGACTGTCTGCGTCTCTTACAGCTCTTCAACTTTCTTCGTGAACTTCTGCAACAGTTTGCTTCTTCATGTATACAGATTTCTGCACTTTACTCTGCTGTTGTCACACTGTAAGTACTTTTTAATTTACTTTTTTAAACATGAAACATGCATTTTACTGAAATGATTGGAATTATATAGTTATTGTAGGGTCTACATGATATTTGTGAAAACAAACAACAGCTGACTGCATTTTTATATGATTTCTGTTATTATCATAATACCACAACTGTCTTTCAGGAGGTTCATACCGGTACTTTACCGAATATACAAGAGTAGAGTAGAGAATATCCCAACACGGTGATGTTTCATGGAGTAATCCCGTCAATTCCTGGATTTTAATGAAATGTTGCATTATTTGCACAGAAACGTGAGGAAAAACTCTCGGGTAGGCTAAGGCACTTTTAATTTAACTTTTCCAATAGATGATATTTTCATGTCTCAACCCAACGATGAGCGTTAATATTGAGAGATTTGGTGTATAAAGTACACTCTGCAGTGAATCATTGCTGCTCTTTCTCTCATGTGAGCCGTGTTTGTTAACTATGTGCATTTCTACAACGGTATTAAACTGCAACAAATTTCGTTTATGTTAGGCGTAAATACTCATTTAAGTGTAAGAGACAGATACAAATATGAGACACGTTAAGACTTAAGTAGGATTTACTTTATATTTAGTGAGAAATACTGTTCAGGTATTTAATAAATGTCCACCCTGATGGGCTGAGGCTGGTAAATGGGATGTCAGGCTACACTGAGGAGAGCTTAGAGGTGTTGCTGTATACTCACCATGCAGTCACAGCATCTTGACCATTTGTGATTTCATCAGGTGGGGAACAATGTTGTAGTTTGATTTGGTTTGTTGTAAGATTTCATGTTACATTCTATTTGAATATGTGTTGCTATAATTCAGCAGATCATGCTGTAAATTATGTTGGTGGTTTGGTGTTTGAGCACCTGCCCCTCTAAAGGTCTCTGTACAGCCCTGTTCATACACAATATAATCAATAGTTGTCCAGGCCCTACTTACCACTGTGGTATGCAAAGGTAAGACTCAGGGAGCACTAGCAAGGACGCTGAAACAATAATCAACAATCAACAATAATCAGAACCTGATTGATAGGAAGGGATGGGCAAGTGAACAGACAAGGGCTGCGTTCAAGATCAGTTTGGGAGAAGTGTTTCCTAGTGCTCCCTACCACACGAAGATCCGTGAAATATTAACTGCACCTTCAGATATTGTAATCAACTTAACCTGCAGCATCTTGTAGCACAGTTACATTACTGCACACAGACACCTGAGAAAGGCTTTTAAAAACATGTTACTTGAACTGAATTCATAGAAGAACAAACTGTAGACTGACTGAGATCTGACTAAAAGTCCTTTGCTCAGTCATGTAGAATAAGGAAGATGAACATGAGCACATGTTGTGATGCATGAATGAAACCTGACTTATCTTTTCACAAGTGTGATGACTGAACTTTGACCTCATGTGTTGATGACTCCTCTCCTCTGTCTCCTCTCACAGGGAGAAGATGATCTGCAGGATCCTTCTGCTCATCAGCCTGACCTCCTGTGTCTGTGGTTAGTTTAAACCTTCAGTTTGACATAAAGATGAACAACAGAATAAACCTTCAGCCTCACAAACATATTTTATGACTTCCATTTTAAAATATGTCAGTGAAAACATTAGAACTATTAAAGCTGGTAGATGACAGTTGGGAAGATCCTCTATTTTCAGTTATTGATTAGATTGTATTAATTATTGGCATCATGCATTACCTTTTTATACTCTTGTATCTTTAAACACTTAGCTGTATTTCTAAATATATATAAGTCGAGTTTAAGGGCTCAAATGTTAAAGTTCTTAGTTTGTCTGGTCCTCACTTTCCCTCTCTGTCTCCTCAACAGGAACATTTGTATTGAACGTGACAGAGATCTCCTGCCAGGCAGAGGAGAACGACAACATCACACTGGAATGGATGTTTACAACCAAAACTGACAGTTCCTCCACCGTACTTATAATTAATTGTCAAGTGTTAACTGATGTTAAACCCTTGATCCTGTATCATCTATATGAGGGTGTTGAGGTCTCAGAGTTTCAGGATGGACAGTTTGCAGGACGAGTTCAGTGTGACAAAGACGCCCTCAGAGAAGGACGAATCAGACTTCACGTGTCCAGAATCAGGATTGATGACTCGGGTGTGTACCAGTGTGAAGTGAGAACAGATCATGGTCGGAACATAGGAAAAGGCCGACTCAATGTCACTGGTAAGATGATTCAGTAAAACTCAGCAGAACTATGAAATATGTTCCAACTTAATGTGTTGTGGTTATTTAGTTTTCTTTAGTGAAATGTTGTTTCTTCACATGAATGACACAGATGTGTTTGGTGTCTTTACAGCAGCGAGGGATTGGCCTGAACCTGAGAGACCAAACACAGCGAGTCGGGAAAGGATCGGCCTCTACTGTGTACTGGGACTGACAGCAGCAGCTATATCTGTACTGGCTGTTTAGTCATTCACTCTCTGCCTGTTAAACAAGATTTATACTCGGTCCAGTGGTGGATTTCAGAAAACTGACAGCTCAGGTGATGGATCAGAGGAAACAGTCTGATCTGCAACGCAAATGAAACAAGAGTTATAATTCACTTTTATACCAAAGAAACAGAACATAGTAGTTTCCCATTGGCTGGCAGGTAACCATAGCAACAACCTTGATGCTTCGCGCACTTACAAACTGTAAAAACTAACTTCTCAACATTGATCTTTGTTGTTTTATTGTAATGTGTAATTGAAACTGAGATTTACTGTTGCTGTTTTTAATCCTGTCTGTTACAGTGAGCTCTTATTTACTGTCTGTTATTGATTATCAGTCTTTCACATGTATGTTTGAGAGAAAACCTTTGAACTGGAAACACTGGTATTAAGGATAAAGACCAGCAGAGGGAGCTCTTCACTGGAAGTCAGCTCATCTTGTTTAGAGATCCTCACCTGGCTGCAGGTTACAGCTGTGTGCTCATTTACACCTTTAGGCTCATTGAAACATAACAGATGTATCACAGAGATCTGCTACTGTTATGTGTTTTATCTGTGATATTTGCTTACAATTTATGCTTCAGTGTGGTCTGACTTACAATCTTGCAGATTATTTTTTTGAATATAAAATGTTACTTGTGTATTAATATGTATTACAACATATAACAATAAGAAATGAAGATGTACAAATTGAGAAATCCACTGTTGTTTTAAGTTTTTTCCAACTTTAAGAAATTAAAGTAAATTCTCTATATCAATACTGCAACACTTTTTTTTTTAGGACTTTTTTATTTGCTGACTGAAATTTCTCAAAAATCAAATTGAACTCCTTCTTTATTGGCCCCACGAATGGAAAAGAGGTTTTAGGCAATTTTTGAAATTTAATCATTTTTCTTTTTGTTCACCTTATATTCTCTCTCTCTCTCTCTCTCTCTCTCTCTCTCTCTCTCTCTCTCTCTCTCTCTCTCTCTTTATACAACACCCTCATATAGATGATACAGGACCAAGGGTTTAACATCAGTTAACAGTTCACAATTAATTATAGATATGGTGGAGGAACTGTCAGTTTTGGTTGTAAACATCCATTCCAGTGTGATGTTGTCGTTGCCTTAAACTCCACCTATATATATTTAGAAATACAGCTATGTGTTTAAAGATACAAGAGTATAAAAAGGTAATGCATGATGCCAATAATTAATACAATCTAATCAATAACTGAAAATAGAGGATCTTCCCAACTGTCATCTACCAGCTTTAATAGTTCTAATGTTTTCACTGACATATTTTAAAATGGAAGTCATAAAATATGTTTATGAGGCTGAAGGTTTATTCTGTTGTTCATCTTTATGTAAAACTGAAGGTTTAAACTAACCACAGACACAGGAGGTCAGGCTGATGAGCAGAAGGATCCTGCAGATCATCTTCTCCCTGTGAGAGGAGACAGAGGAGAGGAGTCATCAACACATGAGGTCAAAGTTCAGTCATCACACTTGTGAAAAGATAAGTCAGGTTTCATTCATGCATCACAACATGTGCTCATGTCCATGATCCAGTAATAACGTGTTTGGTGATTTGCACTTGAAAAGGCGTCAAGGTTAAAATACAGAATATTTTAAATGTTTAGACATCTATTTGTATCTCAGCTCAACAGCATTCAGTGACTTTATTTCAGCTACTTCAACAAATGTAATAAATTTAAACATTGTCACTGAAATGCTGTTAAAACACGTTAAGATTATGCTCCCTATTTAAAAATCTCACTTTCAAACTACATTCTTCATCACAATCCTGCTCACTCAGCATATTAACATATAATCTCCAATATTATAGGAATTATATTCCATCAGTGTGACCAATCACATCATGAGTGATAGAGATAATTATTCATTGATCCCACATGTCTAAAGCTTCATACCGATTGTTTAAATTGAAACTGAGATTACACATTATGTGAAATAAAGATTTCAGTGCAGGAGCTGCTCTAACAAACTGACAGCTGTCTTGTGCACAGAGTTACAGAGTTTAAACGGAAGGACAACCAGAAGGACTAAATAAATGAGGAGATGAAACAGCGTGTCTGTTTGTTGAAGAAAACCTGCCAGCGAGCAGGTTAGCTTCACAGAGTCAGTTACTGCGGTAACTGACCCAAAGTTTAAGTTAACTCTCTTCTGAAACTGAAAATCAAGACTTTCCCTCATCTCAGGGTGAACAAACTCAAGAGTTTTCACTAAACCCGCTTTCTGAAACAGGCTCCTGATCAATAGACGAGATATTTGTTCATCCTGTTATTGAACAAGTGGAACACAGTTTTGGACCCCCGGTCCTCCCGCTGGTTAAAAACAACAACACATTTGGTCTTTGCAAACAGAAATTATGTACGTGTTTATTTGCATATGGAGCGGAGAAGTGAGATCTGATCACAAGCAGTCACTCAAGACGCATGTCAATGTCAGGTGTAAACTGTTTCTCTTTCTTTCAACACCACTACATCCTGCAATTCTTCCTCACTTCTGTCTCCTCTCTCCTGATTCCTGCACTCACTCTGGAAATGTAAAAAGTCTTCCATGTAAAAATCGGAGTGAGGATGAAGCAGAACTTTAACACGTATGGTGATAATTACAGTAATTGTGGACAAACAACACACAGTGGGAATGCATAAGCAGTCAAGCTATCCAAACTATCAAACTGCATTAACACTACTGTCATGTAAAGGAACAGCACTAGATAAATGGGACGCTTAAAACAACACTAATGTCAATTTCAAAAACTTTAGCTTTACTGAAGAGTTTTCGCTGCTACTTCGTTGTGTTTTGTCAAACACATTATAATTTGATGCTGCATATTGTCTCTGCATGTGCCAGTGTATAAAGGTGGAGGACCATATTAATGTGTAAAATGTCTCTTTTTGGTCTCCTCTTGCTGCTGTTTTGTCTAATGTTAGGTTTGTTCGAAGTGTCAGCCATATTTAACACTGTTCCACATTTTAAAACCAACTGCTATCCTTACTTTGTTTGGTAAACTGTAGTTTTATTTCTTTGCCAGTTTATTGTCTCTTCCCTGTTATAACTGTAGTTAAACACATTAAGACACATGAGTGGTTCATGTGTTTACTGTGTGAGTGTGTTTAGGTTGTTGTGACACCAAACCACCAACATAATTTACAGCATGATCTGCTGAATTATAGCAACACATATTCAAATAGAATGTAACATGAAATCTTACAACAAACCAAATCAAACTACAACATTGTTCCCCACCTGATGAAATCACAAATGGTCAAGATGCTGTGACTGCATGGTGAGTATAGAGCAACACCTCTAAGCTCTCCTCAGTGTAGCCTGACATCCCATTTACCAGCCTCAGCTCATCAGGGTGGACATTTATTAAATACCTGAACAGTATTTCTCACTAAATATAAAGTAAATCCTACTTAAGTCTTAACGTGTCTCATATTTTTATCTGTCTCTTACACTTAAATGAGTATTTACGCATAACTTAAACAAACTTTGTTGTAGTTTAAGACCATTGTAGAAATGCACATAGTTAACAAACATGGCTCACATGAGAGAAAGAGCAGCGATGATTCACTGCAGAGTGTACTTTATACACCAAATCCCTCAATATTAACGCTCATCGTTGGGTTGAGACATGAAAATATCATCCATTGGAAAAAGTTAAATTAAATGTGCCTTAGCCTACCCGAGAGTTTTTCCTCACGTTTCTGTGCAAATAATCCAAAATGTAGTTAAAATCCAGGAATTGACGGGATTACTCCATGAAACATCATCGTGTTGGGATATTCTCTACTCTACTCTTGTATATTCGGTAAAGTACCGGTATGAACCTCCTGAAAGACAGCTGTGGTATTATGAAAATAACAGAAATCATATAAAACTGCAGTCAGATTTTGTTTATTTCACAATAATCAGATAGGCCCAACAATAATTAAAATGCCAATCATTTCAATGAAAAGCATGTTTCATGTTTGAAAAAGTAAATTAAAAAGTACTTACAGTATGACAACAGCAGAGTAAAGTGCAGAAAATCTTGAGACATATAGAAGCAAACTGTTGCAGAAACTCCCGAAAAATATTGAACTGCAGGAGACACAGGGAGTTCTCTACTGTGTCTTCTGCAATCTGTGCTGTTGTACATATGTGAAAACCTTCAGCAAAACAGCTCACTGTTGACCAACAAGGTCTGGTTAACATTTCTGTGTACATCTTCAAGGATACCAAATAGAATTCAGAGTGCAATTTTGTAGATTATATACAGTGGTGAGCAGGGGTGAAGCTATAAAATGGGAAGTAGGTTGCTTTTCTGGAGGAAGTTACTAACCGCACAGCCACCTTCACTCATGGTGTAAGATGTTTTATTCCATAACAGCAAGCTGTTAACTAGTAGAAACATCGTAGAGTTAGTGTGGAGAACAGTAACACTAATCACTGTGTACCAGATAACATCTGTGGTGATTTAGAACACAATTTACCTAAACTTATGTCCGTAAACACAATGTCTCACATGCTGGGAACTCCGTCCACCTACCCCCAACAACTACAGTATTAAATCAAATAAAACAACTGGTAAATGTGTCTGAAAAGAAAATTAGTGGTTAAAGAAACAGACAATATAGAGATAAGAGGTGGCTGTAAAGTAAGTAAGTAAACCCGGAGTGTCTCTCTGTCTCCTCTCTCTTACAGAGCCAGACACGCTGTTTCATTTCCTCATTCATTCAGTCCGTATTTTAGCGCATATCGAAGCACATTCATTAGCGGAGGTTTACTATCTGGTTGGATATTAGTTGAGTTACTCAAGGACTTTGTAAAGTTGCCGCTTTTATGCGCATCAGTCAGTTTGAACAGCGGTTTTTGCCTTCACATTCAAATATTACACAGCGTGAATTCACCCTCAGCTCAGAATAAAACCTCTGCTTGTCCTTCTGTTTAAACTCTGTGACTCTGTGCACAAGACAGCTGTCAGTTTGTTAGAGCAGCTCCTGCACTGAAATCTTTATTGCACATGATGTGTAATCTCAGTTTCAATCTAAACAATCGGTATGAAGCTTTAGACATGTGGGATCAATGAATAATTATCTCTATCACTCATGATGTGATTGGTCACACTGATGGAATATAATTCCTATAATATTGGAGATTATATGTTAATATGCTGAGTGAGCAGGATTGTGATGCGGATGAAGAATGTAGTTTGAAAGTGAGATTTTTAAATAAGGAGCATAATCTTAACGTGTTTTAACAGCATTTCAGTGACAATGTTTAAATTTACTACAGTTGTTGAAGAAGCTGAAATAAAGTCACTGAATGCTGTTGAGCTGAGATACAAATAGATGTCTAAAAATTTAAAATATTCTGTATTTTAACCTCGACGCCTTTTCAAGTGCAAATCACCAAACACGTTATTACTGGATCAGACTGAGAGCTACAGTCATGTCTCTATGTCTTTGATCTATATATGTTTTAAATCTTTAACTATATTTTTCATCTTCAGTTGCTGCCTCCTGTGTTTTGTCCGTCAGATTAAAGCTGAACAAATATATTTAAAATGTGATGTAGCTGCAGCCTGATACACAGTCAGATTCCACTTTATCATCATCAAGGAAATGTAAGTCTGGTAAATGATGAATTGATGGACAACACTGAATAAAACTTTATTGTGTTAATTTATTGACACTTTTCCCGCTCTGACACAGGCTCTTTTTTAAAGATAAATGTGCAGCGTCCGCACACACACTTACCACTGTGGTATGCAAAGGTAAGTCTCAGGGAGCACTAGCAAGGAAGCTAAAACAATAATCAACAATCAACAATAATCAGAACCTGATTGATAGGAAGGGATGGGCAAGTGAACAGACAAGGGCTGCGTTCAAGATCAGTTTGGGGGAAGTGTTTCCTAGTGCTCCCTACCACACGAAGAACCCTGAAATATTAACTGCACCTTCAGATATTGTAATCAACCTAACCTGCAGCATCTTGTAGCACAGTTACATTACTGCACACAGACACCTGAGAAAGGCTTTTAAAAACATGTTACTTGAACTGAATTGAACTGAGCTCTTATTTACTGTCTGTTATTGATTATCAGTCTTTCACATGTATGTTTGAGAGAAAACCTTTGAACTGGAAACACTGGTATTAAGGATAAAGACCAGCAGAGGGAGCTCTTCACTGGAAGTCAGCTCATCTTTTTTAGAGATCCTCACCTGGCTGCAGGTTACAACTGTGTGCTCATTTACACCTTTAGGCTCACTGAAACATAACAGATGTATCACAGAGATCTGCTGCTGTTATGTGTTTTATCTGTGATATTTGCTTAGAACTTTTTTTGAAGATTTTTTTATTTGCTGACTGAGATTTTTTTGAAATAATTTATTTTTGCTCACCTTATATTCTTTCTCTCTCTCTCTATATATATATTTTACAATGTATCATATTTTTTTATAACATCTATTTGTGTGTTTTTATTTTGTGTGAAGATCATAAAACAAAATGTTGTGGCCCTTTCTTGCCAATAAAGATTCAGACAGTCTGGTTCAGAGCAGTGCCTCACATGAACTCTTACTACAGATTCCGTGTTGTAATTAAGTATATGAAATATATACAATAGAACATGTACAAATACATAACAGTAAAGCATACTTAGAGTAACAACATGCAAAAAATTATATGTGATTAGTTGTAACTTGGTTAAAACATACAGAGGTGCTAGTAGAGAACACAAGTTTGTAGAGTGTTTGGTTCATTTCAGACTTGTTTGAGGTTTGTACATCACAACTCATTGTTCACTGGGTTGGATTACCTATCAGGATGGACACACACAAGAGTCAAACTTTCTCTCATAAAAATA
Source organism: Thunnus maccoyii (assembly GCF_910596095.1). Classification (NCBI taxonomy): domain Eukaryota; kingdom Metazoa; phylum Chordata; class Actinopteri; order Scombriformes; family Scombridae; genus Thunnus; species Thunnus maccoyii. The sequence continues at coordinate 4,964,730 of NC_056542.1, forward strand.
GGGATTTATTTACAATATGTACACATTATAAACTGTACATGAGGAAAGGCAATGCATTGTTAAATTAGATTTTGGAAACCTTACACTCTAAATAGATGAGAAATATTATTTGACAAGAGCTTGGAACTCCTAATTAGCACAATAAGTCCTCATTAAGGATGACTGTCAGATGGTTGTGTGATGTGACCTTTGCATTTGACCCATCCTCTACACTAGGAGCAGTGGGCAGCCGCAGTGCAGCGCTCAGGAACCAACTCCAGTTGTTTTGCCAGCACCAGTGGTCAGGTGAACTGACAGGAGCACACCTGGTAGCACCTGAGCCACGCAGCTCAGGCGTAGCTGCAGCTGTGCATCATCTAGAGATTTGGTGTGTTGCCTATTTTTTCCCGTGTGAGGCTTTTCTCATCAAAAATAGACAGTGAAAATGATCTGTTGACAGTCATATTGACATCATACCATCAACATTACATCTTTTAATATAGTTTCAATGTCTATATCTGTAGAATAGGGCAATGTCACAGACATTAAAAAAATATTTATGGGTAAGCCCTTTTTTGTTGTTTGTTTTTCCATTGAGCACAAACTTCTGAACCTTTTTCTGTCTAAACTACACAGAAATTAAATTTACAATAACATGAAATGAAACATTCTATTATTGATGGCCATTATCAAAGGCAAACTCAATACTCAATGTAGAAACATAGGGCTGCCAGTAGCAGAGCTGTCTGTGTGGACAACACATGCTTGCAGGCCACAGCAGTTCAGCGAGGGAGCCGTCACGCAAAGGTGGAGGTAGGCTGTGTGGCCTGGGCGTAACATAGCCTACATGTCTTTGATAGTGGGAGGAAACCAGAGCACCCAGCAGAAACCCAGAGAAGATTCTAGCTGCAGTCAGAAAGAAGTAAAATACTTATCTGGTCCTTCTATACTTAATCAATGAACTTAATGTTTATCATGAATAGTCCAACTAGACTCCCTGGTGTCCATCATACACAACTTAAATAATTACCATGTGTTCATACTCTTTAACATACATATAATTATCTCAATGTTCATCCCCTTTATACGTACATACTCTATGTGAGGAAGTTCTAGTTTCCCTGCTATGACTATGTGCTGGATTTGTTCACACAGAACCTGCTGCAGGTGATCGATCAGAATCACGCAGATGTCTTGAATTTGTATGGACTTACTGTCACCATCACAACCACAATCCTTGTACAACAGTCTGATGCCTCAGTGGTTCTGTGTAAATTAACATAATAAATCAGAACAAACATGTCAGATATCTGTATGAAAACATAACAGGCTGACATAGAAATGGTAAACTATATTACTTTCTGAATGTATAAATTTCCACTATACAAGATAATACAGCTGACAAACAGCTGATAAATAATGTGACCATGTATTAAACAGGCATATCTGAGGCTGAAGCAGCATATTCCCTCTAACAGTGGGTTAATGTCACTCAGCAGTGCAACAGCGCCATCTATTGGCCAGTAGTAGACATGCATGACATCAATGCGGGGGTTCAATTGGGGGAAGAGAGAGGGAGAGAGGGGAGTGCATGAAGCATCAAGGTTGTTGCTATGGTTACCTGCCAGCCAATGGGAAACTTGTGTGTTCTGTGTCTTTGGTATAAAAGTGAATCAAACTGTTCCCTCTGATCCATCTGCTAAACTGTCAGTTTTCTGAAATCCACCACTGGACCGAGTATAAATCTTGTTTAACAGGCAGAGAGTGAATGAATAAACAGCCAGTACAGATATAGCTGCTGCTGTCAGTCCCAGTACACAGTAGAGGCCGATCCTTTCCCGACTCGCTGTGTTTGGTGTCTCAGGTTCAGGCCAATCCCTCGCTGCTGTAAAGACACCAAACACATCTGTGTCATTCATGTGAAGAAACAACATTTCACTAAAGAAAACTAAATAACCACAACACATTAAGTTGGAACATATTTCATAGTTCTGCTGAGTTTTACTGAATCATCTTACCAGTGACATTGAGCCGGCCTTTTCCTGTGTTCCAACCAGAATTTGTTCTCACTTTACACACGTACAGACCCGAGTCATCAGTCCTGATTCTGGACACATGAAGTCTGATTCGTCCTTCTCTGAGGGCGTCTTTGTCACACTGAACTCGTCCTGCAAACTGTCCATCCTGAGACTCTGAGACCTCAACACCCTTATATAGATGATACAGGACCAAGCATTTAACATCAGTTAACAGTTGACAAATAATTATAAGTACGGTGGAGGAACTGTCAGTTTTGGTTGTAAACATCCATTCCAGTGTGATGTTGTCGTTCTCCTCTGCCTGGTAGGAGGTCTCTGTCACGTTCAATACAAATGTTCCTGTTGAGGAGACAGAGAGGGAAAGTGAGGACCAGACAAACTAAGAACTTTAACATTTGAGCCCTTAAACTCCACCTATATATATTTAGAAATACAGCTAAGTGTTTAAAGATACAAGAGTATAAAAAGGTAATGCATGATGTCAATAATTAATACAATCTAATCAATAACTGAAGATAGAGGATCTTCCCAACTGTCATCTACCAGCTTTAATAGTTCTAATGTTTTCACTGACATATTTTAAAATGGAAGTCATAAAATATGTTTGTGAGGCTGAAGGTTTATTCTGTTGTTGATCTTTATGTAAAACTGAAGGTTTAAACTAACCACAGACACAGGAGGTCAGGCTGATGAGCAGAAGGATCCTGCAGATCATCTTCTCCCTGTGAGAGGAGACAGAGGAGAGGAGTCATCAACACATCAGGTCAAAGTTCAGTCATCACACTTGTGAAAAGATAAGTCAGGTTTCATTCATGCATCACAACATGTGCTCATGTTCATCTTCCTTATTCTACATGACTGAGCAAAGGACTTTTAGTCAGATCTCAGTCAGTCTACAGTTTGTTCTTCTATGAATTCAGTTCAAGTAACATGTTTTTAAAAGCCTTTCTCAGGTGTCTGTGTGCAGTAATGTAACTGTGCTACAAGATGCTGCAGGTTAAGTTGATTACAATATCTGAAGGTGCAGTTAATATTTCAGGGTTCTTCGTGTGGTAGGGAGCACTAGGAAACACTTCCCCCAAACTGATGTTGAACGCAGCCCTTGTCTGTTCACTTGCCCATCCCTTCCTATCAATCAGGTTCTGATTATTGTTGATTGTTGATTATTGTTTTAGCTTCCTTGCTAGTGTAAGAGTGAAGTTGTGTCTTATGGGCAAAAGTTGTGTAAACGTAAGGTTAAACATCAGTTTACTGTGTTTTTGTTGAACATTGCCTGTTTGCATATGTTTAGTGATGCAGTGTTTGGGTGATATTGTAGTGTCAGCTGCTTGGTGGCGCTGTTCAGACAGTGGGTAGTTTGGAGGGCAGAGAAGGAGACAAAAGGGTGAGAAGTGTGATGACTTGACTGAGCTGTATTTGAACGTGACTAAAGTTATGAGGAGAACCTAGAACCTATTGGACTGATTTATTCCCTCACTATACCACCACAGTGTATAATACCACAGTGGTAAGTAGGGCCTGGACAACTATTGATTATATTGTGTATGAACAGGGCTGTACAGAGACCTTTAGAGGGGCAGGTGCTCAAACACCAAACCACCAACATAATTTACAGCATGATCTGCTGAATTATAGCAACACATATTCAAACACAATGTAACATGAAATTTTACAACAAACCAAATCAAACTACATCATTGTTCCCCACCTGATGAAATCAGAGGGGGGACTATGATTTGCTCTGTAGTGTGTGTGTGTGTGTGTGTGTGTGTGCTGTTGTCACCTAATAAACATCACACAGCCAAAGGCAACATTCTCTGCAGGCTGGATGATATATATATGTTCAGACGCAATGCTAGAGCAGATCAATAGACGGGATATTTGTTCATCCTGTTATTGAACAAGTGGAACACAGCTTTGGACCCCCGGTCCTCCCGCCGGTTAAAAACAACAACACATTTGGTCTTTGCAAACAAGAATTATGTACGTGTTTATTTACATATAGAGCGGAGAAGTGAGATCTCTTTGGCCTTAAACTTTTTCTTGTTTCTGTAACCACTAATTTTCTTTTCAGACACATTTGCCAGTTGTTTTATTTGATTTAATACTGTAGTTGTTGGGGGTAGGTGGACGGAGTTCCCAGCATGTGAGACATTGTGTTTACGGACATAAGTTTAGGTAAATTGTGTTCTAAATCACCACAGATGTTATCTGGTACACAGTGATTAATGTTACGATGTTTCTAGTAGTTAACAGTTTGCTGTTATAGAATAAAGCATCTTACACCATGAGTAAAGTTGTGTGCACGGTTTCTTAATCCTCTCCGTACCTTACTTTATGACATCAGTCACCATTAAGGTATGCTATAAAAGAACAAGTGCTGTTATCATGAGAAGCTGTCCATGGGCTCTATAACAGGTCACTTTACAACTTTCTGCTAGATATTATCAAGTTGTACTTGGACTGACAAGATAACAGCAAGCGATAATGCGAGCCAAGCCTACTACTGATATGAAACATAATCATAATATTCAAAAAACCTACAGAGGAAAGCAACACGGTTTACATGAGCGAAAAAACAGCGATAATGCACTGCATTTTAATTTATAAACCAAATTTCTCAATATTAATGCACATCATTAGATTGAGACATGAAAACCTCAACCATTGGAAAAAGTAAAATTTAATTTGTCTTACCCGAGAGTTTTGCCCCACTTTTCTGTACAAATAATCCAACCCTTCATTAAAATCCAGGAATTGACCGGAGGCCTCCTTTCCCGACTCGCTGTGTTTGGTGTCTCAGGTTCAGGCCAATCCCTCGCTGCTGTAAAGACACCAAACACATCTGTGTCATTCATGTGAAGAAACAACATTTCACTAAAGAAAACTAAATAACCACAACACATTAAGTTGGAACATATTTCATAGTTCTGCTGAGTTTTACTGAATCATCTTACCAGTGACATTGAGCCGGCCTTTTCCTGTGTTCCAACCAGAATTTGTTCTCACTTTACACACGTACAGACCCGAGTCATCAGTCCTGATTCTGGACACATGAAGTCTGATTCGTCCTTCTCTGAGGGCGTCTTTGTCACACTGAACTCGTCCTGCAAACTGTCCATCCTGAGACTCTGAGACCTCAACACCCTTATATAGATGATACAGGACCAAGCATTTAACATCAGTTAACAGTTGACAAATAATTATAAGTACGGTGGAGGAACTGTCAGTTTTGGTTGTAAACATCCATTCCAGTGTGATGTTGTCGTTCTCCTCTGCCTGGTAGGAGGTCTCTGTCACGTTCAATACAAATGTTCCTGTTGAGGAGACAGAGAGGGAAAGTGAGGACCAGACAAACTAAGAACTTTAACATTTGAGCCCTTAAACTCCACCTATATATATTTAGAAATACAGCTAAGTGTTTAAAGATACAAGAGTATAAAAAGGTAATGCATGATGTCAATAATTAATACAATCTAATCAATAACTGAAGATAGAGGATCTTCCCAACTGTCATCTACCAGCTTTAATAGTTCTAATGTTTTCACTGACATATTTTAAAATGGAAGTCATAAAATATGTTTGTGAGGCTGAAGGTTTATTCTGTTGTTGATCTTTATGTAAAACTGAAGGTTTAAACTAACCACAGACACAGGAGGTCAGGCTGATGAGCAGAAGGATCCTGCAGATCATCTTCTCCCTGTGAGAGGAGACAGAGGAGAGGAGTCATCAACACATCAGGTCAAAGTTCAGTCATCACACTTGTGAAAAGATAAGTCAGGTTTCATTCATGCATCACAACATGTGCTCATGTTCATCTTCCTTATTCTACATGACTGAGCAAAGGACTTTTAGGTTTAGGTAAATTGTGTTCTAAATCACCACAGATGTTATCTGGTACACAGTGATTAATGTTACGATGTTTCTAGTAGTTAACAGTTTGCTGTTATAGAATAAAGCATCTTACACCATGAGTAAAGTTGTGTGCACGGTTTCTTAATCCTCTCCGTACCTTACTTTATGACATCAGTCACCATTAAGGTATGCTATAAAAGAACAAGTGCTGTTATCATGAGAAGCTGTCCATGGGCTCTATAACAGGTCACTTTACAACTTTCTGCTAGATATTATCAAGTTGTACTTGGACTGACAAGATAACAGCAAGCGATAATGCGAGCCAAGCCTACTACTGATATGAAACATAATCATAATATTCAAAAAACCTACAGAGGAAAGCAACACGGTTTACATGAGCGAAAAAACAGCGATAATGCACTGCATTTTAATTTATAAACCAAATTTCTCAATATTAATGCACATCATTAGATTGAGACATGAAAACCTCAACCATTGGAAAAAGTAAAATTTAATTTGTCTTACCCGAGAGTTTTGCCCCACTTTTCTGTACAAATAATCCAACCCGGAGGCCTGTACTACGAAGCAAGTTCAACATACCCAGGATATCTTTTCGTTACCTGGCTCCACTGAACTTAACATTGACCGTCCAGAAAACCAGAACTACGAAGCCGGTTATCAAGCTGCTCAGTCAACTCTGGGTTCTCCAGCTGCGAGAGCGTTCATGTGAAAGAGGCGGGGTTGTTAATCACGTGCGACGTCATCAGAGTCAGTAAAGAGAGAGTAAAGAGTGGAAAAGTAGTTCATAACTGATGAGTCTATCTGAATGAAATGTTGCATTTATGATCATAGGAGCCAATTAAGACTAGATCAGGTTGTTGTTCTGATAAAAGACAATATTTCGTTTTTATTTCCAGTTATCATCACACAGTTGTCTCATGTTATTCTGAGCTGCAGTGATGAATCAGAGTGTAAAATCATCCACACTGTCAGCTGTCACTCCGGGGATAAAAGAAACTTTATACTATTAAAATGCAGCTAAAATCATCATTATGTGAATAGTGTCGCAAACGATCTCTCTGTTTGTTAGAAGCTCTGTTTTAAAACCAGAGTGGAAATAGAAAGTCTAAGAGCAATAAAATGTTTCCACTGACCTATAGAGATATATATATATTTGCTCTTTTTTACTCGTCACTTTATTGAAAACTCAGGACTTTTGTCCATGTCGAGATCTTGTAGGAATGATGACTCTTTTTTCCAGTCATCTGATTGGTCAGTGGTCAGAGGACTGAAAACCCAAAGTTAAACCTGAAGTTGCCTCCCTGACCCCAAATCCTGCTTCCTGCTGGTGAATGGAGGAGAGTGTAAGTGAGAGAATGAGACGGAGACAGAAGCTGCGGATGTGGACATGTTGAAATATAAAGGTAGAGTGTGTGTTTACCTTTTTATCATCTACAGGATGATAGGGGCAATCCGGGGGGACCATATAATAAAGAGAGTGTTCCCAAGTTACCAGAGGGTTACATAGACTCAGACTCCTTCAGGAAGTGGTTCTCTTTATTCATTCCCTTAACACTCATCTAATTTTCATTTTTTCTTACGTCCATCATTGCCTGTAAAAAGTCCAAAACCATCTAATGCGTTTCCAACACTCACCAGCTTCTACTATTTATTCTCTTCCCTGTTTTCCTTACATTCAGGGAGTCATTGGATCCTGTTTTCTAAATATATTCATAACTGCTCAGAGAAATATTGCTGCCTTGACTAGCATAATCCATAAATGTGATCAGGACATGTATCACATTTATTAATAAAGTCACTTTATAATGCAGCAAATATTTGTTTAATAGGAGCTGTTTCCTCTTTATAATTACTGCACTTTTTGACAGCATGTGGCAGTAAAGAGGCAAAACAAAATCCTATGATTTTCCCCCTAAACACACATGATTTCTTCACACTAAAATGTAGACTGGTCAACATGGAACAACAGAATAAACGCTCAGCCTCACAAACATATTTTACTACTCATTTTTTGAGCTCAGATATACAACTGTCAAATCTCTTTTATCATTTTACAGAAGCAAAAGTACTTACAGTAATTTACAGGCTTGTCATTTGAGAACTAGCACAAGATGATGAATTCATCTGTGAGAGTAAAATGAGTGACAATTTCACTTTACCAAAACTTTGTAACATTGTAATTCCACTGTTTTCCCTGAATAACCCTTTGATAAGAGCATTGTAAGTTGCAGTCTCAAAGCTTTGTTTAAGTATCTCCTAATTTAAATTTCTGGGTTAGGACATTTGTTTACAATACATCATCTTACATTTCCAAATCACAAATGTTTGAGTCATTTTATATATTTGAAAATGTATGTTGTTCACATCTACACAAACCACTCTCCACTGCCGCCGCTAGATGGCAGCATGTAGACACGAACAATGTTAATGCAGAAGCTCTGAACTTCTTTAAATCATTGCCCTCAAACAGGCAACTGTTAATCTAATGATGAGCTACAAGTGCAAGCTGGCACAAGTAAATGTTGTAGTTGAAGTGGTGGGAACAGTCCGCCTCCACTCAGAAATATGTTTTTCTTCTTGGTCTTACAGTTAGATGTTTGAGCTTCACTGTGCAGATCGGTGTACATATATCCAGAGTTTGACACTTGAAGGCTGTTTTCACATTTGTCTGCTGAAAGTGGAAATTTTCTCTTGGCTCATGAAAACCTGATTTTTAGGGGTGGGCCTACGATTGTGATTTGTGACATCACAATTAGTTTGGGAGACAGTCCTGGTCCAATATTCAACTTACAAGTGTGATGTGGAAAGACAGGAATGGACTTTTCAGTGAAGTAGGAGACATCTTATGTCCAACAGTTAAACTTCCAAAATGAAATATACATGCATATTCATATATTCTGGATTTTTAATGAGGGAGAGGGAAGTAGATGGGTTTTTTTTAACATTTAAAGTGGTAATTGTGGTCTTCTTGTCACCATGAGGTTGCCATGCAACCAGGAAAACCTCATTTATGTAAACCTTTGGCTAGCTGTTTCCCTGTGTTTCCAGTCTTTATGCTAAGCTAGGCTAATCTGCTACTGATTGTGGCCTCACATCTTTATGAGAGTGGTATGGCTCTTCTACTGCTAATGTCTGACTTATAATAATAAACATTTTTCCTTGTGACGCTTTGGATTGCACATTGGCAAATAATTACCCACAAAATATCCACCGTGTCAAAATAAAATAATAATAATAACTTTACATACTGCTGGGAAGATTAATCTATCATATGTTATTGACTAATCATTTGTGTTTGTAAGTAAAACCCTAATCTGATTAAATCAATATGCTGTCAAATGAATGTTGTGATGTAAAAAAAAAAAGCGAGTTTCACTGTCAAATAAAATGGAAATACTCAATGAACTACCTCAAAGCTGTACATAATACAGTATTGAACATACAAATAGTACATAGCATGGACGCCTGGCCAATCCTAGTGCTTGAATGCTATGCAGAGCGTGTCTTGCATCGTAAATATAACAGCCCTATAATAACATGGGAGGAAGTTTGCATCTGTATGAAAACAGGTGGTGGGTGGCTGCAGGACCGATCCTCAGGGGACTGTGTAGGCTGACTGTCTGCATCCAGTCCAGTAAAGGTGGGCTATGGAGGTTGGAGGGATGGTGGTAGACATGCTTCTGCAGGTGGGGGCAGGGGTTGTTCAGGAGCATGAAGGAAGGGTGGTGCTGCTGTTGGTGGGAGGGCTGGTGCTGCTGGTGGGAGAGATGCTTCTGCTGTGCCGCTCTCAATCCCAAATGAAATCCCAATTACTGAGGGGGAGTCCTCTCCAACAGTGTCCAAAACCAGTGAAGAGTATGGCCCCATATCTGGCTTTGGTCCACCTCCTGTTGGGACATGTCGTAGAAATCCTCAACTGCCTGCATTTTAAGGTCGCTCCACTTCTTCCTCACTTCTTTCACATTCTTTGTTTTGTTCATATTTTGAGAGCAGGATGATTATTTCTTCATGTGTGAAGTTTTTTTTTCTTGGTGTACGATCAGACATGGCCAAATCCCTGAAACAGTACACAAAGTAATGTCAACATAGTAATTTATTACACTATGTTATAGCACTAGCACTGAACTTGAAAGATTGACGTTATAGTGTTGGCGAGCAAATATACAGGGTTAGATAACTTTCTAATTAACAGCTACTAATTTATAACAGTTTTTGCCAGTGTGGGCTATCATTATGTGTGTGTTACATCACAATTTCATCTCAAACAGTGTACCGTTATGTTACCCTATGCTGTAGATTTCACCACTCGATGTCACCGTTGTTATTTTTCACTAGCTGTAGCTGTAGACCAGTTGTAAGTCAGTTAACACTTAATCATAATGTTAACTCACCTTTTTGTTGCTGTTTGGTGATTGACGTTAGCTTTTTTTAGCTGTTAATTTAAAAAAAAATTGGGCAGTCAGCAAAGAAAAATCCTAAAAAAAAAGTGCTGCAGTATTGATAAAGAGAATTTACTTTAATTTCTTAAAGTTGGAAAAAACTTAAAACAACAGTGGATTCCTCAATTTGTTCATCTGAATTTATTATTTTAATATGTTGCAATACATATTAATACACAAGTAACATTTTATATTCAAAAAAATAATCCGCAAGATCGTAAGTCAGATCACACTGAAGCATAAATTGTAAGCAAATAACACAGATAAAACACATAACAGTAGCAGATCTCTGTGATACATCTGTTATGTTTCAATGAGTCTAAAGGTGTAAATGAGCACACAGCTGTAACCTGCAGCCAGGTGAGGATCTCTAAACAAGATGAGCTGACTTCCAGTGAAGAGCTCCCTCTGCTGGTCTTTATCCTTAATACCAGTGTCTCCAGTTCAAAGGTTTATAAGCAGGACTAAAAACAGCAACAGTAAATCTCAGTGTCAATTACACTATCACTTCCTCCAGGAAATACACGGGACCACGGTTCTTCAGTTACAGATGGCTTTATTTCTCCTCCTCATTATCACCATAAATCGCTATGAGCCACCATCAAACTGTTCAAATAAACATTTGTACAGAATAAAGACACATTCTCATCACACACAGACTGCAAATTCATCTGCTTGACGCAACACAACATGTAAACAAACAAACCTCGCTGGCTGCACACAACCGAGAGGGAATGAGTCCACTTGACCAAATAAAATCTTGAGAAACAAAAATATAGTCTTTCATAAAATATCTTTCTTGAAACAGAAAGATAAATCTTCAACAATGCAACAATGTTGCTCTTCTTGAACTTAACAACTTCTACGTTTTTCTTACTTCTCCTGCTTCATGTGTTTACATCCCCTCTTGCGGGCGTATTGTAACAACAAAAAATGTCCAAACAAAAAATAAAATATGTAACAAAAAAAAATGACATAAATAATATTTAAATATATGCATATTACAATAAAACAACAAAGATCAATGTTGAGAAGTTAGTTTTTACAGTTTGTAAGTGCGCAAAGCATCAAGGTTGTTGCTATGGTTACCTGACAGCCAATGGGAAACTAGTATGTTCTGTGTCTTTGGTATAAAAGCGAATCAAACTGTTTCCTCTGATCCATCTGCTGAGCTGTAAGTTTTCTGAAATCCACCACTGGACCGAGTATAAATCTTGTTTAACAGGCAGAGAGTGAATGAATAAACAGCCAGTACAGATATAGCTGCTGCTGTCAGTCCCAGTACACAGTAGAGGCCGATCCTTTCCCGACTCACTGTGTTTGGTCTCTCAGGTTCAGGCCAATCCCTCGCTGCTGTAAAGACACCAAACACATCTGTGTCATTCATGTGAAGAAACAACATTTCACTAAAGAAAACTAAATAACCACAACACATTAAGTTGAGACATATTTTATAGTTCTGCTGAGTTTTACTGAATCATCTTACCAGTGACATTGAGTCGGCCTTTTCCTATGTTCCGACCATAATTTGTTCTCACTCCACACTGGTACAGACCCGAGTCATCAGTCCTGAGTCTGAACACATGAAGTCTGATTCGTCCTTCTCTGAGGGCGTCTTTGTCACACTGAACTCGTCCTGCAAACTGTCCATCCTGAGACTCTGAGACCTCAACACCGTTACATAGATGATACAGGACCAAGGGTTTAACATCAGTTAACAGTTCACAGTAGATGTTAAGTGAGATGGAGGAACTGTCAGTTTTGGTTGTAAACATCCATTCCAGTGTGATGTTGTCGTTCTCCTCTGCCTGGTAGGAGATCTCTGTCACGTTCAATACAAATGTTCCTGTTGAGGAGACAGAGAGGGAAAGTGAGGACCAGACAAATTAAGAACTTTAACATTTGAGCCCTTAAACTCCACCTATATATATTTAGAAATACAGCTAAGTGTTTAAAGATACAAGAGTATAAAAAGGTAATGCATGATGCCAATAATTAATACAATCTAATCAATAACTGAAGATAGAGGATCTTCCCAACTGTCATCTACCAGCTTTAATTGTTCTAATGTTTTCACTGACATATTTTAAAATGGAAGTCATAAAATATGTTTGTGAGGCTGAAGGTTTATTCTGTTGTTCATCTTTATGTAAAACTGAAGATTTAAACTAACCACAGACACAGGAGGTCGGGCTGATGAGCAGAAGGATCCTGCAGATCATCTTCTCCCTGTGAGAGGAGACAGAGGAGAGGAGTCATCAACACATGAGGTCAAAGTTCAGTCATCACACTTGTGAAAAGATAAGTCAGGTTTCATTCATGCATCACAACATGTGCTCATGTTCATCTTCCTTATTACACATGACTGACCAAAGGACTTTTAGTCAGATCTCAGTCAGTCTACAGTTTGTTCTTCTATGAATTCAGTTCAAGTAACATGTTTTTAAAAGCCTTTCTCAGGTGTCTGTGTGCAGTAATGTAACTGTGCTACAAGATGCTGCAGGTTAAGTTGATTACAATATCTGAAGGTGAAGTTAATATTTCAGGGTTCTTCGTGTGGTAGGGAGCACTAGGAAACACTTCCCCCAAACTGATCTTGAACGCAGCCCTTGTCTGTTCACTTGCCCATCCTTTCCTATCAATCAGGTTCTGATTATTGTTGATTATTGATTATTGTTTTAGCTTCCTTGCTAGTGCTCCCTGAGTCTTACCTTTGCATACCACAGTGGTAAGTAGGGCCTGGACAACTATTGATTATATTGTGTATGAACAGGGCTGTACAGAGACCTTTAGAGGGGCAGGTGCTCAAACACCAAACCACCAACATAATTTACAGCATGATCTGCTGAATTATAGCAACACATATTCAAATAGAATGTAACATGAAATCTTACAACAAACCAAATCAAACTACATCATTGTTCCCCACCTGATGAAATCAGAGGGAGACTATGATTTGCTCTGTGGTGTGTGTGTGTGTGTGTGTGTGTGTGTGTGTGTGTGTGTGTGTGTGTGTGTGAGTGAGTGTGTGCGTGTGCTGTTGTCACCTAATAAACATCAGACAGCCAAAGGCAACATTCTCTGCAGGCTGGATGATATATATATATATGTTCAGACGCAGCGCTAGAGCAGATCAATAGACGGGATATTTGTTCATCTTGTTATTGAACAAGTGGAACACAGCTTTGGACCCCCGGGACCTCCTCTTACTCACACAAATTCCACTTGTGGGCGTTATGCTTAAAGTAAAAAGCGCCTGATTGCTGAATGTTGTTAAAGCTGCGTAGCAGCCCTGCGAACGATACAGCGTTGACATGTATGAAACCCCAAACTATAAGCCTGACACGTATCCCAATATGCAATATAAATATATCAAATATAATATCTCATTCACGATGAGAATACATTCAAAATCTGAACGAACACTATAGAAGTTTAATACCGTGGTAGAGATGCATATAGTGAATAAACACGGCTCACATGAGAGAAAGAGCAGCGATGATACACTGCAGAATGTACTTTATACACCAAATCTCTCAATATTAACGCTCATCGTTGAGTTGAGACATGAAAACATCCCCCTTTGGAAAAAGTAAAATCAAACGTGCCTTACCCGAGAGTTTTTCCTCACGTTTCTGTGCAAATAATCCAACACTTTATTAAAATCCAGGAATTGACGGGATTACTCCATGAAACATCACCGTGTTGGGATATTCTCTACTCTACTCTTGTATATTCGGTAAAGTACTGATATGAACCTCCTGAAAGACAGTTGTGGTATTATAATGCAGTCTGCGAAGACCCGCCCCTACTCTGCTTCTGATTGGCTATGACTCTGATATTGTTACCACATGACTCACATGGGTGGAGGAGAACAGGATAACATGAGACGCTTTTTAAACTTGATGAGTTTACTGCGAAATAAAAGTGTATTTGTTTCAAGTAATAGTTAATATATATACCTCAGGTTGTTGTGTATCCATGGAAATGAAAACAAGTTATCTAATTATTATGATTTTAGAACAATCACCCATCAAAAAAAGTTAGTCCTATAACACAATTTACCCAAAGGTAGGGTTCAAATGAGCGCTCTAGTGGTAATTAGTGCCACCATTAAATACTGATATAAAAATGACACAAAATCAAACAATTTTGAGATAATCTTGAACTTTATTAGTGCCATCAATTTAACAAAGGTTATAGTTTTAAGTAAATGTTTGTGTCCTGTTGTTCAATATGTTACCTAAACATTTTCAGTAAAGATTAAACTGTGATCTTTGTGTTACTGTAGCTACAGAAAGAATGTGTGTGTAAAGGTGCTTTTGTGTCTACAGACAGGTGACAAATTAAAAGAAAAACTGGTCCAGGTCTGAATGCTTGACCCCTACAGTGAGGGGGTCTGGTGGCTCTGTTATGCTCTGGGGGGCATTTTGCTGGCATGGTTTGGGTCCACTTGACCCCTTAGAGGGAAGAATCACTGCTAATCAATACAAAGATGTTGTAAGTGATCACCTTTATCCTATGATGAATCATTTCTATCCTGATGGGAGTGGTCTCTTCCAGGATGTCTCCATCCATAGGACATGAGGGGTCACTGAATGGTCTGATGAGTATGAAGATGATGTGAATCATATGCTATGACCTTCACAGTCACCAGATCTCAAACCAATTGAAACCTATGAGAGATTTTGGACTGAGGTGTTAGACAGTGCTCTCCACCACCATCATCAAAACACCACATGAGGGAATATCTTTTTGAAGAATAGTGTTCATCGCTCCAGAAGAGTTTCAGAGACTTGTAGAATCAATGCCAAGGTGTATTGAAGCTGTTCTGGTGACACATGGTGGCCCAACACCTTAGTAAAACACTTTATGTTGGTTTTTCCTTTAATCTGTCACCCGTCTGTATGTTCAGCATGTTTGTGTTTGGCTTAAACTTAACATTAGTCAACAATTAGGTATTTATTCATCAACATTGTAGCACTTGACGCGCATGGTGTCTTGTATTACAAGATAGTCAGTCATTACTCTCAAATTAAGCCTTACCTGGTATTATGCAATTAAATTGTTCTCTCTGAGTTTAGACTCTAAATAGACAGTGACTTTTGTTAATTTTATTATGTTTATATGTTTTTTGTGTCTTTCTAAGCTGGTGAATGGAGGAGAGTGTAAGTGAGAGAATGAGACAGAGACAGAAGCTGCGGATGTGGTCATGTTGAAATATAAAGGTAAAGTGTGTGTTTACCTTTTTATCATCTACAGGATGATAGGGGCAATCCGGGGGAACCATATAATAAAGAGAGTGTTCCCAAGTTACCAGAGGGTTACATAGACTCAGACTCCTTCAGGAAGTGGTTCTCTCTATTCGTTCCCTTCACACTCATCTAATTTTCATTTTTTCTTACGTCCAACATTGCCTGTAAAAAGTCCAAACCATCTAATGCGTTTCCAACACTCACCAGCTTCTACTATTTATTCTCTTCCCTGTTTTCCTTACGTTCAGGGAGTCATTGGATCCTGTTTTCTGAATATATTCATAACTGCTCAGAGAAATATTGCTGCCTTGACTAGCATAATCCATAAATGTGATCAGGACATGTATCACATTTATTGATAAAGTCACTTTATAATGCAGCAAATATTTGTTTAATAGGAGCTGTTTTCACTTTATAATTACTGCACTTTTTGACAGCAGATGGCAGTAAAGAGGCAAAACAAAATCCTATGATTTCCCCCTAAACACGCATGATTTCTTCACACTAAAATGTAGACTGGTCAACATGGAACAATATCAAACAGGTCCACCACAAATACTTTTCCCAAACTGATATAACACATTAATTATGTCTCTAGTCTCTACTTGCATGTACACAGTCCTTTCTATTGCTCTGACTGTGTGTTGTAGAGCTCTGGTCAGGGTGGACAGAGAGCAGTTGCTGGCTGAAAACAGCAAGATCCTGCAGCAACAGCCAGGACCCAAACAGCAAGGTCCCCAGTCACCTTCTGAACCTCACATGGAGGCTCTCTCCCTCCCCAGCCACAGAGGACTGTCCCCCATAGCTGCTCCTACCACCAACTCCCCTCCATCATCTGTCTCTCAGCTCCCTCTTCACCCTCCCACAGTCGGCTGCCTGCCTGCACACACTCCCCTGACAAAGTATTAATATAGACAGTAAAGTTATAGATATTTTTTATATTCCACCCTTGCATTACATGGATTTATTTATTTATATATATTTAGAAATAACTGTGCTACAAGATGCTGCAGGTTAAGTTGATTACAATATCTGAAGGTGCAGTTAATATTTCAGGGTTCTTCGTGTGGTAGGGAGCACTAGGAAACATTATTATAGCAACACATATTCAAACAGAATGTAACAAGAAATCTTGCAACGAACCAAATCAAACTACATCATTGTTCCCCACCCGATGAAATCAGAGGGGAGACTATGATTTGCTCTGTGGTGTGTGTGTGTGTGTGTGTGAGTGTGTGATTGTGTGTGTGTGTGTGTGTGTGTGTGTGTGTGTGTGTGATCAATAGACGGGATATTTGTTCATCTTGTTATTGAACAAGTGGAACACAGCTTTGGACCCCCGGGACCTCCTCTTACTCACACAAATTCCACTTGTGGGCGTTATGCTTAAAGTAAAAAGCGCCTGATTGCTGAATGTTGTTAAAGCTGCGTAGCAGCCCTGCGAACGATACAGCGTTGACATGTATGATATATACATTACTGCACACAGACACCTGAGAAAGGCTTTTAAAAACATGTTACTTGAACTGAATTCATAGAAGAACAAACTGTAGACTGACTGAGATCTGACTAAAAGTCCTTTGCTCAGTCATGTAGAATAAGGAAGATGAACATGAGCACATGTTGTGATGCATGAATGAAACCTGACTTATCTTTTCACAAGTGTGATGACTGAACTTTGA
Source organism: Thunnus maccoyii (assembly GCF_910596095.1). Lineage (NCBI taxonomy): Eukaryota > Metazoa > Chordata > Actinopteri > Scombriformes > Scombridae > Thunnus > Thunnus maccoyii. The sequence goes on from NC_056542.1 coordinate 4,982,000, forward strand.
CCTCATGTGTTGATGATTCCTCTCCTCTGTCTTCTCTCACAGGGAGAAGATGATCTGCAGGATCCTTCTGCTCATCAGCCTGACCTCCTGTGTCTGTGGTTAGTTTAAACCTTCAGTTTTACATAAAGATGAACAACAGAATAAACCTTCAGCCTCACAAACATATTTTATGACTTCCATTTTAAAATATGTCAGTGAAAACATTAGAACTATTAAAGCTGGTAGATGACAGTTGGGAAGATCCTCTATCTTCAGTTATTGATTAGATTGTATTAATTATTGGCATCGTGCATTACCTTTTTATACTCTTGTATCTTTAAACACTTAGCTGTATTTCTAAATATATATAGGTGGAGTTTAAGTGTTCAAATGTTAAAGTTCTTAGTTTGTCTGGTCCTCACTTTCCCTCTCTGTCTCCTCAACAGGAACATTTGTATTGAACGTGACAGAGACCTCCTACCAGGCAGAGGAGAACGACAACATCACACTGGAATGGATGTTTACAACCAAAACTGACAGTTCCTCCACCTCACTTAACATCTACTGTGAACTGTTAACTGATGTTAAATGCTTGGTCCTGTATCATCTATATGAGGGTGTTGAGGTCTCAGAGTTTCAGGATGGACAGTTTGCAGGACGAGTTCAGTGTGACAAAGACGCCCTCAGAGAAGGACGAATCAGACTTCATGTGTCCAGAATCAGGACTGATGACTCGGGTCTGTACGTGTGTGAAGTGAGAACAAATTATGGTGGGAACACAGGAAAAGGCCGGCTCAATGTCACTGGTAAGATGATTCAGTAAAACTCAGCAGAACTATGAAATATGTTCCAACTTAATGTGTTGTGGTTATTTAGTTTTCTTTAGTGAAATGTTGTTTCTTCACATGAATGACACAGATGTGTTTGGTGTCTTTACAGCAGCGAGGGATTGGCCTGAACCTGAGAGACCAAACACAGTGAGTCGGGAAAGGATCGGCCTCTACTGTGTACTGGGACTGACAGCAGCAGCTATATCTGTACTGGCTGTTTACTCATTCACTCTCTGCCTGTTAAACAAGATTTATACTCGGTCCAGTGGTGGATTTCAGAAAACTTACAGCTCAGCAGATGGATCAGAGGAAACAGTTTGATTCAATTTTATACCAAAGACACAGAACATACTAGTTTCCCATTGGCTGTCAGGTAACCATAGCAACAACACTGACGCTTCGCGCACTTACAAACTGTAAAAACTAACTTCTCAACATTGATCTTTGTTGTTTTATTGTAATGTGCATTTATTTAAATATTATTTATGTCTTTTTTTTTGTTACATTTTTTTTTTTTTTTTTTGGACATTTTTTGTTGTTACAATACGCCCGCAAGAGGGGCATGTAAACACATGAAGCAGGAGAAGTAAGAAAAACTTAGAAGTTGTTAAGTTCAAGAAGAGCAACATTGTTGCATTGTTGAAGATTTATGTTTCTGTTTCAAGAAAGATATTTTATGAAAGACTATATTTTTGTTTCTCAAGATTTTATTTGGTCAAGTGGACTCATTCCCTCTCGGTTGTGTGCAGCCAGCGAGGTTTGTTTGTTTACATGTTGTGTTGCGTCAAGCAGATGAATTTGCAGTCTGTGTGTGATGAGAATGTGTCTTTATTCTGTACAAATGTTTATTTGAACAGTTCGATGGTGGCTCATAGCGATTTATGGTGGTGATGAGGAGGAGAAATAAAGCCATCTATAACTGAAGAACCGTGGTCCCGTGTATTTCCTGGAGAGAGTGATAGTGTAATTGACACTGAGATTTACTGTTGTTTACTGTTGTTACTGTTTTTAATCCTGCTTGTAAACCTTTGAACTGGAGACACTGGTATTAAGGATAAAGACCAGCAGAGGGAGCTCTTCACTGGAAGTCAGCTCATCTTGTTTAGAGATCCTCACCTGGCTGCAGGTTACAGCTGTGTGCTCATTTACACCTTTAGGCTCATTGAAACATAACAGATGTATTACAGAGATCTGCTGCTGTTATGTGTTTTATCTGTGATATTTGCTTACAATTTATGCTTCAGTGTGATCTGACTTATGATCTTGCAGATTATTTTTTTGAATATAAAATGTTACTTGTGTATTTATATGTATTGCAACATATTAAAATAATAAATTCAGATGTACAAATTGAGGAATCCACTGTTGTTTTAAGTTTTTTCCAACTTTAAGAAATTAAAGTAAATTCTCTTTATCAATACTGCAACACTTAACGTTAATCACCAAACAGCAACAAAAAGGTGAGTTAACATTATGATTAAGTGTTAACTGACTTACAACTGGTCTACAGCTACAGCTAGTGAAAAATAACAACGGTGACATCGAGTGGTGAAACCGTCAACTACAGCATAGGGTAACATAACGGTACACTGTTTGAGATGAAATTGTGATGTAACACACACATAATGATAGCCCACACTGGCAAAAACTGTTATAAATTAGTAGCTGTTAATTAGAAAGTTATCTAACCCTGTATATTTGCTCGCCAACACTATAACGTCAATCTTTCAAGTTCAGTGCTAGTGCTATAACATAGTGTAATAAATTACTATGTTGACATTACTTTGTGCACTGTTTCAGGGATTTGGCCATGTCTGATCGTACACCAAGAAAAAAAAAACTTCACACATGAAGAAATAATCATCCTGCTCTCAAAATATGAACAAAACAAAGAATGTGAAAGAAGTGAGGAAGAAGTGGAGCGACCTTAAAATGCAGGCAGTTGAGGATTTCTATGACATGTCCTAACAGGAGGTGGACCAAAGCCAGATATGGGGCCATACTCTTCACTGGTTTTGGACACTGTTGGAGAGGACTCCCCGTCAGTAATTGGGATTTCATTTGGGATTGAAAGCGGCACAGCAGAAGAAGCTCCAGCGCCTGTTTCAGAAGCATCTCTCCCACCAGCAGCAACAGCAGCACCACCCCTCCTTCATGCTCCTGAACAACCCCTGCCCCCACCTGCAGAAGCATGTCTACCACCATCCCTCCAACCTCCAGAGCCCACCTTTACTGGACTGGATGCAGACAGTCAGCCTACACAGTCCCCTGAGGATCGGTCCTGCAGCCACCTACCACCTGTTTTCATACAGATGCGAACTTCCTCCCATGTTATTATAGGGCTGTTATATTTAAATTGCAAGACACGCTCTGCATAGCATTCAAGCACTAGGATTGGCCAGGCGTCCATGCTATGTACTATTTGCATGTTCAACACTGTATTATGTACAGTTTTGAGGTAGTTCATTGAGTATTTCCATTTTATTTGACAGTGAAACTCGCTTTTTTCTTTACATCACAACATTCATTTGACAGCATATTGACTTAGTCAGATTAGGATTTTACTTACAAACACAAATGATTAGTCAATAACATATGATAGATTAATCTACATTTTTAGAAATAAATACAGAAAATTGACAAATAAAATCATAACATAACAGATAACACGTATAAAAAATCGTGAGTTCATAAACCGATCACAAGGCCGCTTCCATATTTCAAAAGCAGTTAAGTTGGACTTCCAGCCTTGTTCAGGATAATGAATTTGTGATATACCAGAGAGACTTTGTAGATTAGTGTCCAGAAATTATTCACAGCCAAGGAATGTCATCATACAGATCACAATGTTGGGACGAGGTGTGGTAATTCTTAGCCAGAGCACCATGAGAAACTGAATCAGTTCAAAGAGTATCCAGCTATACCTAAAGGAGTAGTTCGACTTTTTTTTTTTTTTTGGAACTATTCTTATTTGCTTTCTTGCCCAGAGTCAGAAAAGAAGAGCCATACCACTCTCATAAAGATGTGAGGCTACAATCAGCAGCAGATTAGCCTAGCTTAGCATAAAGACTGGAAACAGAGGGAAACAGCTAGCTAAAGGTTTACATAAATGAGGTTTTGCTGGTTGCATGGCAACCTCATGGTGACAACAAGACTCCAGGATGTCACCGCTCCCAAAATGTTTCTTGAAGTACATTTTGCTGATAAAACTTTGCACTTTTACTTAAGTATAAGTTTGCATACAGAACTTCCTCTTGTAATTGAGTAATTATGCATTGTAGTATTACTTCTTTTGCTTAAAGATCCCCTCCAGACAATATGTACAAATACTCTGCTTGGGACAATAATGGGTGTCTGATATGGTTATTCCACAAAAAAAGTATAATTACCACTTTAAATGTTAAAAAAAAAAAAAAACATCTACTTCCCTCTCCCTCATTAAAAATCCAGAATATATGAATATGCATGTATATTTCATTTTGGAAGTTTAACTGTTGGACACAAGATGTCTCCTACTTCACTGAAAAGTCCATTCCTGTCTTTCCACATCACACTTGTAAGTTGAATATTGGACCAGGACTGTCTCACAAACTAATTGTCATGTCACAAATCACAATCGTAGGCCCATCCCTAAAAATCAGGTTTTCATGAGCCAAGAGAAAATTTCCACTTTCAGCAGACAAATGTGAAAACAGCCTTCAAGTGTCAAACTCTGGATATATGTACACTGATCTGCACAGTGAAGCTCAAACATCTAACTGTAAGACCAAGAAGAAAAACATATTTTTGAGTGGAGGCGGACTGTTCCCACCGCCTCAACTACAACATTTACTTGTGCCAGCTTGCACTTGTACCTCATCATTAGATTAACAGTTGCCTGTTTGAGGGCAATGATTTGAAGAACTTCGGAGCTTCTGCATTAACATTGTTCGTGTCTACATGCTGCCATCTAGTGGCAGAAGTGGATATTCGTGTTACTGGGCTGTGAGCGCTTCCAACTATGGGGTGTTTTTTTGTGCCAGGGATGATAAAATGGAAATGCAGTGCAATGGGAATCAGATTACAGATACTGAAAAGGAAAAGGCAGTGTAATCTGAAATTAAAATGGAGAGATTAAGAGTTACAATGTCAAAATAATGGTGTTGCAAGAAAGAACTCTGTCCAGACGTTTTCACAGTGGGAGGTGGGCCTCCTCAGGAGACCCCTGGTCTAGACTATACCTGTTAAGTCAAGCTCTGTACATCGTATTTTTTATTTAACGAATTGGATATTTACACACAAAAATGGATCACTCCATATTATATTATATTGCAAGATAGTCAGTTATTACTCTCAAATTAAGCCTTACCTGGTATTATGCAATTAAATTGTTCTCTCTGAGTTTAGACTCTAAATAGACTTTTGTTAATTGTGTATATTTGTATGTTTTTTTGTGTCTTTCTAAGCTGGTGAATGGAGGAGAGTGTAAGTGAGAGAATGAGACAGAGACAGAAGCTGCGGATGTGGTCATGTTGAAATATAAAGGTAAAGTGTGTGTTTACCTTTTTATCATCTACAGGATGATAGGGGCAATCCGGGGGAACCATATAATAAAGAGAGTGTTCCCAAGTTACCAGAGGGTTACATACTCCTTCAGGAAGTGGTTCTCTCGATTCATTCCCTTAACACTCATCTAATTTTCATTCTTTCTTACGTCCAACATTGCCTGTAAAAAGTCCAAACCATTTAATGTGTTTCCAACACTCACCAGCTTCTACTATTTATTCTCTTCCCTGTTTTCCTTACGTTCAGGGAGTCATTGGATCCTGTTTTCTAAATATATTCATAACTGCTCAGAGAAATATTGCTGCCTTGACTAGCATAATCCATAAATGTGATCAGGACATGTATCACATTTATTAATAAAGTCACTTTATAATGCAGCAAATATTTGTTTAATAGGAGCTGTTTTCACTTTATAATTACTGCACTTTTTGACAGCAGGTGGCAGTAAAGAGGCAAAACAAAATCCTATGATTTCCCCCTAAACACACATGATTTCTTCACACTAAAATGTAGACTGGTCAACATGGAACAATATCAAACAGGTCCACCACAAATACTTTTCCCAAACTGATATAACACATTAATTATGTCTCTAGTCTCTACTTGCATGTACACAGTCCTTTCTATTGCTCTGACTGTGTGTTGTAGAGCTCTGGTCAGGGTGGACAGAGAGCAGTTGCTGGCTGAAAACAGCAAGATCCTGCAGCAACAGCCAGGACCCAAACAGCAAGGTCCCCAGTCACCTCCTGAACCTCACATGGAGGCTCTCTCCCTCCCCAGCCACAGAGGACTGTCCCCCATGGCTGCTCCTACCACCAACTCCCCTCCATCATCTGTCTCTCAGCTCCCTCTTCACCCTCCCACAGTCGGCTGCCTGCCTGCACACACTCCCCTGTCAAAGTATTAATATAGACAGTAAAGTTATAGATATTTTTTATATTCCACCCTTGCATTACAGGGAATTACAGCACTGATTTCTTGCATTTATTTCACTCTTTTGTTGAATCACGCAATGTCATTTTATTCAAAAAAGCTTTTGAAATGACATGAAACAGGGATTTTACCTTAAATGTCTGAAATGAAACAGATAGTTGACAACATACAGTATTTCTAATTCATCTATTTTAAAAATCTATTTCAGAAAAAGTCCATTAGGTGGCAGTATTGTGTTAAAAACAAAATTAACACCTCCTGTTTGCAATGACTTTATTATATACTGTCAATGATTGTACACATATAAAACTTGCATTTCTGATAAAAGGATGTGTGTCTACAATTTCTTTATATAGTAATCTAACATATAGACATTCATTTCTTGTTTATTTTTTATGTTTTGGATCCTCTTTTTTTCAATGTGTCTGTGCAGGTCAATATCCAAGCAGATTTGTCAACAAGAAACTTACTTTTCCACTGTAAACACTAAAAAAATCTATATTGGTTACATTTTACAATTCAACACCAGTGATGTTTTATGGATGCCACTTAGTGTGCACAAAGTCTGATATAATTTCTTTACAAAAAAAAGGGAAGATTTTGTGAGATTCATGAATGGGTGAATTTGGACTATTAACTTCTACACTTCTGTGATTCAAAGGTATTTAATCTGCGGTACAAAGATGTGGTGTAGCCTGACCAGAGTGGCTGGTCACTTGGTAGGAGGCAGACACAGGAAACCTTGTCTGGGTATCACAAGGTGGTTTATTTACAAGAAAAAGTGGCACCATGCTTCACATGTAACAAAAACAAAAAAATTATTTACAAAAAACAAAAGAACAACTAAATAGTTAACTTGGTCTAACTGATCAAACTCAACTCATAACAACTTAATTTATATGAACTTATCATCATGTGCACGCAGCTACACATTGATGTACTAACCCCCCAACAGCCAAAAAGCAACTGCTTAAACAGACCCTTCCATCATCAGTCCATCAGAGTCAATCTGGGCTGTATCATTGCTGCAGGTACATCCCATGTCTCTCCTAAAAACAGGTAAGAGATAAAGTTATTCAATCTTACCAACCTCCAAGGTGAAACACTTTTCCATAGCTTACCATATAATGCACTTGCAACCATACATAAACAGATCAAAGTCACAGTACACAACTTACTTAACATAATTTAGTACCACCCCCCACATTATCCAACCCAGTGACATCACCAATGATGTCACTCAGTGCATAAATACAGGACATTGTTAGATGTCTCCTCCTGTTGTCTGTGGAGCACATGGTGGGTATGATAGGTAGCACAAAAAGAATGATTGAATTATGAAATGCAGAACTAACCCAATAAACAATAACTAAGCTTAACAATGTTAAGTTGTATTACTTTAACTAAAAATGTTGCTGGTATGTGGACTGTAACCAAACTTAATGCAAACCACTAACAAACCCGGGATAGTATGTGTCTGCAAGTTACAGATTGATCATGGACATATGGCTAAACAAACTCTTAACAAGCATGTTTAAATTCGTAACCTATGTGGCATTGATGGTGAAAGTAGGGACAAATGGTGTATTCTCACCCACTTTGTCACAAAGGAGTAAAGTGCTTTGCCTGACACTATTCATTTACAGCTTGGAACACATTTGAAGTCATTTTCAGTCCATCCACAAAACACTTTCACCAGTGTTGTAGTTTGAGATATTAAATGGAGAAATTGCTGGTTTCTGTTATTCTAAACAAATATCACAGATAAAACACATAACAGTAGCAGATCTCTGTGATACATCTGTTATGTTGAGTGTGTGTGTGTGTGTGCGTGTGTGTGTGTGTATTTCTAGTTAATGACTCAGTTACCAAATACGGAGGAGAAAGTGCGAGAGCTGGACAGAGGACAGACAGAGAAACATATTAACTATGGCTGCTGACACTAAAACGAAAGTTAATTTCTATGCTGCTCAGTCCTGTAAAGACAAGAGTGAGTGACAGATTATCTAGAGTGACCGGAGACATGAACTAAATACAGACAGTGACCACAGAATAACTTGGCAGCACAGAAAAAAAACAGATAGAAACAGATCTGCCAGCAACAAGAGTTACAGTAGAGACAGAGCATCACTTCCTGCTTTACTGCAGCTTGTAGAGAGACGTGAGAGCCACATTTTAATTTACTGAAATAAGTAAAATATGAGAATCCGACACACTCTCACACCAGAAGAAATTACTTGGGGAAGGAAACCTGTCAGACCATGTCACAGCTTGAGGGGAAACCAGTGACACCACACATGAAACTGAGTTCTTTCAAAGTCTGACTCATCTTTCATCTTTGCATTTATCTCTTCTCATCTTATCACATCTATTGTTTTGTATGTTTTTATAGATCCTTTTCACAGCTGACGGTTTGACTTATCATAGTAGAGAAAGTACAGCTGTTACTAATAACATTAATGATGATATTAATCTGCGAGCAGCAGCTAAATGCAATTCAGACATCATTCATTTTATTATTTACACCTGTGCTCTTCCTACTGGTCAAAATATTCTCCATGAAAGAGGCTATTTTTAGCCACACTAGCAGCTCTACAGGTGACAATGTCGGTCTGTCTGTTGATTAACCAGTCGATCTGCTGCTTTGACCCACACTTAAACTTAAACTCAAACCTTTGGATGGATTGCCATGAAAGTTTGTACAGATATGTCCCCCAGACAATGACTCCTAATGAATTTGGTGATCTCCTGACTTTTTTTGCACCGTAATGTTGACATTTGTGGTTTAAAGTGAAATATATTGACAGTTGTGAGTTTTGCTGCAGATATTCAAGGTCCCAAAGACCTTATGGTTTATGACCATATACCTGCAAAACGACTGACATTCACGTCAGTCTCAGCTGGGTTTTGTGTCCAGTTCTAATTAGCGTAGGAATGGTAACATGCTAAACTAAGATGCTGAACCTGCCAGACATTAGTGTGCATTGTCACTATGAGCCTGTTAGTCGTGTGTGCAACAATGAGTATTTTTTCCTTTTTTAGAAAACTGTCAGACTGTACGTAGTCTAATTCAACCTCAAACCTGGCCTGAACCTGTCTGTCTGAAGCATTATATGCTGCTGTGGTATGTCTCAAAAGGTCTTGGTCTCATCCTGTCTGTCGATCAGTACAATCAGTAAAACATTTCAATTAAATGCCATGACATTATGGAGGTTTAGTGGTGCTGGTGTGGCATTCACTCATTTCAGATCTGGTTATAAACTAACTAGGTGAGATTAAATCGGTTTATCTGATAAGATATCGTACAATAACAAGGTGCGGTGGCAGCATATACAGCACATGTTGGAAAGGTCACATGTGTATCGTATGAAAGGATCAGTGGCTCTTGTACTGGTGTGATCACAATGCAAGACGGTCTTAAGGTCAGAGACACAAGTAAATTTTGTAGTTGAAGCAGTGGGAACAGTCCGCCTCCGCTCAAAAATATGTTTTTCTTCTTGGTCCTACAGTTGGATGTTTGAGCTTCACTGTGCAGATTGGTGTACATATATCCAGAGTTTGACACTTGAAGGCTGTTTTCATGTTTGTCTGCTGAAAGTAGAAATTTTCTCTTGGCTCATGAAAATCTGATTTTTATGGGGTGGGCCTATGATTGTTATTACTGACATCACAGTTAATTTGGGAGCCAATTCTTGTCCAATATTCAACTTGCAAGTGTGATGTGGAAAGAGAGGAATGGACTTTTGACATCTTAACAAATCTTGTGTCCAGTAGTTAAACTTTCAAAATGAAATATACTTGCATATTCATATATTCTGGGTTTTTAACGAGGAAGAAGGAGTAGATGTTTTACTTTTATACTGTTATACTTTTTTTGTGGACACACATTATTGTCCCAAGCAGAGTATTTATACATATCATCTGCAGTGGCACTTTAAGTAAAAGTAGTAATACTACAATGTATATGTACTCAATTACAAGTAGATGTTCTATATGCAAACTTATACTTAAGTAAAAGTGCAAAGTTTTATCAGCAAAATGTGCTTCAAGAAACATTTTGGGAGCAGTGACATCCTGGAGTCTTGTTGTCACTATGAGGTTGCCATGCAACCAGCAAAAACTCATGTATGTAAACCTTTGGCTAGCTGTTTCCCTCTGTTTCCAGTCTTTATGCTAAGCTAGGCTAATCTGCTGCTGATTGTAGCCTCACATATTTACCAGAGTGGTATGACCCTTCTGATCTGAGCAAATAAGCATATTTCCCAAAAATGTCAAACTACTCCTTTATCAGAGTACTGATCGAGAAAGTCATTATCATTAGATAATTGATTATGACATTTACAAGGACATGAAAGCACCTTTTTCAAGTTGTAGCTTGTCAAGGTGGAGCTGGATACTCTTTGCACTCAACAGTCTGTTGCTTCTTTTTCTCATGGTGCTCTGAGGTTTATCACAACACCTCATTCCGATCATTGTTTAAAGTCACAAGGACATTGTTTAACACATAGTTTGAGGTGATAAAGTCTGAAATATGTAAGAGATGACCTGGAGATCAGTGTTGATGTGATGCTTGTAAAAGTATCATATTTAACTGGTTGCAACATTTAAATGCTCTTGTAAAAAAAAGTTTTTCTTGGAGGCAAAACAAACACTGTCACAGAAATAGGTCACATAGAGGGAGATGCAATGCAAAGACTTAAGATACTGTTTTTTATTTATTTGTATTTATTTTATTTCATTTCTTTGATTCTTCTTGTTCTTGTTCTTTTGGCACCTGATGTTGAATCGTTTCCCCCTTGATCCCACCTGTTAAAAAAAGATGTTTGTACAGTGACACTCTTTATGCATGCACATGTAGTGAGGAATGCATGAGCTGCATTATAAATGAATAAATACACATGAAATCAACGTTCAAATATTTTAAAACTCTTCATTTTGAGTCTTAACCTTATGCCCTGACATCACTGTTGTGGTTACAGGTGCAACAGAGCACACCCAACCAGAGGTTCAGAGGTGGAATCAAATATTATATATAATATAATATTATTCTGAATGTTTTCTATCTGATAACATTTTTCAAAGAAGGTGTTGCATAAAAAGACAGTGGTGAATTGTGGGATAAACTTGGCTCTGAATATCACTTTGAAGCGGTATTAGGAGGAGTGTGCATCGAGTGTGGGTTAAGTGTAGTGTTCAGACTACCTGGCAGTGCGTGAATGCACATTTAAGTGCAGGATGAACTCAATTTTTAGTTGCACCTGTGGCTTTTCAAGTCAAAATATGTGCTCTGAAAAAGATCTATGACACAACAAGGTTCAGCCTGGTGTTAAATTACTCTTCAGTGAGGAAAATAGAAACAGAAATTACAACATTTACACATGGTTGCCGGCAGTATTTTGGAAAGTTCAAACAAGGAAAAGGCAAACAGAGAGTGAAATTCCCACGACCACAGGAGACAAATGGACCGATATATAGTCCCTGATCCCACAAGGTCCCACATGATCACATTACAATTATCTGTCTGCAAGACTTTTTACAGCAGGTAAAACGTAGCACATGCCAGATTTGATAACAGCGACTGATTCAGAAAGAAAGTGAAAGAAGGATGAAAGCGAAACTGTTAAGCACTATTAAACACAACAAAGAGCAGGCTCATTTCAAAGTCTCTGACTGCAACTATAATTTCTCTGTTTCTTTGTGTCTCCACACCCTGAAGAAGGCACAAGCCGACATGCGTTGGTGTGTTTTTTTAATGACTCTAGCCCACTGAAATAAAGGCCTTTTATTTTTCAAACCTACCCTGAGTGCCTGGACCTGGATTTTTATGCCATTTTTTTGTCATAATTCTTCCGCTCTTCTTCAATATTATTCCCTTCCATGAGCACTGGTGGTTTGAGGGACACCAGCAGCTCTCCTGTTACTTTTGTCTTGTCAAAATAATGGTGTCGCTAAGAAAGAACTCTGTCCAGACGTTTTCACAGTGGGAGGTGGGCCTCCTCAGGTGGGCTCCAGATAGTTTCAGGGGAGCTGTTTTTCCAAGATTTGTCTGAGGGGAGGCCCACAGTCTCAGACACTGAAAACTCCTGGTCTAGACTATACCTGTTAAGTCACGCTGCGAGCTCTGTACATCGCATTTTTTATTTAATGAACTGCATATTTACACACAAAAATTGATCACTCCATATTATATTGTATTGCAAGATAATGATAATGCAAGATAATGCAAGAAAGTCAGTCATTACTCTCAAATTAAGCCTTACCTGGTATTATGCGATTAAATTGTTCTCTCTGAGTTTAGATTCTAAATAGACAGTGACTTTTGTTAATTTTGTGTGTTTGTATGTTTTTTTTGTGTCTTTCTAAGCTGGTGAATGGAGGAGAGTGTAAGTGAGAGAATGAGACAGAGACAGAAGCTGCGGATGTGGTCATGTTGAAATATAAAGGTAAAGTGTGTGTTTACCTTTTTATCATCTACAGGATGATAGGGGCAATCCGGGGGGACCATATAATAAAGAGAGTGTTCCCAAGTTACCAGAGGGTTACATAGACTCAGACTCCTTCAGGAAGTGGTTCTCTCTATTCGTTCCCTTCACACTCATCTAATTTTCATTTTTTCTTACGTCCAACATTGCCTGTAAAAAGTCCAAACCATCTAATGTGTTTCCAACACTCACCAGCTTCTACTATTTATTCTCTTCCCTGTTTTCCTTACGTTCAGGGAGTCATTGGATCCTGTTTTCTAAATATATTCATAACTGCTCAGAGAAATATTGCTGCCTTGACTAGCATAATCCATAAATGTGATCAGGACATGTATCATATTTATTGATAAAGTTACTTTATAATGAAGCAAATTATTGTTTAATAGGAGCTGTTTCCTCTTTATAATTACTGCACTTTTTGACAGCACTGTTGACACTTTTGATAGCAGGTGGCAGTAAAGAGGCAAAACAAAATTATGAGTGACAATCCTATGATTTCATCCAATAGGAAGCCCCCAAATACACATGATTTCTTCACACTAAAGTGTAGACTGGCCAAGTCTAGCAGAATTCAACTTTTGATCAAATCACAACTACTCAGGAAGAGATACACCTGTGATAATAACAAGTGTTGACACAGCCGAGTCTTTTCAGGCCACAGCTGCAGCATTCTCAGTTGCATTCAGTGAAAAACACTACAGCTGACATGGATCAATAACCAGCCAGGTGCTCCGCCCTGACGCTTTCTGTGGTGCTGAAGTCGAAACATCAACAGTCCTCTAGAGTCAAATATAGTGATACAGTGCAGAGCTGACCTGTTTCATCTCAAGCATGATTTTTGGGGAGGATTATGCATATTTCAAGACTTATGATTATTATTTGTTATTAATTATTGTTATGGATATTCCATAACTGACCAGGACAACAGAATGTCAAGCTGTACTCCTCTGTTCTCTCAAACAGAAGATAACACATGTTGTTTAATAAACCAGGAGCCTCACAGGCGAACCAAGGCCAGAATGCAGGTCATCATCAGACGCAACAAGACAAACCAAAGATACAGATTTAGGTCATAGGTTTATGATTCGGAACTGACGAACTAGTTTCTAGTACGAACAGGAGGTGTCCCTTGAGTCGCTGGGGAGAGCGACTCAAGGGACACCTCCTGTTCGTACGGTGTCCCCAAACTCGTCTGACCCACACAGTCCAAAACCAGCCTTTAAGCCAATCATAGAAACTAGTTCGTCAGTTCCGAATCATAAACCTATGACCTAAATCTGTATCTTTGGTTTGTCTTGTTGCGTCTGATGATGACCTGCATTCTGGCCTTGGTTCGCCTGTGAGGCTCCTGGTTTATTAAACAACATGTGTTATCTTCTGTTTGAGAGAACAGAGGAGTACAGCTTGACATTCTGTTGTCCTGGTCAGTTATGGAATATCCATAACAATTATTAGACCTGTCATTATTATGCTGAGCGTAAGAGCTGCTCTTGTTTATCATAGGCTTTGTATGTAACATCCACACTAGACCAGTCCTGACATTGTGTTGTCGTGCTATTTGTTGAATGTGCTGTCATCCTGTTTGTTGATTGTTGTCATGCTATTGTTGATTTTGTGTGTCTCAAGAACTGTCTTTCTTGTCTCCATGCAGTGCAGGCTTCTTTGTATCGGCATATTTTCACCGCTTTTATTGTTGATTGTATTTTCAATGCTTTTATTCATAATATTTGTGTTTCCAACTTTTTGCCTGCACTGGGACACCAGATGAAAATTAGCCTTTCTGGCTAACTCTGGCATATATGTTATTACTATGCACTGTCCCTGTCAAATAAAGTAATAAAATAAAATAAAATATGGCAATATGGCATGCTTCATATTAATATTATTATGACAAAGGACCAGAGGTTGAGCTCCTGGGATGAGTTGAGAGGTCACAAGCATGTACATGTACTTTTGGGACTTGATAATTGGGATCTTGAATGAACCCACAATTTTTAATTTCCTACTAAATTTTGTACAATTTTGATTATTTCACAAGAGATTTCAATCTTTGTGTTTCTGTCATTTCTTTTCTGATTGTTTTGAAGTTAGCTGGGCCCAGCTGAAAAAAGGTGATGTTAAATACAAGTATTGAGTGTTAAACTCGTTAAAATAACTTTGATCTAAACTTTAACTGTGAGTGTTGATTGTTAAATTGGGAATATTTAACATTACAGAGTGTAAGATGTAAGAGGGTTTTTATTTTACCCAAAAAATGCAAAAAAGGTACAAATGACAAAATATGTAAATAAAGTTCAGGGCCCATAAAAGAGGTCAAATAAACAGAACTCAACTAAAGTGAACTTAACCTTTCTAACAGACCCCCCAAAATGAACACAAAGGGGAACATATATACTGGCTGATCAGACCATAACACAAGAGGGGTAACTGGCAAATGACAAACACTACCAACTAAGCAATAAACAACAGAATTCTCCCCCAAAACAGGTTAACTCAACCAAATTAACTAAACCAGAAATACCCAACTAAACATTCAATAAAGAGGAACAAACAATATGACTAAACTTGAAATAAACAGTTCCTCCCTTGGTAGGACTTGGTATAACCCCATTGGCCACTTCCTGTATTTAACCGTTCCATGTCCTGGTGCACATCCTTTGCCCAGGCCTGGCCAGATGTCCTCCAGGAGCAGCACCCCAACACTGGTAACTCAAAAATTAAAATTAGAACAACTTAAACTAATGACTGTACAAAAGTTAACCAAATGTGCGTGCTACAAATAGAAGCTAATGTACTGCCAAACTGTAAAATAAAATGAGTATGATGTATGAAACAAAATCCAGTGTGTTGTTATTTATTTGTATGTAATGTGAAATGTAATTAAAATTAGCTAACTGAGGAAAAAATGAACTACAAATGTAAAAGAGACCAAAGTGTGAGTGCCAGCTGGGATACAAACTTCAATGCAGCTGTGTGGCTGCAAGTGCGGCCATCACACAGAGCAACATTTATGATTTGATACCAAGTTGTCAGGGGTTTTGAAGTGAGATTAAAAAAAGGAAATCTTCAGTTTCCTAAATTAAGTTATACAAATTTTATAAGGATATGGCTGGCAATTTTCAATATTGTTCTTATTGTCAACAAATCTCATGTGCAGAGCCAAACCAACAATGAATTGATCTACTTATAAGCATATAAGTATGTGAATCAGAATAGGCTAGCAAAGCACTGTAAACAGAACCGTGTTCCTGTGCATGCTCAGTATAATCTGCTTTACACAGAACTACTCTCTGGAGACTGAAAATGTGATCACTGTTATTAGTCTTTGGAGCCGTTTCTAAACAAACTAACGTCACCAAAATCTTTGGGATGAAGGAACATGTCACCCAGTGCAGCGGTGACGTGTTTTTAATCAACAACAACAGAGGTCTACGGCACAGAGGAATAAGATACATCAGGCTTTGGATATAAACTTGTAAATAGATGAGTTCATTGTTGGTTTGGCTGTGCACATGAGAACACTTTCTATTATGTATTCATTTAGTAAAAAATTATTTGACTATTTTACTCAAGCCACCTGTACACATAGTGTTTTAATTAAAAGGATCATAAAAAATTAAACAAACAAACAAAAAAAAAACACAACAAATAATTTTTTCTCTGATGGAAAACTGAATTTGTTGAAAGATGAGCATTCCTTCATTGTTTCAACCAATCACACACACAAATGTGAATGCCTGCATACATACTTTGGTGTCAGCTGACGTTTATGAGCTCATGAGGCTCTTCCTCCAGAGAAATGCGTGGGAATATTGTTGTAACTTGGTATCTGTTTGACTGCCACTAACCTCACTGTCCTGTCGCCTCAAGTTGCACTCGCTTCACTACTACACATACACACACACACACACACACACCTTCCTGTGTACCCAAAACAAAAGCTCACACACTCCATATGCCTCAAAAAAATTCTCTTTTGATGATTACAATGAATCATGTGATCAAAGCTCATACCAAGTATGAAAGTGAATATGATTTGGACCCGGGTCGGGTCTTTGTCACTAGAAACCAAGTGGACGGGTGAAGGAGTATTAGTATAGTATAGTTAAGCAATTTCTGACGAGAGGGTGTGCTTTACCGTCATGAGTCACTTCCTTAAAGTGATAAGATACCAGTATGCTTGCAAAGGAAAGTCGTGTGTGAGTGAGCATTCCTTCATTGTTTCAACCAATTACACACACAAACAAATGTGAATGCCTGCATACATAATTTGGTTTCAGGTGAAGTTTGAGCTCATGAGGCTCGTACTCCAGAGAAATGCGTGGGAATATTGTTGTAACTTGGGATCTGCTTGACTGCCAGTAACCTCACTGTCCTGTCGCCTCAAGTTGCACTCGCTTCACTACTACACAGTGTGAACAGTGTGAACTTAATAAAACAGCCCGCTCCCTGTTGTTACCATGTACTTATAGGGTAACTAGTCTGTACTTACAGAGTAAGACTGGGAGAGCAGCACATATGTTGTGGTTTATGTGTAATTAAAGAATAAAATCATTTTTCATAACTTCCTGCGTACCTTATTATTGTGTAATTAAAGATATACTATGTATATTATTACATTACTGTATTGTTATTTTTTCATCCTCGGATGACAATACAAGCCTTTCATAGTTGTGCACTGGAGAGAGGTAAGATTGCCTGTTATGAGCTGCTGCAGTGCTGAACCAACATGGCTGCTAGGAGCCAATTTTCAAAAGTATAGACCCATTTCTCGACTTTTTCTATTGAAATTCATACAATGAAGTAGAAAACATAAGCATAATAAATCTCTTGAGTGTGGGTGAAGCTTGCCTGTCAAACACACATGCATAAAAAAATGATTGTCATAACCGCCATGAGCAAAAACATTTGATTTCAGTACACATATACACATGTAACGTACTGATTCATACGAGAAAATTACACCATAAGTTCCGGGAAGTTACATGGTAAATGTTGGGAAGTTACACTTTAAAACCCCAATTGTTACTCCCTTGTTTCTCGTTGTTTCGTTTTTCTTCCGCTGTACCTACATTTAAGTACCAGTAAGAACCGGAAAGCATTTTATATGTACGGATTCATACGAGGAAGTTACACCGTAAGTTTACTGTTATTGATTTTACAGCAATGACTCTTATTGTTGGTGTCGAGTGAAAATTTCACATTTCTTACTTTGGAGATTAACCTTATTTGTTTGCCATTGTCATATGTCACTTTGTGGCAACTCAGAATTTGTAGATAAATGGTGCAATTTCATCACGTCAAACAGCTGGTGTGACAATAATTCTTAACAGAAAACTCACAAGGCCCATTTGTACATTAAAATAGTTGTAGGTCTCTAATTGTTCCTCTTGTTCATATTTGCATTGTTAAATTCAACTTAGGCTAAAATGAAGGTTCAGTAGCCTGAGTTAGATAAAATCAAGTGGGTACCCTCCACATTTGCAGCTTTTTCAATATGAAATTCCTAAAAAAAAAAAAAGAACTTCAAAACACAAGACAAAACAGACCAAAATAATAGAAGGAAATGTAAACAACACAAGTTAGCCCTCCATTATATTTCAGACATGGACTCTCAGAACTGTATATTTGTTTTGTGGTTGGTGGAGAGAAGCTGTGGCGCCTCACTCTGAAAACTGAATACGTGACAATGCATGCATTTTAGAGTTCCAACATGTATGTATTGTCACGTACTTCCCAGTAATACGTGTTAGACTAGTGACTAGTTCTTCTCAAACAAGCTCTAATTTCCTCTGTGGTTGAGTCAGACAGGAAGCCACACTTAACAACACGCCCTGCAAAGCTCTGAGAGACTCAGACACAAAGAAGAAATCTAGAGAAACAGATGAAGCAAAGCAATAATCTTTATAAACATTATTACTGTATTTGTGTGAAGATTTCTTCACCTTGTCCTTTCCACTAAGTGAAGACTTTGACTATCTTTGATTTGTATAATCTTAATGAGTACAAATCTTCCTTTTCAATTTTCAGACTGCCAGGATGTTGCATCCATTGATCTTACCTCTCCTATTACAGTCATGGGGAGGTAATTTCAATAAACCATGCTTGAGTAATACATGGATGTGTTTGCATGTGCTGGAAAGCAAAGAACACAATAAAGCTTCTGACAAAAAAAGAAAAAAAAAAGTTTTTATGTAAGCGCAAAGAATGAGATGAGATTAAAAAAAATTGACATGACTGTTGTAGGAGCCATGAATGGATTAACTGTCAAGTTTTAATGAACTGCAAAGTAATAATTTTTTGTGTGGTTTATATTTTGGGTTATTTTGGTTTATTTATTATTGCACGATCACGGTGATTGATAATCAGGTCACATGGATATGGGCGGTGATATCCTATAGTTAATATAAGCACCTGTTCACCTGCATGCCGGCTGGTAAGAAAGAGACAGAGGGTGAGTGGGTCGCCGTATTTTTTGTTGACTGGTCACATCGCTGTGATTATTTTGAGTATATTTTGTGCACATTATAATAAGTTGATCCTTTTCATTAATAAAAGTTATTAAACTTATTTTTTGATCTCAGCTAATCTTTTTGGTAGCATGTCAGACAAATGGCAAACAAGGCCCAACCTCAGCCTCTCAGCGACTACATTGTTGCCAGTAGTCGCTACGACTGTAATACTGACAATAAAACTAAAATAAAATTATAAAAAAAGACAATTAATTCAACAAGAGAGATTGGGTTAGAGTCTACAGTTAAACAGCTCTGTGAGGCTGCACTTCACAACACCAAGTGAGGTTTCCAGTGTGTATTCAGTTGAAATTTACAACATCTTAAAAGGTAATGCTGGTAATTTTTGATTTCCAAAGCGATTGTAGATCAAAAATATTTTTTGTGCACTTACCAACTGATTAAAAATGAAAATACACAGAGTTGCTAGTTTACTTTAATGGCCAGATTAGCCTTGTAGGAGTATTAAAGAACAAGCGGTTGTCCTCCTACGGCCTGCATTAGTTAATACAGATTAGTTTTATATGTTTGCAGCTTTTTTCAAGAACTCCAGAACAGCTCAACAGAGATTTAACCTTTAAAAATTAAAGGAAAAAATGTTTTGTAGTGACAGTGTGAAAGGGTCTCTTCAGTAAACTGTAATGTTTGAAAAGTTGAAAATGTCAGACTCAGTCAGTCTTACAGTTGGAGCGCCATGAGAGAGACAAGAGTTTACTCCCACCCTCACTTTCAAATGTCATTTAGTTTCTCTTTCTGTCATTCTGCGGCTGCTGAGATAGAATGTCACACTGGTTGTGTTCACCTAAACATAGCACAAAAAGTAAGGAAATTTGTGTTTGGTAGATTATTACTTTGTTGTAACAATGCTTCTTGGCAATAAATCTTATACCGTTGGAAAGCCTGTTCATTCCCTTTTTAAATGGTGCCACATTTGTGAGGAACATGCATTTGTGGGATGAGCAGTAGAGCTGAGTATGTGGGTTGCGCCCATGAAAAATATGCCAAATCTTCTCTGCCAATGCCAAACAGCTTATTCTGCCATTGACTCTTGTTTGGTGTTTGTTGGATTGGATGATTGAAGTTTGAAGAAACAAGACATATTGGC
The DNA here is from genome assembly GCF_910596095.1 of Thunnus maccoyii. Classification (NCBI taxonomy): domain Eukaryota; kingdom Metazoa; phylum Chordata; class Actinopteri; order Scombriformes; family Scombridae; genus Thunnus; species Thunnus maccoyii. The sequence continues at coordinate 5,002,386 of NC_056542.1, forward strand.
AATTTAACAATTTACAGGAGCCTCAGTAGCGTGTGGAAGAACCATACACAGCCACAACAGCCTGGCACCTCCTCCTCATGCTGGTCACCAGCCTGGTCACACACTGCTGCGGGATGGCATCTCATTCTTCAACCAGTATTTGTCGCAAGTCAGCCAACGTGGTTGTGTTGGTCACTCTGGCACGAACAGCACGCCCAAGCTGATCCCACAAGTGTTCAATGGGGTTGAGGTCAGGACTGCTGGCAGGCCATTCCATCCTCTCCACTCCCAAATTCTGGAGGTAGTCTCTGATAAACCCCGCTCTGTGGGGGCGAGCGTTGTCATCTTGGAGGATAGAGTTCGGTCCCAGACTGTGGAGATATGGGATTACCACTGGTTGCAGAATCTCATCTCGACATCTCTCTGCATTGAGATTGCCTCGATGACAAGCCTCATTTTTCCAGTGAGGGAGATGCTGCCCCACACCATCACACTGCCTCTACCAAAAGATGTTACTCTATCGGTGCAGCAATCAGCATAGCGTTCTCCGCATCCTCTCCACACTTTGATCCTATGATCCAACTGCCGTAGGCAGAATCTGGACTCATCGCTGAACATAACATTCCTCCACATGTTCAGGTTCCAGTGCACATGTTGCTGACACCAGCGCAAACGGGCCTGACGGTGAAGGGCAGTCATGGCAAGCCTCCTGGAAGCACCTGGGGGTACCAGAAGCTCAAAACAAAAGTCAATAGCAACAGCAAAATATGCTGTTTGGCAATGGCAGAGAAGATTTGGCAAATTTTCATGGGCGCAACCCACATACTCAGCTCTGCTGCTCATCCCACAAATGCATGTTCCTTACAAATTTGGCACCATTTAAAAGGGAAATAAGCAGACTTTCCAACGGTATAAGATTTATTGCCAAGAAGCATTGTTACAACAAAGTAATAATCTACCAAACACAAATTTCCTTACTTTTTATGCCAAGTTTATGTTAATAGGAAAGAAAGTGATACCTGAGGTGTATTCCAGAAAGCAGGATTAGTGAAAACTCTGAGTTTGTTCAGCCTGAGATGAGGGAAACTCTGGGTTTTCAGTTCCAGAGAGAGAGCTAGCTTAAACTGTTGGTCAGTTACCATGGTAACTTAAACTTTGGATCAGTTACCATGGTGACACCATGGTGTGAAGCTAAGCTGTTCGCTGTATCAAAGTGCGTATTGAAGCGCATTAATTAGTTGAGGTTTACTGTCAGTCAGAATCTGAATCCTGGCTGGATATTAGTTTAATTACTCAGGACTATCTGAAGTTAACGCTTTTATGCACATCAGTCATTCCTTGAACAGCGTTTTTTTTTTCTCTGATATTCAAATATTACACAATAAAACCTCTGCATGTCCTTCTGTTATAACACTGTGACTCTGCACACAAGACAGCTGTCAGTTTATCAGAACAGCTCCTGCACTGAAATGTTTATTGCACATAATGTGTGATCTCAATTTCATTTTTTTAAAATGGGTATGAAGCTTTATAATTATCTCCATCACTCATGATGTGATTGGTCGCAATGATGGAACATCATACTCATAATATTGGAGATTGTATATTAAAATTTCAAAGTGAGCAGGATTGTGGTGCAGCTGCAGAATGTAGTTTGAAAGAACATGTTTTAACAGCATTTCAGTATTTGAATTTGCTACATTTGTTGAAGTAGCTACAGTAGATACAAATAGACATCTAAACATTTAAAATCTGCTGTATTTTAACCTTGATCCCTTTTCAAGTGCAAATCACCAAACACATTATTACTGGATCAGACTGTGAGCTTACAGTCATGTCTCTATGTCTTTGATCTATATATTCTTTAAATTTTGAACTATATTTTTCATCTTCAGTTGCTGCCTCCTGTGTTTTATCCCCATCAGATTAAAGCTGAACTAATATATTTAAAATGTAATGTAGCTGCAGCCTGATACACAGTCAGATTCCACTTTATCATCATTAAGGAAATGTAAGTCTGGTAAATGATGAATTCATGGACAACACTGAATAAAGCTTAATGGTTTTAACTTATTGACACTTTTCTCTGACTCTGGTTCTTTTTCTTAAAGATAAATGTGCAACGTCCACATTCACATGAATTAATACTCTACCTACACTGGATTAAAATGGAGGCTCTGCCTTTTATTTACCTGTTGTTTCCTCACTTTGGTCTTGGTTACAATATAGCTGAACATGTTACTATATTGCTTTGACATACAGCATGTTGGTGTTCAAGTTTGCTTTCTGTTGAAGTGTAAAATGTTCTAAAACTGGTGTAAAATATTGTTGGCCGTTCAGGTTTATACAGAAATCATGAATGTTGCGCAGCATTTAATGTGACGTCATTACATAGACTTTCTCTGACCTCAACTCTGACCGACTTCCAGCGTCCCGGCATCAGACTTTATGATCCAACCGATAAAGATTTATACTGTCTGTTAATATTAGACTTTTGTTCCGGGTTTTTTGTTCCAAAGTTCAGAGCTGCTGATCTGTTATCAGATTTCCTTAAAGAACACTTCAGATTAAAGATGAATACAGAGAGTTGAGACTGTTTGTGAATCAACAGACCTTAAAACAGACCTGGTTGGTTTCCTGGTTGAAGCTGCTGATTAATTTCACCCTCACTCATCAGCTTGATTCAGATTATTTTCAACATATAAAGGTAACGTAACCAGCAGTTTTCACTATGTTTGTGTCTGCGGGTGTTAAAATGATCTGATAACAGTAGAGATGGTAGTTATAGTGATGAGTTATGTTGCTTTGTTGACTGCATTGGTGGAATGAACGAAACACCAGAAGAAAGAAATAAGAGTCCTTATCAATACTCTTTTTCATTACTAAAGATTTTTTTAAACATTATTTAAAAAAAAAGAATAAATTCAGAACAGGATTAGAATAGATTTATATTTTAAATATGACAAAATATTGTTTCTTATGGCTACAACAGTAAGGTTTTCATCAGCAAAGTCACTATATAAATTCAACAATATCACACTTGAAAGAAATAAAAAATGTCAGTAAAATAAATGATATTCCTGACATTAAAAATTCGAGTTAAGTTTAGAAAGAATGAAGAACACAGACATGTCATTATCTTCATCCTGTCGTCCTCCTCCCTCTGCTGCTGGTTGAGAGGAGGGGCTGTTTCAGCCAGTAGCTAAGTTTACAGGAATATCACACATTTTAATACACGTTAGAAACTAAGCTAAACACAAACACCGACAAATAGAGCAGAGGAGAGGACAGCGATGCTGGCGCGACCACAAATGACGGCAAACCGCGGTAGAGACTCAGCAGTTTCCCGGTCTACACAGGAGGCGTTCAGGTACAGTGTTGAACGTAGATCACCCGTGTTCTGAGCTCTGTGTTCAGAGCTGAAAACACAAATTTGTTTGTAGTTACGCGAGTAAAATGGAGGAAAAAAAGACTTGACAGTGCTGTGGAAAAAAGAGGAGTCTTATCCTCACAACACACTTTTGATAAGACAAATTTTATTTAATATTTACTACTGATGTTACCTTGAGGATGACACTGAACTGAGCAACTCAATGTGAAGACCTGTCCTACACTAACAAATAAAGGTGAAATTCAAAAGAAAAAAGTTACATAACACTGCAAGTTCTGGTAAATTACATAGTAATGACGGAAAGTTACATTCTAAAACATTTTGACCATAACCTGTTTAAGCCAAAAAAGATCCTCATAAACATGTTATGTTTATGACACACACACACACACACACACACACATACACACACACACACACACACACACACACACGTTGACAGGCTCGTGATTTCTTGTAGGTGGCAGTACTGGAACTGAAAGTCTTCAACGGAGCAGAGCAGATGGATAAAAACTGATATCTGACGCAGGGTAAGTGTTAATAAAACATTATTTTACCATGAAAGTCTCAGTCAGTTTTCACCCTGAGGACTGTAGAGGGGAGAACAGTTAGAATGAACTTTTGTGGATATAAAGAGGAAATAAAACGGGGAGATACTAACTTGTTTGGGTGTTTTCTCTCTCGTTGCTGTGACTCTTCAACAGACTTGTTTCTCTTGAATCTTGCTTTCTAAACTCACAGTCAGTGTTACTGGTTTACCTTACTGGTTTACTGAAGTCCACAAGATGAGTGTTTGTGTGGAGGAAGAGGAGGACAGAGCAGAGCCTCCAGTATCCAACGTTCTGTCTATGAAGAGTGACCAGCACAACGATCATTTTCCGACCTTCAGTAATAAACCTGGACCCTCAAACACAAAGTAAGAGAGCTGCTACTAACTCATTTATATGACTCATTAGGGCCTTGGCACTGAAAGTGTGAGGAACCTGTTGTTTTTGTAGGGATTATTAGGTCAGAGTGGTGAGAAGAGAGAGAGAGAGGTGGGGTTTAAGGTGCTTGAAAACTCACAAAACTTTGCACATGCATCAGAAGTGAGCAGAAATGATATCTTTTATAGTGATAGGGCTTGGGCGTTGCCAGCAGGCTCCATAGCGCAGTAATTTTATACCCAGAAGTCAAACTTTTTTGGCTTCATTCACCACAATTTTAATAGGGGCCTGGCCTCCAACTCTGTATCCAGTTCTCTTTATACGTCTATGCATGAAGCCAAAAAAGTTTGACTTCCAGGTATAAAATTACTCAGATCTTCCACATCTTTGAGGCCCATAGAGCATGAGCAGCAGAGACTTCCGCCAGCTTAGATGGCTAATTCCCGTTTAGCCTTTTCCCATGACTGTGTGCTGGAAAAATGCCTTTTGGGCCAATGTGCATCACATGATGAGCCTGGAAGTTGTAATTGCATGGTTTAGCTGCTGTGTCGGTTGGCTTCAAAGCCTGCTGCTTTTCCTGGGGTCTTGGGCTCAAGGTACTTGAAAATTCATGAAACTTTCCACATGTGTCAGAAGTGGTGGGAAATTACATGTTTTATAGTGATTGGGCTCATTTGTCATCATATCCATTCATTCACATGCAACACTGAAAAATCCTAACCTTCAGGTTTGATATTGATGTTACATAATTTCAATTTTCCTTGAAATATTTAGCCAAATAAACAATTTCCATTGTTCAAAAGACACCCTAATCATATTCTGGTTTATTAAATAATAAATTCACAATCAGAATATCAATAAATACAAACTCAAACAATTAATAAATAATATGAACGCATTCTGCCAGTAGAAATGGTTCATGTGCCTCTGGGCAGGACACAGTATAAATACTGAATACAGGTTGTTATTCATGTGCAGGTGTTTGTTAAACAGCTAACAGGCTGCAGAGAGAAAACAGCTGCTCTAGCAGTGATAACTGTTCACCTTTATTAGTATTATCACAGTGCACATGTGTGCAGACACAAACTCTATGAAAAATTGCTACAGCTGTGAAAGTCGAATGACAGCTCATCCAGCTGTGATCAGCTTCTGCCGTCATCAGAAACAGACGTCGCTTCATGTGACGCTTCAGACGAAAGAATGTCCCATGTGTCTAAAAACATATTTCCTTGTTTCCTCTCTCCTCACTTGGTTTCCTTGCATCTCTCCATGCATCCACGGTGGGAGGGACTGAGACACAAGGAAAGGACGCAAGTGAGGGAAACGTGGATGCAATTTAAGAGACTTGGGATGTACCCATGGTGTGGTCTACACATGATATACAGCAACATTACGTATAATTAGTGGGTGTATCGCCACATTGTGGACACAGGAGGTGTTATTTAACTCCTACATACAATATCCAATAATCATGAAAATGTATATCCATGACAGTTGCCCTCTGGTAAATGTATTTCTGCATTAATATTTCACTTGTGTAGTACTGTCTACAGGCAACAGGAAGTGAAGCCTAAATGACACATGGTTTATAAATGTACACACAATTTCCAATATGTCAGCCAGCGCCACACACTGCACACAGGAAATAATATTTTACCCATTCACACAGTGTCCTATAATCCAGAAAATTCAAAGCCGTATCAACCGACCTCCAGAAGCGATACCACAGATGTCGCTCCCTCTGATGCATGCGAGATGTGAGGGTCCAGTCATCGCTGCTTGCGATATATATTTTTGTTTGTATATTAAAATTTCTTTCAAGGATTCACATTATATGAATAAAAACATCTTGGTGTGTTACAGAGGTCAGACAGACCACAGACAGAGAGCAAAGTCTCCAGCATCAGACTGTCTGTCTATGAAGAATGACTGGTCCAGAGATCATCCTCCAACCTTCAGGAATGAACCTGGACCCTCAGACACAAAGTAAGAGACTGTTTCTGTTGTAAACTGCTCTGCTAAAATATTTTCTATTCATGATGCAGAAGTATTATTATACACTGTTTCAAACTAAGATGGATCTTAATCTGCATTTTATAAACAGAAACTACAGATGGTATTTCTGTCACAACCTGAGAACCTCCATGTCAGAATTTCCACTTCAAGAAGATATTCATACATCTTTGCCCCAACGTTGAAGTCACTGTAAAGAACTGCAACTATTCAAAACCTGAAAGAATGTGCTTCAAATGTGTAATTCATTTTCTCATGTTTTTGCTCAAAATATACCTCAGGTCAGCTGTTATAAGCTACCAGATATCATGTTGACTCAGTGCATATTATAGTGCAATATGTGGTGAAAAGGTTATTTGTAGAAATGCTTTGCTCACCTTGATTATGTGTGTTTGAGTTTTCTCTTCAGCTAACTGCTTATATAAAATATTATGAAGAAAATTAAGCTCAAAGGTCTACTTACTAATTTTTTGGAGCTTGCAGTTGAAAGCTCTGAATCATTAGTAAGTGGACCTTACTAAAGCATGTAACATACTGTTACATTTCCTTCTGTCTTAGACTGCTGGTCTACCACAATTTTTAGACCACTTCTAACCTCAGTTCAAACCTAACTAACCCAAGATAAACTGCCCAAAGGCACTGTAAAGCAGGAAAGGACATAATCAGCTCTCTTTAATGGAAGGCTTTTAAAGTAAAGCAGTGAAGTGTTGAGTTTGTGTTAATAGCAAACTACAGGCAGATCACTAAATGTTTAGTAAGACAGCCAGATAAGAAACACAAGTATGGGTTGTTTTAGACTAAAATAAATGAATATAATTTATAGGCACAGTTGGTATTATAATGTAACAATGTAAATGTAAAACAGGTTACAACAGTCTCCCCACAACAGACATCATCTGACTGGTTTTATATAAAATAATCTGCAGACCTGATCTACATGATGGAGTGACGTGTGTTTACTGTAGCTAACGTTAGTCCAGCTGCTGGAAACAATTGCTCAGCTGGACAGATGTCCTGGGGACGGAACAATACTGTTGCTTTGACTTTATCTGTCCATTTCCTGCCACCGCTAAAATACATTTATACCCAGATCAGGGGAGTGTCGCTTAGACAGTTAGTCAATTTTGTGTTGATTTTGTTGGAAGCATGTGTAATTAGAGTCCTGCTGTCTGACAGTCAGCTCTCAGCCTGCATTAACCGAGCAGCTGCTTCTGTTCAACATGTTAGTTTAGCGTTAGCATGAGCCTCAGATAGCTAAACCATACAGCCGCCAGATAACAACTCCGTGGAGTTTTCACAGCTTTATGCTTCAGAGTCCAACCAGACGACACAGTGCACAGATCGAGGCTTGCTGCGAGTCTGCAACTTTTTTTTCGCAGGGAGGTGCGTTTGTTTTACAGCTTGGGCGGCCCTTACAGGCAATCACCAAAAACACCTGTAACTCAATTTCACTAAAAGAGTAAGAGGCTTCACCTGGTGGCGCAACTGCGAACTGCAGCAAATCTGCAGAACATTTTCTGACAGTTACACTGCACATCCCTTGTCTTCTGCATTATCGGTTAGTGTATTTTCAATCGGTTGAATTATTAATGCCAATTAACCCATAATCGATGAATCATTGACATCCCTAATATATATCACCTATCTAGGCCCAATTTGCAACATAGCCAAGCCTATGTGATATTAATGAGAGCTCTTTTTCACTGTTTGTATTTGACAGTTTTTAACCTGCATCCTGTTGGGTTCAGGTGTTTGGAGTTTCCATTTTATAAACTTGTACATTCTAAACCTTCTTCAGCTCTGAACAGATTATGAAACACTGAATGATTTCAATCAGAATAATCTGCTTCTAACACTACATGATTTCTTCTTTATTCAGAATGAAATACTGCAGTTTGTCAGAGATCAGCTGTGCTCCTCTCGCCTTAGCTCTGAAGTCCGACCCCTCCCATCTGAGAGATCTGGATCTGAGTAACAACAAAATACAAGTTTCAGAAATGAAGCTACTGTGTGATTTTCTGGAGAGCCCACACTGTAGACTGGAGACTCTGAGGTCAGACACCATTTCTTGTTTCTTTGCTGAGATTAATATGATGTTAAAGTTGTGGTGACACTAAACTACAGACATGAGGATGATTTTAATGAGGTAAAATCCCCTTTAGTAGAACACTGCTGTGATACGTTATGCAGACGTGCTGCAACAACAGATTAATAAAATATAAATCATTTATTTCAATTAAACACTCTCCAACCAATATCAGCACAGAAAATAAATGATTTAAGCAAGAAAGTCAGTAAATCAGTGTACAGTGATCTATAAATGAATGTGTACAGTATCTATTGTCCACAGCTATTTATACTGTATGAAAAGCTCCTCCTCCACTTCATTAAATCCCTGCAGCATCTGAAGTCAGCAGGACTGATATGTTGATAAATCTGCAGCCTCTGAGAAGTGCTGCACCAGAGTGCAGTGCCGTTACACACAACTGTTCACTGTGTTTACCTTCATTAAATCTCCTGATGACACTAGGCTGCTACAGTATAACCACACACACCTCTACACAAATCAGACAGGTTGGTTATAACTCAATATTCTGCCTTTTTATGAAGGAGACTTCAAGTTAGCGGGGCTCATCAGCCTCTTTTCCAACTTTCTTTTTAGCAAAAGTAACATCTCATGTTTTATCCATGAGATACATTATGATGCAAACGCTGTTGTGTAACATTAATTACTAAACTATGTGACCGTGTACAAGGTAAGATACATTAGGCTACAATTATTGCTGAAATAGCATCGGTATGATGGGCTATAATCATATAAACGGCTTCACCAAACCATTTTTTAAATTTCTATTGTTATTATATTAACTGATGAAAAAACCACTCCATCTGTCTTTGGCTGCAGATTTGTGGTGATGTGTGTTCATGTCGTGACGCTCTGAACCATCCAGACATTTCCTGAAGAAAAGCTTTCTGTTTGTTGAGCTGTCGTTATCATGTGATAACGGTGATTGGCACAAGTGTTTCAGAGCTATGAGACCAGTGATGTGGCCACCACACCAATTGATCTACTTTTTTCATTTTGTTTGTGAACGCAGAATTCAGACGAACAAACAGTTGAAAGCATCCAAACAGTGTCAACATATAAATGATTCAATTTATGAATTTTATTAAAGCCATTGCTTCCCTGTTAATAATCTTTTCATTTAATCCTGAATTGTGAAGCACTTTGTAAAGTCTGTTTCAATATGAGCTCTATAGATTAATCATTTATCAGCCTTCTGACGTTTAATTATGATGATTGATATTGTTTCCACTAGGATTTTTTCAGGGCGGTTGGTAGGCCCCCTGAAACTACTACTTTTGTTACAGAGCAGGCGTGTCACAGATACAGATATGCAGTGTCGACAGTGTCGTCATAGATGCGCGCAGTAAGGCAGTTCTCTGTATCGCTGTATTTCTCTGCACTGAGCTGAAATGAAACAAGTGCAGAAAAAATAGGTAAATGAATATTAAACAAATATTATCAATATTTATTTACAACACATAAATAAACATAGGCCTTATGGAAGGATAGATGGACCAATAAGTCTCTATCTTAGAAACAAATCTGGATTCTCACAGCCTCTATGTGGTCCTTAATATAGATCAATGTTTGTAATATAACAAAATAACAAAACTGACTTATGGAGAATTAATTTGCTTGAACTTAAATCCAAATCAAGACAACAGTTTGATTTATAAATTAATCAGATGAATGATGAATCAGCATTTTGTTTCCTAATAACTGAAACTGTTAATTTTAGTGCTGTATTTACAACAGTTACCGAGGTCAACAACCTTCTAACAGCTGAAGAAAACATCATGTTAACAGAGTTGTTGTGTAGTGTTAGTATCTGTGTTAAAAGATCTGTAAGTCCTTTTGTAGCAGGTTTGAATCTTGTGCTTTGACTTTTGTTTGTTAGGATGTCCTTTAGTTTGGATAACAGATTGTGCCTTTAAAAATATTTACAGAACAATAATTCATCTAGATACAGGTGGAAGTCAGACATTAACAGTTTTTTCTGCCTCCTGCTTTGAATGTGTTCATGTCTCTCCATCACCTGACGCCTGAAGAGAAACACAGAGGCAGCTGCCTCTGTGTGTTTCTCTTCACTCCTTCAACTTTTTCTTTAAATCTTGAATCAGTTGCATCTTCTTTGTTTTGAATCAGTTCTTTACTTTCTCCTTGTCACCATTAAGTGACATCCTGCAATTCTTCCTCACTTCTGTCTCATGTCTCCTGATTTCTTCACTCACTCTGAAAATGTAAAAGCTTTTCTTTTAAAAAAGAAAAGAGATTTTCTAGCTACTTATTTTGTTGTATTTTATCTGACATTATTATTTGATGCTGCACATCAGTTAATGTCATATATGATCCTCTGAACTCTGATTCATTCGTCTGTCCCATGAAAGCTGCTCTAGGCTGCCCGCTAGCTTCAGCACGGAGGGTTCGTTTGTTTTATACACCTGCGTAGCAGGAGCAGGTGGTGGTTTGTTGGTTCATGTTAACAGTAACAGCCGTCTCCGTGCCTCATACAGAGATACAGTGTTCAACCGGAAAACAAAACGAGCCCTCCTAGAAGCTGCAACAAACTGCGGTAGGAACCTAGTCTGAGCTAGCCGCTGTAAAGTGATAGAAGTTTGGATAAATGCTGTTTCTGAAGTTGAGAGGTGGATAAACGGCATTTACGTGCATTTAGCGCTCCTGCTATCATGTTAGTATACGTTACATTTGTCTTTATTTGTTTCTTTTGGGAGGGGCGGGGGGTCAGGTAATGTCAGGGGAAACACTGCACATAAGACATGTTTTTTTGAGACTTTTAACTTGTCCAGTAGGGCGAGTAAATTTCTCTTCTACTTGTCCTATTAAAAAATCAGACAAGCCTTAATGTCGAGCCCTGGCATAGAGACGTCCACGCAGTCCATGTGCCTAAGACCTACTTCGCTGCACTTGGCATTTATTATTAAATTTAAAATGAGGGTTAAAAATATTGAACCGAGGTTGCAATGCATGGTTTTGCATCCACGTAGAACCGGGCCTGAGGAGGAAAATTTATGGACATTTGTTAAAAATTAAAGCAAGATGTAGGCCTATACATGGGTGCTGGTGAGAAAAAAAAATTTTACTCAACTTTTTTCTGTTGGTGTCCACCGACGAACGCCGAGGTGTGAAGTCACCTAGGGGGGTCCGGAGGCATGCCCCCCCCTAAAAAATGTTAGGTGCATTCTGGCCATGATTTTTGTCCCTGTCAAAGGCACCAATTTATGCATGAAAAGTATAAAATAAAATATTTTACCTTCAAAAAGTATGCTATTTCTCTCCTTACTGAACAAAAAACTTGTAGGCCTACTTATTTTAACTGTTCAACTATATTTTAGAATAAAAATAACATAAATATCTATACTTATTATCATTATCAACTTTTTAAAGGCAACCAGAATCTACATCAGTCAGTAAAAGAAAAAGGTTAAAAATCTTGTCAATTTCATATTAACATATGTGACTGAACACTGACAATCACTAGTCTTACTGGTAATCCTTATCAGTTTGGTTCTTTATCAATACTTTTATTGGTTCTTTTTTATTAATGAATAATTCTTTTTAAAAAAGAATAAATTTGGAACAGGACTAAACGTTGTTTCTAGAGCAGCAACAGTAATGCTTACAACAATAAAGTCACTGTAAAAACTCAATATCTCTGGAAACAAATCTAAAATGTCAATAAAATAAATAATATTACTGACATCCAAATACTGAGTGAAGTTTAGAAAGAAAGAAGAACATAGACATCAGTCATTATCAGCCTTTCCTCCTGTCCTCCTTCTCCTCCCTCTGCTGCTGATGTGATTGACTGCTGCAGGTACCGCTGATAGTGACAAGAGGCTGCTTTGTCTCAGCCAGCAGCTGAGTTTACAAGAATGAGCCAAATTTGAAGATTGGTGACAAACTAAGCTAAACAGTTAGACTACATACAGACAGCTTTAGTTTTAGCTTGTTGGTAACAATTAGCCATTAGCCAAGCTAGCGCGCTGTGGTTGTGTAAAACATAGCAGCAGTGGATGAGAGACTGTGGACAGAGCAGTTGAAAATATCACTTTTCTACATGTTTATGCCTGTTGATCAGGTGTATTGATAGGTAGTAAAAAGCCAATACTCTAAGGTGTTATTGCACTTACGGAGTAACGAGCGTAGTTGTTGTCAATTCGAGTAATCTTCACTTCACATGTGCTCTGCTGTTCGCTGACTTTGCTCTGTGTGTGTGTGTGTGGAGGAGAGGCTGCAGCTTGAGAATAAATTAGACTAAAATGTTAAAAAGTACTGATAAAAGAACTGGTAACATCTGAGCTTATCAGTACTACAGTCTTTAATAATTTATCCCCGGGGCCCGTTTAATACTGGGTTTTGGTACCCATCCCTACAGAGAAATAAGTGCACATTAAATAAAACTGCCATATCTTTGATTATTTTCGATAAAAGATGTATAAGTCGATGTGTAAACAACTGCAGGAAGCTGGAACAAGCGTTGACGTCTGGAACAATGAACATCTCTTTCTCTAGCCGTTTAATCCTATACAAAGTGAAAAGCAGAAATGCAGTGGCAGAGTAAAATCTTTTTTGTGTTAGCGGTAAAAATAAACGGACTATGACAGAACAAATAATTCACTTTTAACGGAAATTCGTCTGTAAATGGAGCTCTTCCACCCATGTAATCTGCTTCTAACGCTACATGATTTCTTCTTTATTCAGAATGATGAAATGCAGCTTGTCAGAGATTAGCTGTGCTTCTCTGGCCTCAGCCCTGAAGTCCAACCCCTCCCATCTGAGAGAGCTGAATCTGAGTAAAAACTTCAGTCTGAAGGATTCAGGAACGAAGCTGCTGTGTGATTTTCTGGGGAGTCCAAACTGTAGACTGGAGACTCTGAGGTCAGACACCATTTCTTACTTCTGTGCTGAGATTAATATGATGTGAAAGTTGTGGTGACACTAAACTGCAGACATAAGGATGATTTTTATGAGGTAAAACCCCCTTCAGATTTAGACATTCAAATGTTGTTTTCAAATATTTAAATACTATTTAAAGCTCCCCTCCAGTTTATTTTGACATTTTTGAGATTTTTCACATTTTTATGAGTCATTTCCTGAACATGTTGAATAGCCACAATGTTCACCAAATATTTTATGAAAAATTACTTAATTTTGCACTCATCGTTAAGCTGTTGCTAAAAGGAAATAATGACGTATGACTATAGCAGAACGCTGCAGTCATATGTCATCTTCATAAAATTCTTTGTTTTTGTGAGCATCATGTAGGCTACTGATACAGTATCAGGCGATTGTGTTTCATACTAAATAGGCTACTGGATGCAGACATGCTGCAACAATGGATTAATGCTTAAAATATGTCATTGGTTATGTTACATGATCCATCAATAAAGAAGTCATCGTCTGATTTCACCTATAGATTTCACATATCTCTGTTACTGACGTGTAACCTAGGCTATATAGCTAATGCTGTATTAAGTGGACAGGTTAGGCTATAATATCACTACCATTGCTAAACATCACCAGTGTGCTAGAATGGCAATCTGGTTGCCATGGTAACGGATTACGTCTCACTATTAACCACACCCCCATTTTCTGTTTGAGAAACAATGTTAACTGTTAAATAGGAAGTAACACTGGCTGGAGTGGGGCTTTAATTATTTAATTTTAAACCATAGTTAACAATTTAAAAACATACTTTCAAACATTCAGATCTTTGGTTTAAATCAGTTGATAACATTAAAACATCTATGACCACATAGACTTTATACTGATCCATACTGAGCATCTTTTTAGTCTTCATATTTAATATAACATGAAAAAGCTGCACTGGCTAATTCACTGTTAAGTCACTGTGCTTTTATTGAAGTAGCAGCATGTTGTCATTAATATTAATGAGAGCTCTTTTTCACTGTTTGTATTTGACAGTGTTTAACCTGCATCCTGTTGGGTTCAGGTGTTTGGAGTTTCCATTTTATAAACTTTATAAACATTCTAAACCCTCTTCAGCTCTGAACAGATTATGAAACATTGAATGATTTCAATCAGAATAATCTGCTTCTAACGCTACATGATTTCTTCTTTATTCAGATTGAGGTTGTGCAGTTTGTCAGAGATCAGCTGTGCTTCTTTGGCCTCAGCTCTGAAGTCCAACCCCTTCCATCTGAGAGAGCTGGATCTGTGGGGAAACTACCTGTCGTCTTCAGAAGTGAAGCTGCTGTCTAATCTGAAGGAGAGTCCATACTATAGACTGAAGATTCTGAGGTCAGTGTAGAGTTGGAGTCAATCTGTGCTGGTTTCAGCAGTTTTGTATTAAACACAGTTAGTATCAAAGCAAAGGTCCAGTATTTCCTGGTGAACCTCCAACCTTCTCAGTTGCTGCTTTCAACAGTAAAGCTGTGAGAGGAGAGCAGTGACAGGCTTCAGGATTGGACCAAACGACAAAGAGAGAGATATAGAGAGAGAGAACAGTCAGCCAATCAGATCAGCCAGAAGCTTGTTGTGATCATGTGTTTGAGTTGATGTGAAGATGACTGTTGTTGTTGTGTTCATGTCTGCGGGAAATAAAGCTGGATTACAGCTGACAGCCTTACAAGATGTATAGAGACAGTGGTCCTCATTCATCCAACTGTCGTACCATCAACTGTGATCTGAAAGTGTTTGTTCTCTCATTTCAACACTAAAGAATTGATCAGTTCATCTTTGTCAGAGCTCTAAGATCTGTCTGACTGAAGCCTGCAAATCACTGGCTCTGATTTCACAGAACCATCATTACGTTTACTAACCATCATACGTTTAGTAACCATGTGGTCTTTATACAGACCAGAACCTCTGCTGAAGTCCAGGAGTCACATCTTTATATCTGTCCATCACTTATTTTGTTTCCTTCAAATATTTTCAATGACAGCCTCCATTTTTATTTGTCAAATGATATTTCAAAAGTAGATAAGATGTTGATCAACACACAGAGACTCCTGCTTTAACTTTAACAGCAGGTTACACATAACTGTTCCACTTCTGGTCTGAACAGGACTGAAGTCCCTGCTGGTCTTTATACTGGATGTGCTGCATCACTGACTGACAGCTGATGAAGTGAGTCTCACTAAACACTGATTTATGAGCTCCTCTGTTTCTTCCTCTCTTATCAGATGGGGGTGGTCTCTGTAAGAGTGACTGAATATCCAGGAGTTCGTGTTGAGAGAGGATCAGCTATATCCTGATGATCCAGAGAGGGTGAAGCAGCAGCAGCAGCAGCTTGTGTGTAGAGAGGCTCTGACTCAGCCATGTTACTGTGAGGTAGAGTGGAGAGGAGGGCTTCATCCAGCAGTGACTGACAGAGGAATCAGAAGGAGTGGAGATGACTCTCAGTGCTGCAGTCTGAACTGATCTGAGAACAGCTCCACTGTCAGACACAAAGTCAAGTCCACCATCATCCCTTTGTGTTCCTCTGGATCTGACAGAGTATCATCAGTGTATCTGGACTGCTCTGCTGCTGCTCTGTCCTTCTACACAGTCTCTGCAGACACACACAGACTCCTCCACTCAACCACCTCCTCCACCCTCCTCCTGGACCTGAGTCTGAGTCTGGATTTTGGTCCATGTGGATCATCTCCAGCAGAGGCTCGTTTAGAAAGACTTGTAAAAATAATGTCTTTGTATTTAAGTTTTAAATGCCTCTTTACTGTCAAACATGTGATCATATGTATCTGTTGAAACCAGAGTGACACTGCAGATTATTGCAGAATCACTTGACACCATAACCATTAATTTACAGGATTTACAGGATTGTACATATCAGAGAATATTATATATCAACATATAATATTGAGTAGGCTAGTAGTGTGATGCGTGAAACAAACATCCCTCAGGATTATGTGAGATCTGTCAATTAGAGGAATCAGTGCAGCATGTAATTTTTCACTGCTATAAATACTCTTGAGAATGAGAAGCACTAAAGATGGAAATCAGGAAGCTTGAAGTGGAAGAAATTAGTCTAAAAAATGTATTTGCCATCAGGTTAGTGAGTCTATTCCATTATATGAAAGAACTGGCTGATCAAAAGATTTAGTGTTCAGTGAAATATAGGAGATGGGTCATAACATTTCTGATATGCAAGAATGTTTGTTGCTTCACATCTATGAGACTCTGTGTGTTTGTTCTGTTTCATTTAATTAAATAAAGATTAAACATGACAATTAACTTTAGTCTTTGTTGTTATTTAATAACCGCTAATAAATAAAACAATTTGTATAGGAGCAAATAAAAATTAATTTAAAAAAAGATTAACATTGAACCCTGTATACAGTTAGCTAGTTTAGTCCAGTGGTTCCCAACCTAGGGGTCGGGCCGTGTCTATTTTATGTTGATGTTATTCCCGTGTAAGAAAGACATGGTACTGAGTCAGTGCACCTGACCTGTTCGCTGTCTATCGGCGGTGATGCTGAACTATTAAAATTATACGGAGCCCCTAAAGGGACATGGGGAAAAATTTTTTTTTAGATATGTTTAACTAGAAAATTTCTAGTGCTCACAAGATACTACTTTTTCGTGCACACAAGAAAACATCTCGTGCTCACACAAAATGTTCTCGTGCGCACGAGAAAGCATTGGATGCGCGCATGTTTTGTGGGAGATCCACTGCATTTGGTTTGAGGTCTGTGTGAAAATGCCAGTTCAGGAGTTAATTCGGCTGTATTTCGAACTAGGACTTCATTGTAAGG
This sequence comes from Thunnus maccoyii, assembly GCF_910596095.1. Lineage (NCBI taxonomy): Eukaryota > Metazoa > Chordata > Actinopteri > Scombriformes > Scombridae > Thunnus > Thunnus maccoyii. The sequence continues at coordinate 5,019,501 of NC_056542.1, forward strand.
ACATTGCTGCTTTGCTTGCAAGTCGTCATCGCTATGTTGTGTCTGAAAGACATTTAAAACGAATTTTGAAGGCATGTAGTCTGTTTCAGCGCAAGGGATACACCCCTTTGGATCGTGTGGTTGATTTCATTCACCAACAGTTACAAACCAGTGGCCAGCTGTGTGGGTATAGGTGGATGTACACTAAATGCAAGGAGAATGGATTACACATCAAGAAAGAAGAGGTACGCTTAATTCTTAAAGAACTTGACCCAAGGGGTGTTGAACTCAGAGGAAGGAAGCGGCTCCATCGTCGAAACTATTTTGTTTCGATGAAGGATTTCATTTGGCATGAAGAGTGTTTTGTTTTGCTTTTTGTGACATGTGCACTGATTTCAAGTCAGCAAAAACTGGCAGCAGAGTGTTTTCAAGAGTTCAAATGTGGATGGTCTGGTAACTTTTAGCAGTGGGCAGAGATTTAATTTCCCTTCAACAAGAAATGATTACAACAAACAGCGCCCTCAGCTGGAACCATCAGTCCCTGACAACTTGTAAACTACAATTGTGAGATATAATAGTGATGAGAAGTTATAACATCTGGTCCACTGGTTCAGGTCTGCAGAGGGCACGTTTGAGTCACTTTTCAATGTTGTTTCCAGTGTTGTACTGAATGGCATGGTTGTATGTAAAGAGGCAGGGCAGGGACAGACATTTTCAGTAAAGATTAAACTGTGATCTTTGTGTGTTACTGTAGCTACAGAAAGAATGTGTCTGTAAATGTGCTTTTGTGTCTACAGACAGGTGACAAATTAAAGGAAAAACTGGTCTAGGTCTGAATGCTTGACCCCTACAGTGAGGGGGTCTGGTGGCTCTGTTATGCTCTGGGGGGCATTTTGCTGGCATGGTTTGGGTCCACTTGACCCCTTAGAGGGAAGAATCACTGCTAATCAATACAAAGTTGTTGTGAGTGATCACCTTTATCCTATGATGAAACATTTCTTTCCTGATGGGAGTGGTCTCTTCCAGGATGTCCCCATCCATAGGACATGAGGGGTCACTGAATGGTCTGATGAGTATGAAGATGATGTGAATCATATGCTATGACCTTCACAGTCACCAGATCTCAAACCAATTGAAACCTATGAGAGATTTTGGCCTGAGGTGTTAGACAGCGCTCTCCATCACCATCATCAAAACACCACATGAGGGAATATCTTTTTGAAGAATAGTGTTCATCGCTCCAGAAGAGTTTCAGAGACTTGTAGAATCAATGCCAAGGTGTATTGAAGCTGTTCTGGTGGCACATGGTGGCCCAACATCTTAATAAACACTTTATGTTGGTTTCTCCTTTAATCTGTCACCCGTCTGTATATACAGCATGTTTGTGTTTGGCTTAAGCATAACATTAGATAACAATTAGGTATTTATTCATCAACATTGTAACATTTGTAACGGTGATAAAACATTAACAGGAACAGTGTGTCTAGTCTCTCGAATATCAGAAAATAATTTTGGGGGGTAAATTGAACCATTGACTCAACTTGCTCCAACATCAGTGGCACGTTTTACCCCACAACCTCCATTTTGACAAAACTGTTTCACACAGTGGCTCAGATCCACAATTATGCTAAGTTTATGACCTTGTTTTGTAGCTTACACTGACTTAAATCAACATGTAATAATGTCCAAAACTTATCTATTTTAATTAAGATACAAGACTGATAACTTTAGTAACATGATGAATTCACTTGACATGACAAAAATCTGTTGTTGTTTTTTTGCTCTGTTTTGCTGACCACTCTCTCCATGTGCTGGAGTCCAAGATGGATTGAGTGATGTGAACTATACTTTCTTTATTTGTGGTCACATTATTACTTTTGTTTATGATTTTCTAGATAAAGGGGGTGTCTCATTTTACCCACTGGCTCGATTTACCCCGTTCTCCCCTAACTATTAAGTCACGCTGTGAGCTGTGTGCATCATATATATTATTTAATGAAATGTATATTTACACACAATATTATATTACAAGATAGTCAGTCATTACTCTCAAATTAAGCCTTACCTGGTATTATGCAATTAAATTGTTCTCTCTGAGTTTAGACTCTAAATAGACAGTGACTTTTGTTCATTTTGTGTGTTTGTATGTTTTTTTGTGTCTTTCTAAGCTGGTGAATGGAGGAGAGTGTAAGTGAGAGAATGAGACAGAGACAGAAGCTGCGGATGTGGTCATGTTGAAATATAAAGGTTAAGTGTGTGTTTACCTTTTTATCATCTACAGGATGATAGGGGCAAGTCGGGGGGACCATGTAATAAAGAGAGTCTTCCCAAGTTACCAGAGGGTTACATAGACTCAGACTCCTTCAGGAAGTGGTTCTCTCTATTCATTCCCTTAACACTCATCTAATTTTCATTCTTTCTTACGTCCAACATTGCCTGTAAAAAGTCCAAAACCATCTAATGCGTTTCCAACACTCACCAGCTTCTACTATTTATTCTCTTCCCTGTTTTCCTTACGTTCAGGGAGTCATTGGATCCTGTTTTCTAAATATATTCATAACTGCTCAGAGAAATATTGCTGCCTTGACCAGCATAATCCATAAATGTGATCAGGACATGTATCACATTTATTAATAAAGTCACTTTATAATGCAGCAAATATTTGTTTAATAGGAGCTGTTTTCACTTTATAATTACTGCACTTTTTGACAGCATGTGGCAGTAAAGAGGCAAAACAAAATCCTATGATTTTCCCCCTAAACACACATGATTTCTTCACACTAAAATGTAGACTGGTCAACATGGAACAATATCAAACAGGTCCACCACAAATACTTCTCCCAAACTGATATAACACATTAATTATGTCTCTAGTCTCTACTTGCATGTACACAGTCCTTTCTATTGCTCTGACTGTGTGTTGTAGAGCTCTGGTCAGGGTGGACAGAGAGCAGTTGCTGGCTGAAAACAGCAAGATCCTGCAGCAACAGCCAGGACCCAAACAGCAAGGTCCCCAGTCACCTCCTGAACCTCACATGGAGGCTCTCTCCCTCCCCAGCCACAGAGGACTGTCCCCCATGTCTGCTCCTACCACCAACTCCCCTCCATCATCTGTCTCTCAGCTCCCTCTTCACCCTCCCACAGTCGGCTGCCTGCCTGCACACACTCCCCTGTCAAAGTATTAACATAGACAGTAAAGTTAGAGATATTTTTTATATTCCACCCTTGCATTACAGGGAATTTCAGCACTGCTTTCTTGCATTTATCTCACTCTTTTGTTGAATCACACAATGTCATTTTATTCAAAAAAGCTTTTGAAATGACATGAAACAGGGATTTTACCTTAAATGTCTGAAATGAAACAGACAGTTGACAACATACAGTATTTCTAATTCATCTATTTTTAAAAAAATACCTTTCAAAAAAGTCCAGTAGTTGGCAGTATTGTGTTAAAAACAAAATTAACACCTCCTGTCTGCAATGACTTTATTATATACTGTCAATGATTGTACACATATAAAACTTGCATTTCTGATAAAAGGATGTGTGTCTACAATTTCTTTATATAGTAATCTAACATAAAGACATTCATTTCTTGTTTGTTTTTTTATGTTTTGGATCCTCTTTTTTTCAATGTGTCTGTGCAGGTCAGTATCCAAGCAGATTTGTCAACAAGAAACTTACTTTTCCACTGTAAACACTAAAAAAATCTATAATGGTTACATTTTACAATTCACCACCAGTGATGTTTTATGGATGACACTTAGTGTGCACAAAGTCTGATAAAATTTGTTTACAAATAAAAAAACAGAAGATATTGTGAGATTCATGAATGGGTGAATTTGGACTATTAACTTCTACACTGTGATTCAAAGGTATTTAATCTGTGGTACAAGGAGTAAACTGCTTTGCCTGACACTATTCATTTACAGCTTGGAACACATTTGAAGTCATTTTCAGTCCATCCACAAAGCACTTTCACCAGTGTTGTAGTTTGAGATATTAAAAAGAGAAATTGCTGGTTTCTATTATTCTAAGCAAATATCACAGATAAAACACATAACAGCAGCAGATCTCTGTGATACATCTGTTATGTTTCAATGAGCCTAAAGGTGTAAATGAGCACACAGCTGTAACCTGCAGCCAGGTGAGGATCTCTAAACAAGATGAGCTGACTTCCAGTGAAGAGCTCCCTCTGCTGGTCTTTATCCTTAATACCAGTGTTTCCAGTTCAAAGCTTTTCTCTCAAACATACATGTGAAAGACTGATAATCAATAACAGACAGTAAATAAGAGCTCACTGTAACAGACAGGATTAAAAACAGCAACAGTAAATCTCAGTTTCAATTACACATTACAATAAAACAACAAAGATCAATGTTGAGAAGTTAAAGATATAAATTCTGGAAAGAAGGTCAGAACTCACAGTTTTACAGTTTTCATGATGTTAGACGATCAACAAACATGGTGAAAAGACTGTTGTGGTCATTATAAACAAACGCATCACTTCCTGTGTGGCACTAGTTTAACACCAGTGTTCATAACACATGAGAACAAGCAGCTCTGAAGGGTCTTAACCTGAATACTTCATTACAACCTTCAAGCACACGATAGACAGGATATAAATGTTAATGTTATATTTCATTTGAAAATAAATCATACACATGAGGTGATTTATGAGGTAGACATGCTTCTCAGCATAATTTCAATAAAGTGAACAAAGTGCACATTTCAGATCTAACAAAGTTTAACGAGGAGTCCTGATATCAAAATGATAAACAAGGTAAAGATCAAGAATGTTGTTTCCTCCATCAAGTCTGTTATTGTTGTATATCAGTGGTTCATTATGGCTCTGATACCATGGCCACTTACTGGAGAAAATAAAGGCAGGATGTGTTTTTTCCATTATTAGTTTTTACAGTTTGTAATTTAAGTGCATGAAGCATCAAGGTTGTTGCTATGGTTACCTGCCAGCCAATGGGGAACTAGTGTGTTCTGTGTCTTTGGTATAAAATTGAATCAAACTGTTTCCTCTGATCCATCTGCTAAACTGTAAGTTTTCTGAAATCCACCACTGGACCGAGTATAAATCTTGTTTAACAGGCAGAGAGTGAATGAATAAACAGCCAGTACAGATATAGCTGCTGCTGTCAGTCCCAGTACACAGTAGAGGCCGATCCTTTCCCGACTCGCTGTGTTTGGTGTCTCAGGTTCAGGCCAATCCCTCGCTGCTGTAAAGACACCAAACACATCTGTGTCATTCATGTGAAGAAACAACATTTCACTAAAGAAAACTAAATAACCACAACACATTAAGTTGGAACATATTTCATAGTTCTGCTGAGTTTTACTGAATCATCTTACCAGTGACATTGAGTCAGCCTTTTCCTATGTTCCGACCATAATCTGTTTTCACTTTACACACGTACAGACCCGAGTCATCAGTCCTGAGTCTGGACACATGAAGTCTGATTCGTCCTTCTCTGAGGGCGCCTTTGTCACACTGAACTCGTCCTGCAAACTGTCCATCCTGAAACTCTGAGTCCTCAACACCCTCATATAGATGATACAGGACCAAGGGTTTAACATCAGTTAACAGTTCACAAATAATTATAAGTACAGTGGAGGAACTGTCAGTTTTGGTTGTAAACATCCATTCCAGTGTGATGTTGTGGTTCTCCTCTGCCTGGTAGGAGGTCTCTGTCACGTTCAATAAAAATGTTCCTGTTGAGGAGACAGAGAGGGAAAGTGAGGACCAGACAAACTAAGAACTTTAACATTTGAGCCCTTAAACTCCACCTATATATATTTAGAAATACAGCTAAGTGTTTAAAGATACAAGAGTATAAAAAGGTAATGCATGATGCCAATAATTAATACAATCTAATCAATAACTGAAGATAGAGGATCTTCCCAACTGTCATCTACCAACTTTAATAGTTCTAATGTTTTCACTGACATATTTTAAAATGGAAGTCATAAAATATGTTTGTGAGGCTGAAGGTTTATTCTGTTGTTCATCTTTATGTCAAACTGAAGGTTTAAACTAACCACAGACACAGGAGGTCAGGCTGATGAGCAGAAGGATCCTGCAGATCATCTTCTCCCTGTGAGAGGAGACAGAGGAGAGGAGTCATCAACACATGAGGTCAAAGTTCAGTCATCACACTTGTGAAAAGATAAGTCAGGTTTCATTCATGCATCACAACATGTGCTCATGTTCATCTTCCTTATTCTACATGACTGAGCAAAGGACTTTTAGTCAGATCTCAGTCAGTCTACAGTTTGTTCTTCTATGAATTCAGTTCAAGTAACATGTTTTTAAAAGCCTTTCTCAGGTGTCTGTGTGCAGTAATGTAACTGTGCTACAAGATGCTGCAGGTTAAGTTGATTACAATATCTGAAGGTGCAGTTAATATTTCAGGGTTCTTCATGTGGTAGGGAGCACTAGGAAACACTTCCCCCAAACTGATGTTGAACGCAGCCCTTGTCTGTTCACTTGCCCATCCCTTCCTATCAATCAGGTTCTGATTATTGTTGATTGTTGATTATTGTTTTAGCTTCCTTGCTAGTGCTCCCTGAGTCTTACCTTTGCATACCACAGTGGTAAGTAGGGCCTGGACAACTATTGATTATATTGTGTATGAACAGGGCTGTACAGAGACCTTTAGAGGGGCAGGTGCTCAAACACCAAACCACCAACATAATTTACAGCATGATCTGCTGAATTATAGCAACACATATTCAAACAGAATGTAACATGAAATCTTACAACAAACCAAATCAAACTACATCATTGTTCCCCACCTGATGAAATCAGAGGGGAGACTATGATTTGCTCTGTGGTGTGTGTGTGTGTGTGTGTGTGTGTGTGTGTGTGTGTGTGTGTGTGTGTGTGTGTGTGTGTGTGTGCGTGTGCTGTTGTCACCTAATAAACATCACACAGCCAAAAGCAACATTCTCTGCAGGCTGGATGATATATATATGTTCAGACGCAGCGCTAGAGCAGATCAATAGACGGGATATTTGTTCATCTTGTTATTGAACGAGTGGAACACAGCTTTGGACCCCCGGTCCTCCCGCCGATTAAAAACAACAACACATTTGGTCTTTGCAAACAGAAATTATGTACGTGTTTATTTGCATATAAAGCGGAGAAGTGAGATCCGATCACAAGCAGTCACTCAAGACGCATGTCAATGCCAGGTGTAAACTGTTTCTTTCTCTCCTTAAACTTTTTCTTTTTCTTGTTTCTTTAACCACTAATTTTCTTTTCAGACACATTTACCAGTTGTTTTATTTGATTTAATACTGTAGTTGTTGGGGGTAGATGGACGGAGTTCCCAGCATGTGAGACATTGTGTTTACGGACATAAGTTTAGGTAAATTGTGTTCTAAATCACCACAGATGTTATCTGGTACACAGTGATTAGTGTTACTGTTCTCCACACTAACTCTACGATGTTTCTAGTATTTAACAGTTTGCTGTTATGGAATAAAGCTTCTTCAACCATGAGTGAAGTTGTGCGCCCGGTTAGTTACTTTCCCCGAGACTTCCCCTTTCTCATGCAAGTTCCACCCTTTGTATGTCCTGTGATTGTTGACTTGAGAGTGAATATGTCTTGTGTAACAAATGTAATGACTCACCACGAGAATCTTACCATACGTCATAGCGTTGACATGTACAAAATTCCTAATATCAAGGCTGACATGTATTCCAACTAACAATACAATTAATTCTAATATAATATCTCATTCACGATGAGAATCTCTTCAAAAATATAAACAAATCCTATAGAAGTGTAATACCGTGGTGGAGATGCATATAGTAAACAAACACGGCTCCCATGAGAGAAAGAGCAGCGACGATACACTGCAGAGTGTACTTTATACACCAGATCTCTCAATATTAACGCTCATCGTTAAGTTGAGACATGAAAACATCACCCATTGGAAAAAGTGAAATCAAACGTGCCTTACCCGAGAGTTTTTCCTCACGTTTCTGTGCAAATAATCCAACACTTAATTAAAATCCAGGAATTGACGGGATTACTCCATGAAACATCACCGTGTTGGGATATTCTCTACTCTACTCCTGTGTATTCGGTAAAGTACCGGTATGGACCTCCTGAATGACAGCTGTGGTACTATAATGCAGTCTGCGAAGACCCGCCCCTACTCTGCTTCCGATTGGCTCTGACTCTGATATTCTTACCACATGACTCACATGGGTGGAGGAGAACAGGATAACATGAGCCAATTTTTAAATTTGATGAGTTTACTGCGAAATAAAAGTGTATTTGTTTCAAATAATATTTAATATATATACCTCAGGTTGTTGTGTATCCATGGAAATGAAAACAAGTTATCTAATTATTATGATTTTAGATCAATCACCCATCAAAAAAGTTAGTCCAATAACACAATTTACCCTAAGGTAAGGGTAAAATGAGCGCTCTAGTGGTAATTAGTGCCACCATTAAATACTGATATAAAAATGACACAAAATCAAACAATTTTGAGATAATCTTGAACTTTATTAGTGCCATCAATTTAACAAAGGCAAAAAGTCATAGTTTTAAGTAAATGTTTGTGTCCTGTTGTTCAAAATGTTACCTAAACATTTTCAGTAAAGATTAAACTGTGATCTTTGTGTGTTACTGTAGATACAGAAAGAATGTGTGTGTAAATGTGCTTTTGTGTCTACAGACAGGTGACAAATTAAAGGAAAAACTGGTCCAGGTCTGAATGCTTGACCCCCACAGTGGGGGGGTCTGGTAGCTCTGTTATGCTGTTGGGGGCATTTTGCTGGCATGGTTTGGGTCCACTTGACCCCTTAGAGGGAAGAATCACTGCTAATCAATACAAAGTTGTTGTGAGTGATCACCTTTATCCTATGATGAAACATTTCTATCCTGATGGGAGTGGTCTCTTCCAGGATGTCCCCATCCATAGGACATGAGGGGTCACTGAATGGTCTGATGAGTATGAAGATGATGTGAATCATATGCTATGACCTTCACAGTCACCAGATCTCAAACCAATTGAAACCTATGAGAGATTTTGGACTGAGGTGTTAGACAGCGCTCTCCACCACTATCATCAAAACACCACATGAGGGAATATCTTTTTGAAGAATAGTGTTCATCGCTCCAGAAGAGTTTCAGAGACTTGTAGAATCAATGCCAAGGTGTATTGAAGCTGTTCTGGTGACACATGGTGGCCCAACACCTTACTAAAACACTTTATGTTGGTTTTTCCTTTAATCTGTCACCCGTCTGTATGTACAGCATGTTTGTGTTTGAACTTAACATTAGTCAACAATTAGGTATTTATTCATCAACATTGTAGCACTTGGCGACGCATGGTGTCTTGTATCGCAAGATAGTCAGTTATAACTCTCAAATTAAGCCTTACCTGGTATTTTGCAATTAAATTGTTCTCTCTGAGTTTAGACTCTAAATAGACAGTGACTTTTGTTACTTGTGTGTGTTTATATGTTTTTTTTTTTTGTGTCTTTCTAAGCTGGTGAATGGAGGAGAGTGTAAGTGAGAGAATGAGACAGAGACAGAAGCTGCGGATGTGGTCATGTTGAAATATAAAGGTAAAGTGTGTGTTTACCTTTTTATCATCTACAGGATGATAGGGGCAATCCGGGGGGACCATATAATAAAGAGAGTGTTCCCAAGTTACCAGAGGGTTACATAGACTCAGACTCCTTCAGGAAGTGGTTCTCTCTATTCATTCCCTTAACACTCATCTAATTTTCATTTTTTCTTACGTCCAACATTGCCTGTAAAAAGTCCAAAACCATCTAATGCGTTTCCAACACTCACCAGCTTCTACTATTTCTTCTCTTCCCTGTTTTCCTTACGTTCAGGGAGTCATTGGATCCTGTTTTCTGAATATATTCATAACTGCTCAGAGAAATATTGCTGCCTTGACTAGCATAATCCATAAATGTGATCAGGACATGTATCACATTTATTGATAAGGTCACTTTATAATGCAGCAAGTATTTGTTTAATAGGAGCTGTTTTCACTTTATAATTACTGCACTTTTTGACAGCAGGTGGCAGTAAAGAGGCAAAACAAAATCCTATGATTTCCCCCTAAACACAAATGATTTCTTCACACTAAAATGTAGACTGGTCAACATGGAACAATATCAAACAGGTCCACCACAAATACTTTTCCCAAACTGATATAACACATTAATTATGTCTCTAGTCTCTACTTGCATGTACACAGTCCTTTCTATTGCTCTGACTGTGTGTTGTAGAGCTCTGGTCAGGGTGGACAGAGAGCAGTTGCTGGCTGAAAACAGCAAGATCCTGCAGCAACAGCCAGGACCCAAACAGCAAGGTCCCCAGTCACCTCCTGAACCTCACATGGAGGCTCTCTCCCTCCCCAGCCACAGAGGACTGTCCCCCATAGCTGCTCCTACCACCAACTCCCCTCCATCATCTGTCTCTCAGCTCCCTCTTCACCCTCCCACAGTCGGCTGCCTGCCTGCACACACTCCCCTGTCAAAGTATTCATATAGACAGTAAAGTTATAGATATTTTTTATATTCCACCCTTGCATTACATGGATTTATTTATTTATATATATTTAGAAATACAGCTAAGTGTTTAAGGATACAAGAGTATAAAAAGGTAATGCATGATGCCAATAATTAATACAATCTAATCAATAACTGAAGATAGAGGATCTTCCCAACTGTCATCTACCAGCTTTAATAGTTCTAATGTTTTCACTGACATATTTTAAAATGGAAGTCATAAAATATGTTTGTGAGGCTGAACGTTTATTCTGTCGTTCATCTTTATGTCAAACTGAAGGTTTAAACTAACCACAGACACAGGAGGTCAGGCTGATGAGCAGAAGGATCCTGCAGATCATCTTCTCCCTGTGAGAGGAGACAGAGGAGAGGAGTCATCAACACATGAGGTCAAAGTTCAGTCATCACACTTGTGAAAAGATAAGTCAGGTTTCATTCATGCATCACAACATGTGCTCATGTTCATCTTCCTTATTCTACATGACTGAGCAAAGGACTTTTAGTCAGATCTCAGTCAGTCTACAGTTTGTTCTTCTATGAATTCAGTTCAAGTAACATGTTTTTAAAAGCCTTTCTCAGGTGTCTGTGTGCAGTAATGTAACTGTGCTACAAGATGCTGCAGGTTAAGTTGATTACAATATCTGAAGGTGCAGTTAATATTTCAGGGTTCTTCGTGTGGTAGGGAGCACTAGGAAACATTATTATAGCAACACATATTCAAACAGAATGTAACAAGAAATCTTACAACAAACCAAATCAAACTACATCATTGTTCCCCACCCGATGAAATCAGAGGGGAGACTATGATTTGCTCTGTGGTGTGTGTGTGTGTGTGTGTGAGTGTGTGATTGTGTGTGTGTGTGTGTGTGTGTATGGTTATGTGTGTGTGAGAGAGAGTGTGTGTGTGTGTGTGTGTTCAATAGACGGGATATTTGTTCATCTTGTTATTGAACAAGTGGAACACAGCTTTGGACCCCCGGGACCTCCTCTTACTCACACAAATTCCACTTGTGGGCGTTATGCTTAAAGTAAAAAGCGCCTGATTGCTGAATGTTGTTAAAGCTGCTTAGCAGCCCTGCGAACGATACAGCGTTGACATGTATGATATATACATTACTGCATACAGACACCTGAGAAAGGCTTTTAAAAACATGTTACGTGAACTGAATTCATAGAAGAACAAACTGTAGACTGACTGAGATCTGACTAAAAGTCCTTTGCTCAGTCATGTAGAATAAGGAAGATGAACATGAGCACATGTTGTGATGCATGAATGAAACCTGACTTATCTTTTCACAAGTGTGATGACTGAACTTTGACCTCATGTGTTGATGATTCCTCTCCTCTGTCTTCTCTCACAGGGAGAAGATGATCTGCAGGATCCTTCTGCTCATCAGCCTGACCTCCTGTGTCTGTGGTTAGTTTAAACCTTCAGTTTGACATAAAGATGAACAACAGAATAAACCTTCAGCCTCACAAACATATTTTATGACTTCCATTTTAAAATATGTCAGTGAAAACATTAGAACTATTAAAGTTGGTAGATGACAGTTGGGAAGATCCTCTATCTTCAGTTATTGATTAGATTGTATTAATTATCGGCATCATGCATTACCTTTTTATACTCTTGTATCTTTAAACACTTAGCTGTATTTCTAAATATATATAGGTGGAGTTTAAGTGTTCAAATGTTAAAGTTCTTAGTTTGTCTGGTCCTCACTTTCCCTCTCTGTCTCCTCAACAGGAACATTTGTATTGAACGTGACAGAGACCTCCTACCAGGCAGAGGAGAACCACAACATCACACTGGAATGGATGTTTACAACCAAAACTGACAGTTCCTCCACCTCACTTAACATCTACTGTGAACTGTTAACTGATGTTAAACCCTTGGTCCTGTATTATCTATATGAGGGTGTTGAGGTCTCAGAGTTTCAGGATGGACAGTTTGCAGGACGAGTTCAGTGTGACAAAGACGCCCTCAGAGAAGGACGAATCAGACTTCATGTGTCCAGAATCAGGACTGATGACTCGGGTCTGTACGTGTGTGAAGTGAGAACAAATTATGGTGGGAACACAGGAAAAGGCCGGCTCAATGTCACTGGTAAGATGATTCAGTAAAACTCAGCAGAACTATGAAATATGTTCCAACTTAATGTGTTGTGGTTATTTAGTTTTCTTTAGTGAAATGTTGTTTCTTCACATGAATGACACAGATGTGTTTGGTGTCTTTACAGCAGCGAGGGATTGGCCTGAACCTGAGAGACCAAACACAGCGAGTCGGGAAAGGATCGGCCTCTACTGTGTACTGGGACTGACGGCAGCAGCTATATCTGTACTGGCTGTTTATTCATTCACTCTCTGCCTGTTAAACAAGATTTATACTCGGTCCAGTGGTGGATTTCAGAAAACTTACAGCTCAGCAGATGGATCAGAGGAAACAGTTTGATTCAATTTTATACCAAAGACACAGAACATACTAGTTTCCCATTGGCTGTCAGGTAACCATAGCAACAACACTGACGCTTCGCGCACTTACAAACTGTAAAAACTAACTTCTCAACATTGATCTTTGTTGTTTTATTGTAATGTGCATTTATTTAAATATTATTTATGTCTTTTTTTTTGTTACATTTTTTTTTTTTTTTTTTTGACATTTTTTGTTGTTACAATACGCCCGCAAGAGGGGCATGTAAACACATGAAGCAGGAGAAGTAAAAAAAACTTAGAAGTTGTTAAGTTCAAGAAGAGCAACATTGTTGCATTGTTGAAGATTTATGTTTCTGTTTCAAGAAAGATATTTTATGAAAGACTATATTTTTGTTTCTCAAGATTTTATTTGGTCAAGTGGACTCATTCCCTCTCGGTTGTGTGCAGCCAGCGAGGTTTGTTTGTTTACATGTTGTGTTGCGTCAAGCAGATGAATTTGCAGTCTGTGTGTGATGAGAATGTGTCTTTATTCTGTACAAATGTTTATTTGAACAGTTCGAGGGTGGCTCATAGCGATTTATGGTGGTGATGAGGAGGAGAAATAAAGCCATCTATAACTGAAGAACCGTGGTCCCGTGTATTTCCTGGAGAGAGTGATAGTGTAATTGACACTGAGATTTACTGTTGTTTACTGTTGTTACTGTTTTTAATCCTGCTTGTAAACCTTTGAACTGGAAACACTGGTATTAAGGATAAAGACCAGCAGAGGGAGCTCTTCACTGGAAGTCAGCTCATCTTGTTTAGAGATCCTCACCTGGCTGCAGGTTACAGCTGTGTGCTCATTTACACCTTTAGGCTCATTGAAACATAACAGATGTATGACAGAGATCTGCTGCTGTTATGTGTTTTATCTGTGATATTTGCTTACAATTTATGCTTCAGTGTGATCTGACTTATGATCTTGCAGATTATTTTTTTGAATATAAAATGTTACTTGTGTATTTATATGTATTGCAACATATTAAAATAATAAATTCAGATGTACAAATTGAGGAATGCACTGTTGTTTTAAGTTTTTTCCAACTTTAAGAAATTAAAGTAAATTCTCTTTATCAATAGTGCAACACTTAACGTTAATCACCAAACAGCAACAAAAAGGTGAGTTAACATTATGATTAAGTGTTAACTGACTTACAACTGGTCTACAGCTACAGCTAGTGAAAAATAACAACGGTGACATCGAGTGGTGAAACCGTTAACTACAGCATAGGGTAACATAACGGTACACTGTTTGAGATGAAATTGTGATGTAACACACACATAATGATAGCCCACACTGGCAAAAACTGTTATAAATTAGTAGCTGTTAATTAGAAAGTTATCTAACCCTGTATATTTGCTCGCCAACACTATAACGTCAATCTTTCAAGTTCAGTGCTAGTGCTATCACATAGTGTAATAAATTACTATGTTGACATTACTTTGTGTACTGTTTCAGGGATTTGGCCATGTCTGATCGTACACCAAGAAAAAAAAACTTCACACATGAAGAAATAATCATCCTGCTCTCAAAATATGAACAAAACAAAGAATGTGAAAGAAGTGAGGAAGAAGTGGAGCGACCTTAAAATGCAGGCAGTTGAGGATTTCTATGACATGTCCTAACAGGAGGTGGACCAAAGCCAGATATGGGGCCATACTCTTCACTGGTTTTGGACACTGTTGGAGAGGACTCCCCCTCAGTAATTGGGATTTCATTTGGGATTGAAAGCGGCACAGCAGAAGAAGCTCCAGAGCCTTTCAGAAGCATCTCTCCCACCAGCAGCAACAGCAGCACCACCCTTCCTTCATGCTCCTGAACAACCCCCACCCACCCCCACCTGCAGAAGCATGTCTACCACCATCCCACCAACCTCCAGAGCCCACCTTTACTGGACTGGATGCAGACAGTCAGCCTACACAGTCCCCTGAGGATCGGTCCTGCAGCCACCCACCACCTGTTTTCATATAGATGCGAACTTCCTCCCATGTTATTATAGGGCTGTTATATTAAATTGCAAGACACGCTCTGCATAGCATTCAAGCACTAGGATTGGCCAGGCGTCCATGCTATGTACTATTTGTATGTTCAATACTGTATTATGTACAGCTTTGAGGTAGTTCATTGAGTATTTCCATTTTATTTGACAGTGAAACTCGCTTTTGTTTTTACATCACAACATTTATTTGACAGCATATTGACTTAGTCAGATTAGGATTTTACTTACAAACACAAATGATTAGTCAATAACATATGATAGATTAATCTACCCAACAGTATGTAAAGTTATTATTATTATTTTATTTTGACACAGAGAATATTTTGTGGGTAATTATTTGCCAATGTGCCACTTTCTATCCAAAGCGTCACAAGGAAAAAAATGTATTATTATAAGTCAGACATTAGCATTTTTTTAAATAAATACATAAAATTGACAAATAAAATCATAACATAACAGATAAACTGATCACAAGGCCGCTTCCATATTTCAAAAGCAGTTAAGTTGGACTTCCAGCCTTGTTCAGGATAATAAATTTGTGATATACCAGAGAGACTTTGTAGATTAGTGTCCAGAAATTATTCACAGCCAAGGAATGTCATCATACAGATCACAATGTTGGGACAAGGTGTGGTAATTCTCAGCCAGAGCACCATGAGAAACTGAAGCAAAAGAGTTGTCAGTTCAAAGAGTATCCAGCTATACCTAAAGGAGTAGTTCGACATTTTTTTTTTTGGAACTATTCTTATTTGCTTTCTTGCCCAGAGTCAGATAAGAAGAGCCATACCACTCTCATAAAGATGTGAAGCTACGATCAGCAGCAGAAGATTAGCCTAGCTTAGCATGGAAAGACTGGAAACAGAGGGAAACAGCTAGCTAAAGGTTTACATAAATGGTTTTGCTGGTTGCATTGCAACCTCATGGTGACAACAAGACTCCAGGATGTCACTGCTCCCAAAATGTTTCTTGAAGTACATTTTGCTGATAAAACTTTGTACTTTTACTTAAGTATAAGTTTGCATACAGAACTTCCTCTTGTAATTGAGTAATTATGCATTCTAGTATTACTTCTTTTGCTTAAAGATCCCCTCCAGACAATATGTACAAATACTCTGCTTGGGACAATGATGGGTGTCTGATATGGTTATTCCACAAAAAAGTATAATTACCACTTTAAATGTCCCCTTCATTAAAAATCCAGAATATATGAATATGCATGTATATTTCATTTTGGAAGTTTAACTGTTGGACATAAGATGTCTCCTACTTCACTGAAAAGTCCATTCCTGTCTTTCCACATCACACTTGTAAGTGTAAACTAATTGTGATGTCACAAATCACAATCGTAGGCCCACCCCTACAAATCAGGTTTTCATGAGCCAAGAGAAAATTTCCACTTTCAGCAGACAAATGTGAAAACAGCCTTCAAGTGTCAAACTCTGGATATATGTACACCGATCTGCACAGTGAAGCTCAAACATCTAACTGTAAGACCAAGAAGAAAAACATATTTTTGAGTGGAGGTGGACTGTTCCCACCGCTTCAACTACAACATTTACTTGTGCCAGCTTGCACTTGTACCTCATCATTAGATTAACAGTTGCCTGTTTGAGGGCAATGATTTGAAGAACTTCAGAGCTTCTGCATTTACATTGTTCGTGTCTACATGCTGCCATCTAGTGGCGGCAGGGGAGAGTGGTTTGTGTAGATGTAAACAACATACATCTACAAGTATATAAAATGACTCAAACATTTGTGATTTGGAAATGTAAGATGATGTATTGTATACAAATGTCCTAACCCAGAAATTTAAATTAGGATATACTTAAACAAAGCTTTGAGACTGCAACTTACAATGCTCTTATCAAAGGGTTATTCAGGGAAAACAGTGGAATTACAATGTTACAAAGTTTTGGTAAAGTGAAATAGTCTCTCATTTTACTCTCACAGATGAATTCATCATCTTGTGCTAGTTCTCAAATGACAAGCCTGTAAATTACTGTAAGTACTTTTGCTTCTGTAAAATGATAAAAGAGATTTGACAGTTGTATATCTGAGCTCAAAAAACGAGTAGGCTCAATAAAATTGTAAAGTGGTGAATAAAAGACTTGTAGATGTTATGAGAGAGGAAAGTAGACATACACGTGTCAAACCAACAACTTAACCACAGCATTGTATTCAAAAGTGAAATGACAAGAGAGGAGATATTAGGTGGGGAAGCTTTTACTGAGACTGTTAAACATTAAATACAAGGAAGGTGTCAAGAACGAGGAAACAGTGAAAGAACTCCAAGAGAAGAAACTCGGAAAGCACCAACAAAAAGAAGATTTCAAAGTTGACCATTGAGCAAAAATATTATGAATGTTAAAAAATGAAAGGATGAAAAGATGAAACTGAAATATGACCCAGGATTAGGTTGTGACAACTATTCCTAAATTTATTACTTACTAAGTTTGTGTGTAAAATCCTTCCTTCAACTACTAGTTTTAAACTAGTGATGTCAGACTGCATCATTAAAACGTAGCTATAATGTCTTAGCTAGTAAAGAGTTTAGTATGCTAATATGTAAATCTAATGCTAGGAAACATCTGTAGCCATCCAATCAAAAGCAATGAATTATAAACTATAACTATAAAATCGCATCATGAGCTGTAACATCACTTCCAAAAATAACAGTTTTAGGGGAGCAAAACAGTATATTAATTACAAATCCCCAGAATGAGAGGGACATATGCTAACGATGTGCTAACCGAACAACAGATGTTACTTGGCATTTGTAATTGGAGGTATACTGTGTCCTTTTTGTACAAAGTAGTTTAAAAAGTAATTTAAAAACTTCCCAGTTAATATAACCTAATTACTAAACAGCATTTCAATCAAGTGTCAGCTATGTCAACCATAAACTTCTTTTATGCTTCATTGTAAGCTAACGTTAGTTTTGTTAGTTATCTATGTGACAGTTACATCTGGCAGTTATTGGATGTAAGTATTCAGTACCTCTAACGTTACACATGAGCTAGTTTGTGTCTTGCAACCTATTTTAATTTAGTGATGTGTAAATCCCCATTTAGTAAACAAATTATAACTTAGGCTAAGTTTGAACTTACTGGTGCAAAATACTACAACTACTGCAATGGTCTTTTATTGTAAAGCATGTTGTGATATCTACTCTAGAAATTTGCGACAACTTTTACCTCAAGGAAAATTTGGGAAATACACTTATTCAATTTCTTGCTGAGAGTGAGATAACAAGATTGTCTGTACTGTAAATATGAAGCTACAGCCAGCAGCCTTTTAGCTTAGCTTAGTATAACAACTGAAAGCAGGGGGAAACAGCTAGCCTGGCGCTGATGGAAGGTAAATCCGCCTAACAGCACCTATAAAGCTGACTAACATTATTATATCTTGATGCGTTATCTGTCCAATAAAGCAAAATGTAAAAAGTTAATCCACAAATATGGTAGCATTGTTCTCATTTAACTCTAAAAAAGTGTTCCCAAAATGTTGTTCCTTAAAAGGCTTCTGTTAGCATGAGATTAGAGTAAAAGAAACCCAAAAACTTTGAGAAGGGAATCACACTCGTGCAGAGGAGTTAAAAAGTGTCTCATTCTTATGGTGCAACTCAACTAAAAACCACTAGATGTCAGCCCTTCTCTTTATGTCTTCACTAAGTTTTAATTGAATGACTGACGAGCACATGCTCCACTTCTCCTTCCCTCTCTCTCTCTCTCTCTCTCCCCCTCCCTATGCAACTCTCTACCACCCCCCTCCAATCTCTCTCAGCCAAAATAATAAAATGCTGACATCTCAAAGTGCCGTCTGTGTGCCTGTCTCAGCGCAGCAGAGCTGAGAGCTGAAGCCTGACACAGAGAGAGAGAGAGAGAGAGAGACAGAGAGAGAGAGAGAGAGAGGAGGGGGGGTGTTGGGAGGTGGAGTGGGGGGTGGGGGTACAACTCTCTCCGATCTCTAACTGTAGGTTCTGCCTTGCCGAGGGGCTTCAGCACTGCGCTTCTGTGAAGGTAGGTGTGAGGCTGCTTCCTTCTTTCTCTGTCGCTGTGTGTGTGTTTTGGGGGGATCTCGCCAGCACGCCGGGGTTGACCAACACTTTAATCTTTCCCTCTGGCTTGCCTGTTTGGGGGGCTTCATTTCTTCAAGCCAGAGCTTCTTGTGAGATTCTGGGTTTGTGGAATAGGACAAAGTTGCAGCATGAATGTGGGACATATGAGTTAATTGCTGTCCAAAACTCAAGTCTTTCTGTGCAGAAGTTTGGTGACTTGATAGTGAACTTTTCAGGCTGAAATGATCAATTTATGTCACTTTATGGAAGGCTTTTTTTCCCAGCTGCAGCTTCTGCAAAGGGCCAGCCAAAAGAACGAAATACTGTCACTCAAATGAAGCTATCAGTATGGTATGTGGAGGGGTTAAGCTTTCAAATAGCTGTCCATCGTTGTGCAGTTAATTCGTCACAGGGGATTTGGAGATGTTGTCTCAGTGGGCTGTAGAGTTTAGAGACCGGGAGGGTTAAGTTTGCCCTCTGCCTGTACATCCCCTCCAGCTAAGACCCATTAGTGCCTGACATTTGTATATCTGAATTGATCAAATTGTCTTTTTGTGGTACAAAAATAAGGTGGGTGGCCTTGTGACAATGTGACAAATATGTCTCTGTGTCTTAAAAAACATTTCCACGTATTGCCTCTTTTGAGTATTTGCATCAGGGGCTTGCAGGAGGTGCAAACTGGCGCTGTCTTTTGTTAAAATATTATGAAATCAAACTTGTAAACTTCTCGTTGGGTGCAAAGTCTATGCAGTCAAGATGTTCACGGGGGCCTCAAAATGGTTCCTCTGACACAATCTGAAGGAACCTAAGGCGGGGAGGATTCACACGGCTGGAAGTAGCTGACTTGTGAAGCTAAAATTAAGCTGAGGGCTGATATGGAATGTTACACTTGGGCGGTAAGACGTGGAGAAGGCGACCTGTGGATGGTGACAAATCTGGTGGCAGGAAGAAGACTTGGTCTGGTCATTTAAAAAGCCTCTCCACCCCTGCTACTATTACAGAAGAAATACACCTCTGCCCAAAGAAAAAAAAAAGAAAGAGCAGTAAAACTAAGAGGGATGACTTCAAAGTTTATTTTCTGCCCTAGTTAATACAAATGCCCTGGAACAGGAGCCGAGTGTAAATCATTTTAGAGCATTTATGAGAGTATAACCTTTGTCACTGTGAAATCTAAACTCTTGTAATGGTCTTGGTCTACTTATTAAACTAAAGGGTAAATCCTCACTGTTGCTCGCCTCAATGCAGTGCTTTTCAAATGGAGTTACCCAATCTCCTTCCCATTAATGTTTAATGGATGAGAACAATACAAAACTATACAAGCTCACATGCCCTTAATCATGGTTTTACTGCACGAATCTCCAAAATAAGTCCCCCTTTTTCCCAGACTTCCACC
This sequence comes from Thunnus maccoyii, assembly GCF_910596095.1. Classification (NCBI taxonomy): domain Eukaryota; kingdom Metazoa; phylum Chordata; class Actinopteri; order Scombriformes; family Scombridae; genus Thunnus; species Thunnus maccoyii. The sequence continues at coordinate 5,039,963 of NC_056542.1, forward strand.
CATCTTTGCTAAAAATAAAAAAAAATAACTGTCAGCGTGTTCTTCAAATGACTTTGTTAACTGACAAACTGAATCAAACTGAGGCACTAAGCCATGAAATAATTTTGTAACTTTACCCTTTACCCTATCAACAGATTGTTGAGAATGGAAAACCAATAATGGTTGCAATAATCATGCCATGTTAGTTGTAATTTTTGACAACGCAATCCACACCTCATGCAGTTAAAGTGTGATTACATTAGCCCTCTTTTGAACTAAATTGCCTCTTCATTCATTACAAATACTGTGCACTGACAATATAACACTATATTCATTAAATGGAGGTTTAATCTGCTTGAATGATGGACTTTGGCTGATGTGAGACGTCCCTATTTGCTTGACTTCCAGACCCTTCCGTATTATGAAGTGCCAAGTCGGATATGTTGGAGCTTCCTTTGGAAAAAATGAAGTGAAAATGTTCTATAGTCTATCTGGCCACTTGAGCTTTAGTTCTTTGGATATCCGTCTTGATTTTAGTTTTTATATGACATTATTAATCATTTTTAAAAGTTTGGCTCATTGTCTCGGTCGTTCAGACAAAAAAAAAAAAAAAGATTAAAGGATGACCTCTTGTCCTACTTTCAGAAATTGTATACACTAAACAAATAATCCTCTCACCAAAAAAAAGCAAAACCTACAAAGATATAAAAAAATATATATTTGAAAGGATTTATATTATATTCAATAGACTCAGATTTGATCAAATGCAACTGAACTTCAGCCTCACATGGAAGTGTAAATTATAAAGAAGCTCAATGTAAACTTTATATCTTAAAGCTGTGGTCACACCAGACTTTTATTTTCTGCATTTTCTGCAAATTCACTAATCTGTTTTTATACATACATATCCCTTACTCACCAATATGTGAAACATAAACCGCTCCGTTGTCAGTATTCTATTCTAAAGTCGTGACTGTTATGTGAGCCACTGAAGCGCTCAGCCTGTTTGCAAGAAAAAGTGGATGAAGATTTCAACAACAAAGAGAGATTATACTTTATTTATACTTTATTATAATTTATTTTGAAGGAGACGGAGGTCATATGACAAAAACAAGATGACGAGGAATTAATACATTTGTGCATCAACTGTACTGAGATAAACCATCGTGTCTAATCATCCAGTAAATTAAAAGACAGTACTTAAATTCAATTAAATTCATTTTCAGTTGTTGTTCACATTGTCAGACAGGTGATAATTCTACTTATTTATTACTGAGGTTGTAGTGGGTGGTAGTGGTGCGCTGGAGTGCATTATATTGGAAAGAGTTTCTAATATTAGGTTTAAATAAAGACGTAGCAGTGCATAAAGAAAATAAATGACTATGAGCTTAATCTTTCCTCTTCACTTTGATGGTGTGAACAGCGTAGGAATTATAGCTTTAGTTGTTACTTGTGACTAAAGGTCTCCAATTTTAGTGGATCAAAGATCATTTGACCAAATAAAACAAACTTTAGTAATGATATATAATATTTGGTGTCAAACTGTTTTCAGTCATTGATTGATTGATCCCAGAGGACACTTATATCTCTCCTGGTGATTCTATGCCAGACCTGAACTGGAAACTGGACTTTTGCCTTTGGTCTGATTTTCGGTGAGTGACACACCTGCTCAGCTGGACTGAGGTCAGGTGAATGACATTGCCAGTGGAGAACATCCCACTGCTGGGTCATAAAAAAACTCCCTGGCAGCATTTGCAGTACATTTAGGATAATCCTCCTCCTGCATTGTCCTAAAATGACCTAAAAAGGGGGGCTACAGTTGCTTCACTGTTTACCCAGTATGGATGTGAACACAAAACTACTTAAAACCAAGTCAGCACTCTCAGTTTCAGTCATTGTTTTATTTCAAATGAAACATGCTGGTGCCAAAACAACATAAATGTGTCACTGTCTAAATGATGGACTCTACTCTCTATTTGCCATCTGATAGTTTCCCCCTGGCTGTTTACAGGTTATCCTGGTGCAGTCAGAGGGTGAGTTTATGCATCAACCTACCAATGGAGGTCTCACACCTGTCAAATAGGGACACATGACATCCATTACATTATTTAGAACATTTCTTTACTTTGTAGTCTGCATGCACAAACCCATTGCTGGTAATATAAACATTTGTGAACACACAGACCACACTAGATCTTAATAAACCAACAATGCATGTCAAAACACCTCTAATTCTTACATATATGACTGAAGAGGGTCCAGTTAACTCACTTATACCATGAATGTAAACACAATACAACATAGCATTAAATCTACCTTGAAGACAAGCAATTGCACCATAAATTGAAGTCTCTAGTGACACAAAGTTTAGCTAACAAGTAAGCCTGACTAGCTAACGTTAGCTGCTTCCACGCTAGCCTCAAACTGAAAGGTTGGTTTTGGAGTGAAAAGCACAAAAATACAATGTTACACGACGAAAGCTGTGAAACATCCAATGCACAACACAATATAGCATTAAATCTACCTTTGAATCTAGATAAATTGGACTTTCTTGGCAGATGCCGTTGCCGTTGAAATGTTCCATGCATGAAGGTCCTTCTTCTCTGAAGAAAAGCGTTTCTTGTCCGAAGGACAAATCTGTGGGCACATTTTACAAATCCGTGTGCATGGTTTACAAATCTGTGGGCACGAATAATGAATCCGAGAGCACGGTTCATAAAATGTGCGCACAGATTTACGCTTGGATCTTTTTTTTTCCCCAGCAAACCCCAGGGGGGCTCTGTAGTATTCAGTATTAATTTTATTCACTGCATTTTCGTCACAGCTTTAGCTCTCAGGTTTTGTATGAATTGAGGCTTCTCATTAAATCTGAGTTGTCTGTCTCTCTGTCCCTTCTTGTTCCTCACTGTCCTGGATAGTTGTGATTATGACATTAATCTCAGGAGAATAACATTTGCTCATTGTTGGAGTAATGAAGAGAAATTCTAATCTGACTTGTTAAGGAGTCACATGTAGGTTGAATGTCTCCGACTGTACAACTTGTTCCAGGTCAGAACTTGTTTGTTTGTTCTTGTCAGACCCGACATCAGACCTGTGTCACATGTGAGGAACTAGCATACTTTCAGTTACAGTTTGAACATAGTAAAAGTGGTTGAGATGCAATAAGCTGTCGTTAATCAAAACTCAATAAAAGTTAGACATACCAGGCTCAACTCATGTCACCGCTTCCATAAAGAGAGCAGCTGCAGGTGCAGGAGATGGTTGAGATTTTGACTGGAAAAAGAAGCATTCAGAGCCAGCTGGCAGCGGCAGGTGACAGCCACCACCATCCTCCACTCCCAGTTTGTTTTGGTTCATATAGAATTCCCACTGGGACTGCTGGGGACAGATGCACATTCAGTCCAGTCTGTTTCCAGTGTGGTCGGAGGCTTCCTGGAATGTGCCAAATTAAATGTCAAAACAAATGAAAACACAAAGTTCACTCTTGCTGTTCAGTTTTCAAGAGTGTATTATCTGCTAGTCTTTGTATTTGTTCATGTCTTACCTATTGTATATTTCAAAGCTGACAACAAATATTCCCCAGGACTGTAAATATGTAAAATATTGATTTAATTTGGATTCATACCTCTCTGTAAAATTCTAAAACAGGAAATATAATTTCATGGAATCCCAAATCAAAGTCAACATGAACCTTTGATAAAACTGTGTATAAAAGTATTAAGCTTTTCGAGTCTTTAACTGGCAGGCTGATATGCAGTCTGTAGCCCTCACTGTAAGCTCAGAACAATGAGCGAGGCTCAAAGGATTGTCTGCGGGCAAACCACAGACTGTTCTTTGCATTAAAGCTTCTATATGTAAGAATCAGAAATTCCTTCTCATTAGTGACACCGGTGACTGAGCTGCAGTCAGCATCTTGTTGCTCACGCTTGTGCTTACTCTGAGAGCCAATCCGCACCACCCAACCTGCAAAAATATGTGTTAATCAACCACCTGAACCTGACCCAACCCGCAAACCGCCAACTTTTTTTTACCAACTGTGTTTACCAAACACCGGTAAACCGGTAGACTCACTCCCGGCCAATCCAAAATGGGCAAATAGGTGAGCCAAATGGCTGAAACAGGCCACCAAGCAGCTGGCGGACCTGTCACTCAAAGCAGCCATGTCCATCATTATGCATAACTTTACAGCTCAATAAAATTTAAACGGGTGAGTTATAAAAAAATTCACCCCCTGTACAGTTGTCATGAAAAATTAGCTATAGAGACCAAAACCATTTTTTGTACCAGGCTGTAAACATGTTTATTTCTGCTGTAAAGTTAGGCATTTTAACATGGGGGTCTATGGGGATTGACTCACTTTTTGAGCCTCAAGTGGCCATTCAAGGAACTGCAGTTTTTGGCACTTCCGCATTGGCTTCATTTTTCAGCCCCAGAGGTTGCTGCTTGGTGGTGATTTACGGAGGCAGCTAGCTGTCTCATTAGCTGGAGAACTAATATCTGCAGGGTGTTTCTAGTCAGATAGGACCATTTTTGTTGTGTTGTGTTTTGTCGTTATGCTGGTTGTTTGTTGATGTTAGTGGGAGAGAGGTAAGGCTCACAGAAAACCGTCCTTCACACAGAAATCAGTCCACAGGCTGTTACAGACAACAAAGAAAGTAGGGGAAGGTATTACTCATTGGCAATAAAAAAAAGATTAATACATGTAAATTGATTCACAATTCTTATATATAGGACCTTTAAATGAAGTATAAACACTGAGAAACTATAAAAGGAAAGGTTTAGGTTATGGCTGATATTAATTATTACTCATTTTCAACATTTAAATGCCAAAACTAGATTTGGGATAGAGAATTCCAGACAAATGTTTCTGCAATACTAGCTCAAATCTGCGAAAACAATGGCATCTAGTGTCAGGGAGAAAACTCCAATATACTGACAGTGATAAGAGATAAAGATAAACAAAGAGAGAGAGATAAACAAAAAAATTATATAGTATTGGTCCGATTGAAAAAGGTTTGTTTTTAACTTGTCTCATGATATATGACTAGAGTCTCCTCTTTCTTTAAGGTCACTTATGAAACCAGTTTGGAAATCACAAATTACTGCAGGCACAAGAGGTATCTGTTCTGCTCTTTTCATTTATCCTAATGGACACAAGACTATCACAGTTTGACTGATGCCACTTCAAAATAACCTTGTAAAAATATAGTATAATGTATGATTGACAACCAGTGTTGGGCAGTAATGCATTACTTTGTAACATGTTCCAGTAATGTTATTACTTTTTTCAGTAATGAGTACTGTAAAGCCCATGGCACATCAATCAAACATTCTCCAACAACAGGGAACATTCTAATGTTGGCAGTTGTCTAAAATGTTTCTTTGAAAACTAGCTGCTCATGGCACCCTGATCGAACAAAACAAACAAAACAGTTGACCAAACTTAACAGGTCAAACAGTTAACAAAAAGTCAAAATGGAAAGTGAAGAGGACATCTACTGTAATTTAGAGCAAGACATATTGGAAGAAGATCTGGAGCAGGACAACACAAGGGAGCTTTTCATCTTTGTCGTGAGCTGGAAAATGAAGACGGATTTTGTTTTGTAATCTTCTCTTGATTCGCACCAGAGCAGTACTACAGGCTGTTGGAAATGGTTACACCACTTATAAGATGTCAAAATACTAATCACAGGGACTTCATCTGTACAGGGAAGCAACTGATGGTCACTTTGAGGTTTTTGGCAACAGGTGAGTACCAACTAGGCTAGCTTAATCGCGGCGCTGTGGCGGCAGTGTGTTTTCAGCTTAAGAGTCTTCCAGCTTGAAAATGGTGGTAAAACCTTTCATCCCGCACAAAAAGTGAGTTGAGTCTACATAGATTTATCCTCCACCTTGTCCTGAGCCTCCTTCAGGCCATAACCACCACAAAACAGTGCGTGTCAAAACACCTGCCCCTATTCTCTATCTACAACCCCCACACCGGCGGCTAGGCACACATTGATGTGCTGCCCCCTAAAAAAACATATTTTTTTTCCACAGAAAAAGCTGTTTTATACTTCAATACAATGTTGGCCAAACTACAGTGGTTACTAGTTGGTTGCTTGCTTTTCACTGTAGTTTAAACTATTACATGGATGTAGGAATGCTACACGACCATTGTTTGGTTCACAGAGCGTATTCAGTGTATACGACTGCATGCACTGAACCGTAACGTCCGTACCATGATGGTTCGGGACAAATACACATAACATTACACCCCTACAACTCACCCATTGGCATTTCATTGTCCTGTGCTGTACTCATAGAACTTGAGTTACATCTAGGTAACTACTATATTGACCAGCTGCAGCGTGATGCTTCTTATTGGTGCCAGGGGTGGCACTTGATGTGTTGAGGTGGTGTGTTTTCAGCTTCCCCTCATCCTTTAAATCTCCTCCATCTTCCTCAACACTCAGTGTGATCCCGTGTTTGTGTCATTGGCTTTACACATTAGAGCCACACAGAGCAGATAAGAAGCTGTTAGGCATTAAGGAACATGTTTTTAACAGGTGTTTTTTTATAGTTTTAGTTCTTACTGTAGTTAAATAAGGAGTTTGCATTCTCTTTTTATATCTCTGCCAAGCTTTGCATTTCTGTCATTCATATTAGTTGGTTTGTATTCCAGCAAATAAAGTTAAAAGAAGCCCTGATACAGGAATACTTTTTTCTCTGCTAATGTGATCAAAGATGTTTAGAATTTAAATCAACTGGAGCGTTGCTGAAAGCTGAAACATGATGCTGCCCTTTTGTGTCCATATTCTAATCTAGAGTGAGTATCTACTACTGTACTGGATAGGAAAAGTTGAGCATCTTATTATAATTTATTTCTAACAAAGAAACTGCCTTGAACTGTAGACTTGTTACTTGACAACAGTACAGATGCTTGGTCGCCATGGAAAATGATTCCAGTACCTGTAATGACCTTGCAGTTACTAAACATAACATGATTTTTGTAATTTTCGGACATTTTTATACTGTAATACTGTTGAATGTCTATGTTAAACATGGTCAAAATTCTTGAGGTGAGAATATGTAGAATTTAGCCTTCAAATCAAAATCCAGGGCTTCAGTTTGCTATGAACGCTATGTTAGCAAAGTTACCTCTACTTCCCCAGTCTTTGTTGCTAAGGTTATTCATGTTCTCCACTCACATATTTTGGATCAGATTCGAGTTTGAACATGTACAGATGTATTTGAGAAGTTTATTTCAAGTACAGAAAGAGAAAAAGAAGCAAAATCCGACTACTATTGTTTAATTTCGTAGCCTCTGGAGCTGGTGGAAGTTTCCTGAAGCTGACCAATCAGAACAGAGTGTGCTCATCGGGATGGGGGGGGGGTCTTAAAGAGACAGGAGCTAAAAACTGCTTTTTTGAACTGTAAATAATGATGAAAGATATTCCAGTAGAGCCCCAGAGTAAAAATACCTGGAACCTGACCTGGAAATGAGCATGATGTGTCCTCTTTAAAAGTGTTTCTCTGATATAAATTCAGAGTACACGTCTCAAAATTTTAGGCTCAGAGAAAAATACTGCATATCTTAAATATCCACATGATTCATTGAAGGTATTGTTTCACCAGCCATACAGTGTTAAGCATGTGAGTACAGACAGTCATGGGGAGTATCTACATTATGCATGTGTGTGTGTGTCTGTGTGTGTCCTCTCTAATATAATGTAATCTGATCTGTGAATCCAACCAAACAGACGTTACCTTAAAACGAACAAGGTTATGATTACATGGTGTTTGTGTCACTGGAGCAAAGCAATGCAAGGTACACAGAACAGAACAGAGTAGAATAGAATAGAGTGTCCAAGCCTAGCATGTCTGATAACATTCATTAATTGCAGGGTTATCATAGGTCCTGGAATCGTTTTGGAGTACCATTCCCATGGCGACCGAGCTTCTGTACTGTTGTCAAGGAAACCTGATCATTTGGTTGTGGTATGTCAGGACCTTATGCTCTACTGTATAAGTCTTTGACTTGATCTGTTGACACCACAACCTCAAAGTAACAACACCTGCTGTCTTGATTCACTTTTACTTTACATTCAGTTTTTCATTTGAAGGGCCACAGACAGGACACAGAAATTTCAGTATTAGTATAATATATCTGCAGGGGGGATAATTGCCAGGTTTGCGGTCATACCAGTTACTCCTTGATTACTATATCAGATGCTGAAATTTGCTCTTTATATAATAAAGCAGCATTCATGTGGAAAGCTGAGAGACTGACAGCAGAGAGACAGGTTGTAGTTCTGATTCACATCTGGAAGACCTACATTCAAATTAACTTAATTTGAATGGAAAATCTCAAACAAAACTTCTGACTCACATGGCCGACCTCTAAGTCAATGTCAGTGGAGCTGATGATGCTCTCATATCTGGCTAAGAGATTTTATTCATGTCCATATACATCCATAACTCTACTGTGCAGAGTCACTGGAATAGCACAAAATAAATTCTGTTGCAGTGGAAATTCCAATATTTTGGAAAGTTTTCAGTAGCTTTAAGACAGCTGTGTATTACCATTTCATGAGACACTTTTCTGGGCTTTCTGTCCTGATGAGAATAGCTCTCTCCTCTTTATTGAGAATTGCCTCTTCAATACTAAATCCAGTTACTAGATAATATTATTGAGGTTGTTGTAGGGGCTGGCGGAGGTAACAAATGTTTATGTAGTAGAAGAAAAGTTGTACTGATGGAATTCCTACTTGTTGTACACATTAAACATGACTCAAAATCCCTTTAATCAATCCAATATACGCATGATTATATACTGATGCAGAAAGCCATCTTCTGTAAAGTTCTTGAACTCTTGTTGCCATCACAGATGTTAACTGTTACTGACATTGTACAAGCAGATTGGCTGCATGAAACCACATTCTGACCCGGACCGTGATGGGTTTTCTTCTCTGGCCAAGTTGGGATGAAATTTGGACTGAAAATGAAAACATTGGACCTCAAACCTGATAGCTGCATTACTCATACTTTGACCCAGAGGTATATGTATGCTATCGTTGTGGTATTTCCTCATTTGAGGGCCCTGCGGTGTAGTTTGAACTCGCTGCTCTTTGCTGTATCAAGAGACTGTTTTTATATTTGTCTTTAGGTGTTTGTGGCTTTTCATCACTGGGTGTAGATAAGCTTCGGGTGGGTCCACTACTGTATGAACGAGTGTCCGTCAATGATAAATAAGGGATCGCACTTTCCACCCTTCTCTTCTCTCATTCTGCTATTCTTAGTTGCTGTGTGGTGAGCTAAGGGTTTAGAGTTACAAAGACCTTGCTCTCTCTCTCTCTCGCTCTCTCTCCTTCACTTTCTTCACTTCTCCGCCTCTTCGCCTTTCAAACCGCAGGGCATCAGCGGTTTGTTGTTCACCTCTCATGTGTTTTTAAGATGAAAATAAGGCTCACGTAAGCATGTGATGGAAGCTGCTGCAGCATGTTTATACAGACTTTCTCCTTCTGAGTTTTGCAGATGTATTATTGGAAATGCATCTATTATTATCGTCACCACATTATTGAAGTGCTCTGGATAGAGCAGCTGATAAGCTCAATAAAACTATTTGGCAAGGACGGCGATTCACAGTCAGGGAGCCCCAGTGGTCCATGAGAGGATTCCAGGGGGTTCCCAGGTAAAATATCATTGAGTGTGCATAAAAAGGTTTGGTTTTTGAATATTCTAATCGGAGGTTTCATGTTTTCCATCTGCTGTGTTATCTGTTTACTAGAAATTTCCTAGGACTGTGTGTTATCAAGCAGCAGTCTGTTGCTCAAACTTCTTCTATTTACGATACGATACAAACTTGATATGATATGATATGATGTGATACGATACAGTACGATGCTGTACATTAAGCATAGAAACAATAACATACGGTATAATATAATATGACACAAGATTATACGACAAGATATTGTGTGTTCTGTTATGATGTGATATACAATATGAAACAACTGTGATAGGAAATTAAATGAAACAATATGATACAATATGATAAAATACTGTATGTAACAATACAATATAATACAATACAGAAAATACAAAACAATACAATACGAAATAATCCAATATGATGCTGTACAAAAAATGCAATAAAATATGTACAATATCATAAATGATAAACACGATAAGATATCATATAACATGATTCTGTACAATGTGATGTGATTACATATAATACTTTATGATATGGTACAAGATAATATTGTTATGTAATGATACAATATACAATATTATACAATAAAATAGTGTACATTATCATACAATGCGATTTAAAAAATGGTATGAAACAAATATTATACAGTACTATACCTTTCAGTACAATACAAAACAATACTGTACATTACGAGGCAATTTTATACTGCAGAATATGGTATATGATGCTCATATGGTATGAAATGAAACAAAACAATACTGTACAATACAATGTGAAGTGCTACAATATGTAGATATGTCAGCTTTTTGTCTTGCATCAACAGGTGCCACAGTTTGTCTAAAGCAAATATACTGTTAATGTATGAAATGTATAAAATATCACTATAATTACATTAAATTGTTCCAAATACATTCAAACTTTAGGGGTTTTTGACATGAAAAAAAAAATACAGCAACTCACTAGTCACAAGTCATGATGAATTTTGATACATGAACAGAGGTTAGGGTGCAGATTCAGTTCAGTCCTTAAGTACTAAATGATCAGGGATGTTTTGGATGTCACACCAAGAACACAAGAAGAAAGAAAGAAACAAACAAACAAAAAATCATTCTCATTTTGAATCACCCCTCCTCTCTGTCTCCCCTGTCTTCTCTCACAGTGCCATCCCACCCAAGGGTGCGTAGCAGTGTGTATGAGTGAGTGTGTGTGTATGTGAGCCAGAGCCTCACGAGCCATGTCGGATCCCAGGGATATTGACGAGGATGCCATCCTCAAGGGCCTCAGCGCCGAGGAGCTGGATCAGCTGGAGTATGAGCTGCAGGAGATGGACCCCGAGGTACGGTGGAGTGCTCGATTAGTCTTAACCTGCCAGGCAGTTGACTTGTGATCACTTTCTCTAATGCCACAAGGCCTTAGTGGTCAGATCAGATGCCTGAGGTCCTTAAATCCTTCATGTTTTTGTTCCTCCAGGTGGTCAATCAGTCTGTTCTGCAGCTACTTGATACTACTGTCTGAGGAACAAAAACCTGCAGGATACAGAAAATCAAAAACAAGAAGTTTCAGTTAGACTTTCCTGCAATGATGTCTTCCTTTCAGTGAACCCACCAGTGATTACATTTGTAATGGACACAAGAAGTGAGCAAAGAAAGGCCCCTGCAGCCAGTAAAAGGAAGTGTTGCCACTACAAACTTTCTGTAATTAAAATAATGAAAGAAAGTGCTTCAGGCCTTTCTTCCTTTCAACGACAACCTGTCCAGCAGAAGTTCTTCAATTACATCTTAGATTTCAGTGTTTTTAATTCTGAAACTTAAAAATCAGCTCACATTTGTCGCCAGTGTTCTCGCAAAGTGCACCTACAGCGTGTGACCTATGTGATGTAATGTTGCTGTGCATTGTGGGACACTCAGACTATGTCTGATTACTCTGGGAAACCAAGTGCCACAGAGAGCTGGGAGAGAAACCAAAACTTATTGTGTATAATATGCACATAACGAAATGAAAAACCACAGATTTAAAAAATTACCTCACAGTTATGTACATAGCTTAAACTGGTATACCCACTGCAGAGTGGTGTTACTTGGTTATTGCAGTCAAATAAAAACTAATTTCAGTAATCAAAGAAATTATTGCCAAAGTGTTTTCCATCTTCTAATGATAGATGAAAAGATCTGGATGTGGCAACACTTTGCTCACTTTCTACTCTCATTTAATCCACCCGGGCACTAAAACGATGATCCCGTCTCTCCCTGTTCTCCAGTCTTAATGCCACATCAACATAACATTTGACCTCCTGTTCTCCCAGAATGCCATGCTGCCAGCTGGTCTGCGGCAGCGTGACCAGACGAAGAAGAGCCCGACGGGGCCATATGACCGTGACGCTCTGACCCAGTACCTGGAGAAGGAGGCCCTGGAGCACCCGGACAGGGAAGACCTGGTGCCCTTCACTGGGGAGAAGAAAGGTGGGAAGAACTGTCACATAATATTTAACATAGCAAATTTAATTTTGCATTAATTCTTCTTGAAGGCAGGATTTTTATGAGTAACACATACAGAAATATAAACCACATGATCCTGTAATGGTGGAAAAAACAATTTTGTACTTTTTGTGCACAAGCAGACAACATTAGAGGCATGTTATTAAAGAATTACAGTATATATGTATTGAATGGTCACAATAGCTGTTGACCTGTTTACATAAATCTCCACAGGTCTTTTCTTTGTCATCAGATAGCTGTTACAGTATTGCACTTTGCGATGCACCGCTGCACAGCTGCACTGGCTCCTAGTTTCAGATCTGTGCAGGGTTTTTGCAGCTCATTGAGTTTTGAGGCCATTTCCATCATAGTCGCACAGGCTGACATGTCCGATCTATACCAGGAAAATGACTTAATTGAGAATATTTGTACTGCAGTTCCTGTGCAACTCATCTAATGAATGGAAACTGATAATAATAGAACGGGCATATGTAGGTTCTGTCTAAAATTAGGGTTTTTCAGAACAAAAACTTTGAAGATGAATGAGCACAGCACAAAGAAAAAAAAAAAGATAAGAAAGCACAATCTGGCTCCAGTGGAAAATTAAGTTTATTAGAGTTGCTCCACAAATCCGTGATAAGCCCGGGCTTACTCGTGTTTTGGGAAACATGATCCGAACAGAGCTTTTACCAAAACAGAGACAAATTTATGGCTTGAGACTTTCAGCTTGCAGAAATCCCATTAAGATCTTTAATTCTATGTCAGATGTCACTTTCGGAAATTTTGGTTTGCAGACTACACATGAATACAAACATCAAAAATGTCAATCATCACTGCAAAATTACTTTTTTTTAAAATACTGGAACAACAAACTAAATCCTCTCTTCTCTCACTCTGTCTGGCTTTTTCAAATGCTTATTTCTATCCAGCTCTCACTTCTCTCCATCATCTATTTACAACAAAACTTCTCTTCCTTCCTGTCTCATTCCTGATCGTCTCTGTCTGTTTTGCCCTACTTTTCATCTCTTTACTCATCTGTTCTTTATTTCTATCTCCAGGAAAAACCTTTGTGCCCAAGGCAGCGGCGGAGATCCCTGAGCATGAGCAGGTGACACTGGAGCCGGAGCTCGAGGAGGCTCTGAAAAACGCCACAGACGCAGAGATGTGTGATATCGCAGGTTAGACAACCACCATAACTACTAGTAATAGTAATAGCAGCGGTGGTAGTTCTCCGTTCATCTAGTCATTTCACTTTTTCAGATTCACTCAGTGCCCCATTGCCACATCAGACACATTCTAAATATCAAAAAGCCTATATCTTGCTTTGGAGTTTATTTGCACACAAGAAACATGCAGTTCATGTTCTCAGTAATGTTATTTCATTCAACTTGTATTTGATGCTCATAGGTACAAATTTTAAACTCTCGCCACTTTCAGCAGACTAATGCAAAAACAGCTTTCTAGATTCAAGATTCAAGCTTTGTCATTTTCTTGTGTACTTGCATACACACACAAAAACCAAAATACTGTTCCTTCCAGGCCACAGCAGTGCAAAAACAACAAAAAGGATTAAAATATGTATCTAAAAAATCCCTTAAAAATGATAAAAACATATAAATCCCAAGAGTGAAAAAGAAAGAACAGTTAGCAGCACAGTGCATTTAGAGAGAAAGTGCATGTTTTAGTTCGATGTTGACAGCTGCTGCATGTGAATGACCAGCACTGATAGTAGGGTTATATAATCCATTTTGCTGTCTAGAGAACAAACATTAGCCAGCATGATTGTTGGAACTGCTGGTTTGTATGGATTAGCAGTTTTTAGCCTAGCTCGCCCCGCTTCCGCATCCTGTCGCACTGCTTTTGGTGTTTCCTCTCTGGCGCAGCTCGGCCGTGGTCTCCTTTGGGCCCACAGGGCGTAGCAGACCAAGCTCACTCAACTGATTTAGCTCTCCAAGCTACTATTTTGGCCACTCTTCATTTTGGAGTGGTTATTAGAGATTGGAGAGTAGACTCTCAAAGGGCTAAGCCCCCAAGTGGAAGTGGAGTCACCCACCAGATTGACTCACTGCCACAATGGCCATCAGCGATGTAACGATGATATTCAAGCTGAAATGAAGACCAGGTTTCATTGTCACACTGGGATTTGATTGACTCTTCTTCCTGTCATCTGTTTGTCCTCATGCTGCTTCACAGCAACAGGTGCTTATTAACCCATTATGACATACACTGCATAGTGTGACCTCAGTGACTCTGTGACCCAGATAATTCTATTTTACAGAAGTTATACAGTCTCTCTGCTGTTAGCTTCACATTGTTTGCCTCAACACTGAGACAGCTCAGTAGTCCCAGGCTAACAGACATGGTCAGACATGCGATGGGCTCCAATTCCCCACGCTCAGCAACACAAAAATAAATAAGCCTGGACTGAGGCCACCAAAGGAAGGGTGGAGTGGACGTGGGGATGGCGGGGGCAAAGATACAGTATCTGTTTGTAACAGACAAGTGGGCAGCAACTTTGTTCACAGATAGAAAAGCCACAGCTTTTCATGTTTCCTGAACCTGAAAATCATATTACTGACGCTTAGAATCAACAGTGTGATGAGAGAAGCATCTTGTTTGGAGTCATTTGGAAACAGTTCTTTATTGAAACGTCATTTAATCAATACAGGAGGTGTAGATTTGACAATTTATTCATGTACTGGAGCTGATCTTTAAGTAGTACGCGCTATAGTAGAATAATTCCTTGATCACAAGTATTACAAGCAAACATTAAATTACATTACAGGGTGTTGTCTGCCCATCAACTGTACATGACAATTTGCCATTTGGCTAAATCAGACACAATTACATCATAATTATGGTAATTAAAGTGCCTTTTCCCATATATTTCCCCTATGTATTTAGCTACGACAGCTAATCCAGGGGGCGTAAGTCTGTGTTGGATTAAAAATTATTTCTTTAAAACTGAAGTTTATTTGCAAAGCTTTAGGAGGCGTATGTTGCTTGTTCCAGTAAACACAATGTTTGGATTTTGTCTGTCTTTCCTGAATCTCCACATTAGAGGTGATGAGCACAAAGTAAGAATGAACTATACTCAGAATGGACACAATTATAAGAGTGAGACCTAGTTTGAAAAAAATAACTTAATTTCCCTTTAAGTTACAGTAACTGATGTATCAGACTTACTGATTCACCTGAAAGCCATAAATATTATGAAACCTTCTACATGTGTATAATCGTTACGCTGAATAAATGCTAATGATATTATAATTGAGATTCAATTGAATCATAAACCATGTTTTCTTTATTGAGTGTGATCCTTTGACCACCCTGAAAACCCGGCCACACTCCTCTGACAAGCCAAACAGGCAGGCAGGCATCCGGAAAGGCAGAGTAGGGGAGCCTGTTTGTCCGGCTCCATCAGCCTGTCAAAGAGACCGTTCTAACCCTGGACAGAGTCCAGATGAAGATTAAACCTCAGTTAGCCTGTGTCAGTCTTTTGTTTGGGCTTTTTGGCAAACAGACTAAAAGGGGATGAATAGCTTGGCCGACCTGCTCCATGAGGCCAGAGAGAGAGAGTTAAGTCACCGTGAAGACTTAATTTTCACGTTTTATTCATGATATTAACACGTTGCTATATTGGGCTTTCTAGTTATCTGCAGTCTAGTTTGTGCTGCAAAGCTACTGTGGGTTATTCTCAGGGCCAAACTGATGACGTGAGGGTGTTCATGGCCAGTAACGCCCATCTGAGCAGGCAGCTGTCTCACTGGCCTCCCTCTCCTCACAAGGCCCTTCCCATGGTTCCCCACACCGGGTCAGGAGGCTGGTGGGTGGGAAGGTGGAGGGGTGGCTCCTGTCACGGCAGTTGGTGTGTGACACAGTTTGGTGCCGGCGGGTTACAACAAGAGCATGAAAAGAATCAGCATGTCTGCCTCCTCGTGGTCATAAACAGTAAAAACAGGAGAAATCTCAACATTACCAGTTTAGTGAACGTAATGTGGAAAATATTCACTCATTCATTCATTCTGGGTTTAAGTGTAAAAATGTAGGAGACATTTTGAAGAAATTATTCTGTTTTCTTTCAACATATGTTAACACTAATTAGTCTACTACTAATAAATCAAATTTCAAATTTTAAATAAAGTTAAAATACTTAAAATAGTGAAAATAAATCAGCTAGTTGGTTGAAAGTAAAATATGATACCAGTGGTAGAAAGTACCTTCTTTACTACATTTGGGAGATAATACTGTTTATTTACAGATTTAGATTTTACATATTCAGTTTATATAATATAATGCTATAGATTGAACTACCCAATAGTATACTGAATAAAATCATATAAATTGGCGCCATTTTGACCAATTTTGGCATCAAAATGCATCATTAATTCAATGAAATAATTTAGCACTCTGAAAGGGGCCATTCTGCTTAATAACTACTCTTACTTTTGATACTTAAAGCTACTGTAATCAATATTTATATATTAATAATGGATCAAGTGACTACCTGTATGTGAATGGGGTCGTCATCACTCGACACTGCGGTTCCCTACAACTCTGTCAAGCTTTTTAGCGTCCTTTAGCTCACTGTTTTGGTTTTTACAAACTGCAAACTTTCTGTTTTGGATCACTTTCCAGACGCAGCTGTTTTCAGTTCAAAAAAGCCTCGATAAACCCTCTGTGTGCTTCCTGTCAAGCACTAAACAGCAGACAAAGTTAGCATTTAGCGGCTCTAGAAACACATATTTCTCCAAGGGGTTGGTGGACACCAAAACGGAGAAAAATTTAGAGTAAATATTACACTTTTATCCACCAGGTGGCACATGACTTCAAATCAATATCAATGTTCCTTTGTGTCTGTTAAGTGTGTAGATAAGCCACTTTGTTCTAGCGAGTTCACCAAATCAACTTAAGAGGTGATAATATATCAGACTTGTGTTTACAGCTTGTTGTGCTGCCCCCAAGTGGCCAAAAATTAGTTAATGCACGTAACTTTACTTGAGCAAAATTTTTAAATCAGAACTTTTACTTGCAATGGAATATTTTTACACCGTGGTATTAATACTGCGTGATTAATTACCTTGCTACCTTGTGCTTTTAGTGTGTTTTTGTAGTTTAGGATCTTTTTAACTTGTGTAAAGCGTCTTTGAGTATCTTTAAAAACACTCTGTAAATTAAATATATTATTATTAGTATTAGTATTAGCTAATAACCAAAGGATATGAATAGATTCTCCACTATGGCCAATTCTATGACAGAATGACGCATTGAGAGGATTTTTTTCTACTGTGTATTTTAAGAGCAGTTACAAAGTAAGAATTCAACATAGTGTATAAAGTTCATATTCTATCTCAGATAAGAAATAGTTTTGTATTGTATGTCATGAAAAATGCACCAAAAATGTACAGAAAGTCTCTGAGACTTAAGGGTCAAATCTATCTTCCCAGTTCATTCTCTATAGACCAACGCTGACTCTTCTTTCTCCAAACTGTGTGTGGTCTTTAAACATGAACATGATATCAACAGATGATATCACAGAGAAAGTTATTTCCACCCTCTCAGCCAGAAACATGTGTATTAAGTATGTAAATATGTGGTATCATTATTTCCTCCGGGCCCCTGGAAACTGTGCGATCACAGCCTGTGACCGAGTTTCCTGCTGAGCTCAGACAACAACAATATCCTTATCTCGTCAAACAGACACACAGAGTTGAGCCACACATGAGCTGAGGGAACACCTAACTCTTTTTGTTCAAAATCTCTTTTTTTTGTCAAAGTCAGAAAGTTGCAAATGCAGCAATGGAGATGATGCATAAATCGGTGCTGCCGCACAGCAACGGCACAGATTGGAAAAACAAACATGACAATTAAGAGTACAACCCGGGACATACAGTATAATCTCACTCAAGCATCACAGATATTTTTATCTTGTCTTCATAGTGACTGTTTTTCTTGTACTTGCAGCTATCCTTGGAATGTACACCCTGATGAGCAACAAGCAGTACTACGACGCTTTGGGCACCCAAGGAACCATCGCCAACACAGAGGGCATCAACAGTACGTATGACCCGGTTTTATAAACATTTTTCCTTTTTTTTTTTTAATGGCAAAGATATTTTATGATCTACTATTGACACTGATAAGATGATAAGTTAAAAAGTTCACCACTGGTCAGATTCTTCATCTTGTTTACTTATTATTTGATCACAAAATGTCCTTATTTCAATCATCATTTCGCTTATTTTACTGTACTTAACATTACAAAGTCCTTGCACATCTGTTTTATTTGAAGACTATATTAAACACATGCATTTGTGCACACAATAAGACATTGGAAAAAAAGCATTGTTTTGTAATCGGTACTGAAACTCAGGTATGGTATTAAATGGCTTTAAATGTTCTGGACAGTAAGTGATTGGAAGTTGTTGTATATAAACTATGTGAAGAAAAAGAAAAAACTAAATATCAAAGGAAAATTTCATTGTCATTTCAATGAAGGATGGAATGCATCCGTTGAACTCGATTACAGGCCGATCACGATCCATGAAAAAACATTCAGATATAGTATAGTGACCATAACATTGCACTACAGTTTGTCACTCTGTAGCCTAAGCTGTTACGCTGTGTTAGGTGTCGTGAAGGCGGATCCGTTCAAAGTCTTCCCCGATGAGCCGCCCAACACCACCAATGTGGAGGAAACCTTGGAGAGAATCCACAGTAACGACAGCAGCTTGACTGAAGTCAACCTCAACAACATCAAGGTCAGCCCAGCAAGAAGAAACGGATCAAATGACCAGTGTGTCTTGTGTTCCCAAATCGCTTTTTAGACCCACACAGTTTTACTTTTTGCCGTTCACAAACTCTGAAAGTGACAATCATGCTTCCTGATTAACAAATATTTAAAAAAGAGTAAAGGGTTTAATCAGTGAAATAAGCTGCTGTAGCGATCAGTTGATTGGTAAAACCTGCAGATCTGTGAGCCTCAGCCAAAGCTCGTAAAGGTGAAGCCCCTTTGTTTGTGTTGCAGGACATTCCCATCCCAACGCTGAAAGAGATCTTTGAGGCGATGAAGGGAAACTCTCTCGTGGAGTCTCTTAGCATCGCCGCAACCCGTAGCAACGACCCTGTGGCCTACGTGAGTACATCGTTTTGTACGACAGCCGACGAACACTATTTATCGTCATTGTTTTGTTCTTTATAGCCTATATTTTCTATGTCTCTGTGTGTCAGGCATGTGCTGAGATGCTGCAGGAGAACACCAGCTTGCAGAGTCTTAATATCGAATCCAACTTCATCACTTCAGACGGCATGATGGCGATCATCAAGGCCATGGCCAACAATGCCACACTGGTGGAGCTCAAGATCGACAACCAGGTATGAAATAAAACATTACAACTGCACACGTTCTGCACAGTAACTAATGCGGTGACACATAAATAATAAATATGTCAGATTTAATGTATTTTGAGGTGTAATCACCTTGTGTTAGTCAAGCATTATGAGCATGTGTGCAAAACTGAAAATCATCACTTTCATCTTGAAAAATGTTTAATAATTGATTTTTATCCAATTATACATTCATACGATGTAGCCAAAGTAATTTTTTATGCACTTTCCTGATATGGTTGACACTCTTTTTGAATGAGCTGCTTCTCGTCTTCTCTCCGGTGCAGAGGCAGAAGTTGGGAGACTCAGTTGAGATGGAGATCGCCTCCATGTTGGAGAACAACTCCAGCATCCTCAAGTTCGGCTATCACTTCACCCAGCAGGGTCCCCGCGCCAGAGCCGCCATGGCCATCACACGAAACAACGACATGAGTAAGAAACGGATCTTCTTGCCTGCTTAGAAAATCAATTTTTAATGTGCATGTAGAGTTCTGGAAAGATAGAGGTAAATATTTATTTAATCTGATCTTTCTTCTCTCTGCAGTTCGCCAGCAGAGATTAAGATGAAAGCAACAAAGAGCGAACAGAAGAACAACCCCTTCAAGCGCCTGGAGCCTGCAAACAGACCGCCGTCGACAACCTTCTGCTAGCTTGTCAGTGTGGAGCACAAGAGCTGAATGAACTGCCAAACATCCATTTCATTTCATTTCATTTCATTTCATTTCATTTACCGCAGCCAGCTTTGTGTAGACTGCTGAATTCATCATAAAGGAATGTATAGGTCACAAGCAAAATGTGAAGTGTCTTTTTTTGTGCTTTTTAGTTTTGTGCGTCGCCTAAAAAATCATCCAAAACAAAAGGTTAACCCTTTTCATTCACGAAAACATTTTCAATATGGTGCTATCTGTGGGAAGAAAACTGTAAATACTTTAAATAAAATATATATTCAAATATTTTTTGTAAATGTTTGGCAAGTTTAATTTCATTGTTTCTACACCTTATTTTGACATGAGTATTTTATATTGGATATATGAGTATTACTCTTAACCGAAGCAGCACATACTTTGGTGCATTTCAGTGTCTGCTGCTACAACTAGACATAATTGTTTAGCAGAAGCTCACAACAGGTGATCTTCTAATTCTTCACCATAATTAATCTGTATTAGATCCAGATGATGTGTCTAGTGAATAATAAACATTAAATGATGATATTCCCCAAGACTGATGTATACTGCAGCATTTTAAGGATGAACTCTTCATGTTAAGAAATGCAGCGCTTTAATCCCTTAATGTCTCTCCTGATCCTCTGACTTCCCCCAAGCACCTGAGCTATTTTTACCACCCCAACCCCGATGTGAAACATAACCTAGTCCACTGGTCTTGAGTTACCTTGTTCCAAATATAAGAACCAACTTTAAGAGGGTCGGACGAATGGTAGAGGAGGGGGGGCACCCGTGTGCGCCCGTAGAGATTTATGAACAGAAACAGCTGCTAACCTCTGAGGATTTTGACAGCATTGCTTAGGTTCCTGCCTTCCCTCCGTCCCTTATTTTTTAAAACTTATTTCTTCATTTCTTTAAAACACTCTGACTTAATGTCAAGTCTGACATGACCAAGTAATAAACAAAAGGTCATGTTCAAAGCCAAGCAGGCTTCACGGACATTTGGTACCTTATAATGATTTAAAGTCAGCGTCACAGTCTATTCTGGGGGTTTTCCTTTTTGATCATTGTTTGGCAGTAAAACACAAGTGTATTTTTGGATTGTAATGCTGGGTGCCATGCATGCTGTGACAGATGTGTTTACCATATTGTGTTCCTTTATTTTCCTTTATTTGTCATATTTGCATCAGAGGACTATGTAAGTTGTAATGCTGTAAGAGCAAATATGATATTAAAAGGTAAAAAAAAAAAAAGATTATTTTGACTTCAAAAGATTGTACTTCTCTCATCATAACAAGTGTTTACACGCATACTGCCAAGTCTCCATGACGTGTGGGAAAGATCTTCAACATATCAAGAGCCTCCCCATGAGGCGGTGATGCTGTGAGCCCCAAAATAATGAAGTGAGCTTGCTTTAGACACGCATTAGTGGTGTCATCAGAAAGTAACCCATGCTAAGTCCTTCTGCCCCCTTTCACTAACCCTGACGGTGTTATCCAATTTATACCAACTCTACAGGAAGAGGCACCGAACGAACACCCTGTGAAGAACACTAACCGGTGGCTTCACTACCCAAATTAGCACCAATACCGCCCATCTGCTGCTGATTTACGGTTAAGCTGACTAAGGATTAGTCCTACCAGAAAGAGGTGATGGAACTAAATTGAAAGGCACGAGACAGGAAATAAAGGGGGATGAAAATAGTCTCACCCCTTCTATAGGTGACGAGAGTCAAGGGTTTGTTCAGTTTTCATTTCTGCTTTTCTGTTCCTGAGGGGTCCATGAACAAGACATATTGACGCTGATGCTGGTGAGGTTAACATACTCAAGTCTGTAACACTGTGTAAAGTCACAAGAGAGCAGCGTTCAAGTGACATCTTGCCTCCAAGGTGGAACAATTTTTAATTATACAGCCAAATGTCACAATTTTGCTTCAGGGGGTTTACAAGCTGACAAGCATATCACATCCTCTATCCTAAGGCCCTTCAAGTGATTATAAAAATTATAGTGATAATAAAAATTGGTGTTGCTTTAAAGCACCAGTGTGTGAGATTTAGTGGCATCTAGCGGTGAGTTTGTAGATTGCAACCAAATGAATACCCCTCCCCTCACATTCACCTTCCAAGTGTGTAGGAGAACCTACAGTGACCACAAACCTTGCGAAAAAGGCGAAAGTGTGTGGTTTGTCCATTCTGGGCTACTATAGAACTATGGCGGTGCAACATGACGGGCTCCGTGGAGGGGGAGCTGCTCCCTACGTAGATATAAAGGGCTCATTCTAAGGTAACAAAAGCACCATGATTCTTATTTTTGTGGGATTAAACACTAATTAAAACGTACTTATGAATATTATATTCCATTTCTGCAAAGTGTGTTCTGTTAGATGCCACTAAATTCTACACACTGCACCTTTAATGTGCTGAAAGCGAAAGCGGCACAAGTGTCTTTTCTGATAGTGTCAGTGTGAGGTCTCTGTTGGGATTTTTGAAGTTCTACACATAGTGGCTTTAAAATAATGGGAATTTGATCTAAAAGCATACAAGCATAAAAATCATTTTCTGAGCTAAGAAAGTAAAAAAAGTCACTTTTCATGTAATTGTGAATTTAATAGCACAGTAAAAGGACCAACAGATGCCACTGATGATCAGTGGTGACTAACAGGATTCTCTTACAACTTATCAGCAAAGTGAAAGATTTCTGGATTGTAAAAATCTGTTAAAAAAAACAGTCCTTGCACATGCAGCTGTTTCAAAACAGCGCTGTGGCCTCTAAACGTACCACTGTGGTACAAGTTAATCTGTGTTTTTCCGCACATTTCTCAGTCCTCTCAGTGACTTGCAGGTGGAGGGGCGAGCGAAGGAGGCTCCTCCTCATCTGAATCAAACTCCACATTCTCATCTTTAACCCACTGGCCGCTTCGGTCTTGCAGCCATCCGTCACTACAAAAGCACAAAGCACGATAAAATGCACTGAGAATTATGAGACTGACATTGAACTGACATCCAATAGTGAGAATGTACAACTTTAGCCATCGTTGCTACGTTTCAGGTCAAATAAGACAACAGTCCTGTACCTTTTCAATTTGAGGTAATGCTCCAGCTCTCTTCTCCTCTGGGGTGTTATAGGCTCTGCCTCCTGTGTCGCTGCAGGCTGAGATCCTTCTGTGTGTTTTGATGGATACGACTCTTTATTGGCTACGGAAGACAAACCGTGTCCAGACTTAAAGCACGACCAGTCCTTGATCTTTGTCAACACAAAGTTAACTAAAAGATTTCCTGTGACAGACTTTACCTGCTGTGCAGCTACTAGAACTGCTTGGTGATAAGTTGTTTGAAACTTCAGTTGTCCGACATGCTTTTTCTTGTGCAGATGGTGTTTTGCCGCAAGCGCCCCCACTGGGATCTGAGCCGATGCTCGCTGGTCCTTTTTCAGGTTTTGTACTTAAAAAGAATGATAGAATTTTATTATGTGTTTTTCCTTTTCTAAGATTTAAAATATACGTGGACGTGTACAACATCTCACTCACCTGGTTTTTCTATGGCAGCTATTATATGGTACAGTCTTCAGTAAAGCATGATGGGTGAGCTTCCGTGTTTGTTCCAGTAAAGGGGCTGAAGTGGAGGGCTCCTATAAAAAACAACAAGCTGTATATGGACTTGTAGAAGTGTCTCGATGACTAATGAACACTCACTTAGTATTAGTACTCGCTCAAGTGTTGTTTCTCTGACATAAACCCCACAACAAACAGTTGGCAGGATATAAAATGTCAGAGTCATACGGTAGTCACAAGGGCACCACCCAAAGCCTTTGACGCAAGATAACAACACGGATCAACAGCCTCAGTTAGTCAAAGAGCTAAGACCAAGTTCATTTTGCTGAATTATCTGACTAACTCTGTCTGTCTGTTGTTACTGTTTTCCAGAAGCAACTTTTCTGTACATGTATCATCATGTTCTTACCAACCTCTTTCCTGTCTTCAGCTTGGACAAAGTTTTCCTGTTGCCTTTTTGTTATTTCATTCTTCAGCCGTGCTTTCTTGCCATAGAATGACTTTAATCCTGAAAAAACAGAACGTATAAAAAGTTTATTTTCATAGTCATGCATAATTACTTTAATTTTATGAATTTGTCAACCTCAGAGATTTTGGCATTATACCATGGTAGCTATCGTTGTTATATGGCTGGGAGTATTATGCCACTGTGGGTAATTTAAATGGTTTTGCACCATTGAGATTAAGTGACTAAATTAATCAGATATTCAATTTATTTGTTGAATTAGCCAAAAACAGACTCTCTTGTTATTTTATGCATACACAGTCTCTCAATTGATGTATCTCAGTCATGATGTAGACATAATGGTTCAGTTGAAACTTGTATAAATAATAAGGAACACAGTACTTTTAACAGTAAAAATACATCTTATAACTCAACAACTATGCTGAACATCAGCTATTACTGGTGAACTGCAAACTTGGGTTAATTTTGATGGTTGTCAGTATGTTTTTTATACTTCTACAGTCCACATACTTCATACAGTAAAACTATAATTTTACTTGGAAATAAAACAGTGATCTAAATCATTCATACTGCTAAACATCAATTCTCTAGAGCAGCATTTTAACACTCAGACCAGATACAGAGATACATTTTACACCTAAAGTAGACCAGAATACAATGCTACTACACGACAGGCTGCACAGTGAGAAAGTTGCAATATCGGTAATCTTAGGAAAGATGTGATATTACGAATTAAAACAATAACTCTCTCACCAACATTTGAGTCTGATTTGATATCATAGCGTTTAATGTGTCACCTTCTAGATGCCTTTTCCCGTTCCGGTGGACTGTCAGCATGTCAACGGTATCAAACACCGGCCGGTAGGAGCACACAAGACAAGTGTATCTACAGAGTGAATTAACAGATAAAAATGTAACTTAATGCCCTCAATTATTTATGTGTTTAACAACCTCAAGTTACACGAGTGCCCACCCAAACGTGGCGTTATACAATCTTTGTTTTTAAGTTCAATTCACCTTCCATTTTTCATAAGTGCTGCTTCATCTTCTGGAATAAAGTTAGACAGAAGATCGGCAACACGACGTTTCTGAAACAAACGACAACAACTCTGAGTAACAAACCACAGGACAAGAGGTTATAATTCAGTTTCAAACAAGCATCACTCGTTCATTCAGGTAGCTGGTCAGCTAACAAGATGCTAACAACAACAATAGGCATAATCTCAGCTATAAAAGGAGATTTAAGCTATAAAATAAAGATTTACCTTCAGGATGTTTAACTGACTCTTGTCATCACCTTCCCTTTTAAAAGACATTATTATGAATGATCATCTGAAAAAGAAATGTCAGTAAAGATTTAGCTAACTAGCTAGCTACTTCACGACTATGTGCGAGCTACTTTTCTCATAGCAATGATGCCTTTATGTAAAAGGGAAAAAATGGGAAGAACGAGTTTCCTATTTGAAAATACCGTTCAGCCCAGCTTTCCGGTGGTGAATTGTTTTTTGACCTCAAACAGTTGTCACCTGTTTTTACTTGTTTGCTTAATTTAATTTGGAAAGTCCACATAACCGTTAAAACGTCATGATAAGGAACAGCCACTTGTGTATTTTGCATTTCTTTGGTTTGGAGATGTTCGTTGTACATTAGCTACAATATACGTTCAGAAAATTGTACAATAGGAAGTCATGATGTTGCAATGGACTCAGTGGAAGAAGAAGCATTCAGATCCATCATGTAAATAAAAGTACCATTACAGCAATGTAAAAATACTCCATTACAAGTAAAAGTCCTGCATGAAAAATCCAACTTAAGTAAACATACATAAGTATTAGCGACAAAATGTAGTTACAGTCTTACATTAAAAGTACTGGTTTGGTCCCTCTCACTGATATATTATTATATATGACACCATTAGATTATTAATACTGAAGCATCAGTGTGTAAGCAGCCTGTTACTGTTGTAGCTGCTAGAGGTGGACCTAGTTTGAACTACTTTATATACAGTTGGCTAGTTTAGTCCAGTGATTCCCAACCTAGGGCTCGGGCCCCTCCAAAGGGTCACCAGATAAATCTGAGAAGGTTGTGAGATGATTAATGGGAGAGGAAAGAAGAAAAAACAAAGTTCTGATACAGAAATTTGTTATATTATCCATTGTGTCAGATCTTCATCTGAGAAGTAACTAAAGCTGTCAAATAAATGTAGTGGAGTAGAAAGTACAATATTTCCCTCTGAAATGTAATGGAGTGGAAGCATGAAGTAATTAAATTGAATGGAAATACTCAAGCAAAGTACAAATACCTGAAAATTGTACTTAAGTACAGTACTACTACTGAGTTACTTTCCATCACTGAATGGATTTGACAATTTAATTTCAAATCAGACAGCCTCAAAGTAGTGCTGGTTATTCCGGGGGTCATGAAAGCAGCACCTGTGAGGGATCATGGGACTCGTCACTGAACACGGCAGCCATGGCAACATATGGCAGCGGAGCAGACAGCTGACCACCGCGGAAACATACACATCACAACTTTGACAACGAGTCATCAGGTGTTTGTTTGAGGGGTAAGGTAGGTTAAATTTGTAGTTAAGTAAATAAGTAATTGTCACCAGCTGTGACAAAGTTTCGTCAGGCAACGCTAACAAGATAAAGTCACAGTTTGACACGCGAGAAAAAGAGCGAGCGTCAACGTTAATTAACGCTAAATTGATCTTTAGCTCGCAGGCTAACTAAGCTGCTAGTTTGATAACTAAAACTCACATGTAATTTAGGGTGAGTTAGCTGCATTGCCATGACGTGAACAATATTAACATTTGCTGGTAACCGCAATTTACCAGCGTTTGGTCGGTTGACAACGTTATAAACACCAGCGAAGTGGTTCAGGGCCATGTCCGGGGAGCGGGCTCCTTTACCGGCCGGTAGGAACGGCCTGCTCCGCGGGGGCCGGACGAGGTCTTACGGCAGTTTGGTCCGGTCTCCGCTCTCTCCGGTTCGCCAGAGACAAATTGAACACAAAATACAGCCAGGAGACACACTTCAAGGCCTGTCCCTGAAATATGGAGTGTCTGTAAGTATGAACCAGCTACTTATTAACAATTACCACTGAATTTATTATTCGTCAGTTAATTTTAAACTGCCTGAAATATCACTTTTGCCTACTGGTATGCACAAAACAAGCATATTTAATTATTTACAGTTTGACTATGACTTCATAAAGTAAAATAATATGTTTTAGTAATGCTAGTTTTCCTCATTGTTGTATTTATTTTGTGTTATTTGTTTTATAAATCAGGTTATGGTATTCATTTGTACAATTTTGAACTGTAATATCATTTTACTAACTCAATGTTCCAGTGTAATTAAGTTGATAGTGAATGAACACGCTCAACTCCTCTATATGTAATAGGGTGCTCAATCCTCAAAAGCTAAAATAAAAAAAAATCACAAACAGATTAGCAGTGGAATTAAATTGTTTGTTGAGTTTGCACGCTGAGGAAGGGCGTCTGCCCAAACTGTCCGTGCATGAAGTAACAACATAATTGGAGTCCTGCTAATGGTTTCAGTGAAGTAAAGCAAAAAGTGTGAACTAACTTTTTAGAATTAAAATAGACTAGCTTCAGTCAACCTTAAATTAAGTCTATAAAAGGCTCACAAGGTAATCCTCTATTACAGATGGAGCAAATTAAAAGAGCGAACAGACTGTACACCAATGACTCGATATTCCTGAAGAAGTCCTTGTCCATTCCTGTGCTGTCAGACTTAGACGACTGCAGTAACGGTGTAGATTTGGCAGAAGAGGACTCAGAAGAGGGTGCTGGCGGTGCTTCTGGTCAAAATGGGCACACGGCAAGGTCTTCTCAGATGAAGCAAGACGATGGAAAAGAAAGGGCGTCAGACCTTACTCCAGTGGATTTTTTGAAAAGGTTGGATGGTTTGATAAACCAGTCCAAGCAGGCTGCTGTCAAAGGATGCCGGGAAGCAGAGAAAAGGTATGATTGATTTTTTTTTTTTTTTTCTTTCATGGTTCCCACTGAAGGCATGTTTATACTGGTTGTTCAGACACAATCATGTTTGTGTTGTGACAAACATGGAGTCTTAAAGCCTTACTTTTTGTTGTGTTAGTCATCTCTGTATCCCCCATCTGTAAATTTTATGTCACTCCCAAAGACCCACCTGGTTACGGACATTTTTTTCACCTGGCTGACCAATAAAAGTATTGGTGTACTGTAAGTATATAAGCCTACCTTCTTAGACATCAATGTGCAATCTCCACTATGCATCAAGACCTTTTAACTTTTGTGTTGTCTTCTTCTTTTGTTTGCATGAACAACACATACAGCTATATCACCTTTTACACTATTATATTTTACACCTCTTTGTATTTGTTTACCAGAGTTTTTCTCATAAATGTTTTTTTCTCACCTTTTTGACCTACCACATCTTTTCAGTTGTGGCACATTATGTTTATATGCACTTTGCATTACAGAAATACATTTTTGGGGTAATGTCACCTAGATTACATTTTTTTTATTTCCATCGGATAGAAAGTTCACATTCTAAATTGTATCTGCACAATGTATACTGGCATGTATTTTGCAAATACTGTGTGTTCAGGTTGGTTCACTTGGTGAGGTGTAGAAAAAGATTGTGGTCATGCTGAAATAATATAAATTTTGATGCTGATTTCTGGTATGAGAGGCTACATGAACCTGACTCTCAAAGTCAAACATTTTATAAACCCTTCCACCTCCCTGGCCTCCTCACACATATTTATCACTTCCTACTTTGGCACTAAATATTGCCATTGAAAGTAGAAGTGTTAATGCATAATATTTGTTTGTGAGTGTACTTCATGTGAGACTTATTCTCTCATAGCAACAGTCAGTCTCTTAAAATATGACCAAAAGCTGTCGGGGATAAATGCAGACTGATTGTGTGACTTCAGACTCGCTGTATCTTCTCATCTCTTTTTACTCACAGGGTTGCCGATCTAGAAGCGGCTTGCACCAGCAGGACATCAGACTGGCGGCCGCTCACAAGGTCGCAGAGTGTCATTACATCTTCCAGGATGCAGCAGCAGGCAGCACATGGGGCAGTACCCCTCACTATCACCAAATTCACCAAGAAACTGAGAGACAGAGAAGATGAGATCTTCGAGCTGTGACACGTTGTTTCTGCTTTCTCACTCTGATCATTAAAGAAACTTTCCCAGAACTCCATGTCGCAGGGTTTGACCTCCAGGATAATGGAGCATTACTGATAAAGGAATATTTCTCAATATCCCCCAGCTGCTGTATGGACTTGAAACTATGACAAGAAGTGTCATACTGCCATTTAATTTAGACCTTTACAATGGGATGGTTTAAAAAAATATTTACACATATTGCATTTTGTAGCCTTGTTATTTATTTGTTGAGACAGATTGTAGATTATGAAAAAGCTTTCATATAGCCCATAGCTGTGTTTGGCTTGCTTTCACATGCAGAAAATAGGCAGTCACATGTTACTTTAGTCATGTGAGTGTTCAGATGGTCAACTCAGCCAGTGATTTGTGTGTAATGCTACCTCACATCCTGATTATGCAAAGCTGGCCAAGGTTTCTGACTAGAACATTTAGCCATCGCATATAAAGTATATAAATCATTTTCACTGTAATATTAAGAACACAAAATGACTTGGAAATGCGTCTCTTGTCAGTTACTGCTGAATAATTAGATCTCTAATGTAGCCAAAGGTCGTGTGTTTTAGAATATATTTTTTACAGCAATTTTTTTTTGTTGTTGTTTAGTATGGGTATGTTTTTGATTAAGTTTTGTATAGTTCATTAAAAAATGTTTTAATACCATTTGTGCAGGTCTGAATATTCTCCTGGCCCTCATAAAGGGAACTGCAGAAAGTCACTTGATATCTAAAAACCACTTTCTGTAATTTAAGAGCTTAATGGACTTCATCTTTTCTCCAAGTTAATGCCTACAAGAAGAAGTCAAAGTTTTAGTACTTAGTTGCTGAATCGCAGTATTTGACTACTATATGAGGTGGAGTGTCCCGTCAGGATGATATCTGGTGTCTTTATGATGTAAAACCAAGAATAGCACCTGTTTTAATATCAGCTAGCTACTATGAGCCAATTCTCAGAAAAAAACATGAATTATAGGATTAACATTCAAGCTTGTGCATTCAACATCATTTAAGAGTCAGTCTTTTTGTTGATGTTTCTAACCATGTTTTGAAGCAGAGACTACAAAGTGTCGGTACGAGTAATTGTCCACTGTGGGGTTATTTGCTTTATTATTAGCTGCATTGTCTTGTGGACACTTCTGTTGATACAGTGTGTTGAGCTGCTGAAGCATCATCTTGACCACTAGATGGCAGTCTTGTATTACAGCATTGTTCCCTGTCTGCTCTCTTTATGCATTCTGTCCAGCTGTTTTGACTCCTCCTCTCCAGAATACATGACATCAGTAGTTCTAAATGAAACATTTCAAGGTCTCAAATATTAAACATTTGGATGACATTTCAAATACTAATAAAACCGCCGATTTAGTATGAACCAGTTTATATTCAAGTCTGGTTTCTGTGATCTTTGCCTTTGTAGACAAGCATATATCACAATTATACAGTATATACCACCTCTAAACATTAAAA
Source organism: Thunnus maccoyii (assembly GCF_910596095.1). Taxonomy (NCBI): domain Eukaryota; kingdom Metazoa; phylum Chordata; class Actinopteri; order Scombriformes; family Scombridae; genus Thunnus; species Thunnus maccoyii. The sequence continues at coordinate 5,070,824 of NC_056542.1, forward strand.
ACTTGAGGAAGGACTCAAACAACCTATTAGCCCACATGTTTTTTGAGAACTATGAGGCAACGGTTGTGCTCTCAAATCAAGTCTTACAGTGCCAGTCCTCAACAGCAGTAAGACTAATTTGTCCAACAATTCTGAGTCTTAGGTGAGTCTGCCTGTTGATCTCCCAGTGTCTGTCGGATACTTTTTCTATTACTTCTGCATCATATTGTCCCATCCTCAACCAGTTTGTTGAGTCCTTTGCAGATCTTGGTGAGATTGGGTCGGAATGCGCCGCTGGGTTCATACAGTTTGGTCAGGAGCTCAGGGTTGGAGTAATGGTTGAAGACGTGGTTGATGCGACCGTGGGATTTAGGGGTCAGGTGGGTGTTGACCAACTTCAGCAGCAGATCCCTGCAGCTGGTCAAGAGGTCTTCCATCACTCCCTTGTCAAAGGTGAAGTCCACCTGCGTCAGTCAGGAGATACATTTATGTTAGAAAATTGACTAGAGTGTGATACAATAAATGAGCAAAGTCCAGAGGCAAAATCATGTATCATGGACTAATGAAGTCCTGGATCAGGCTATTTCTTTTTAAGTCCTTAAAAAGAAAAATAAATAAGATATTAAATACACTTAAATACAAGTGCATGATGTTTATAGAGGTAAGGCATTTTTTATCTAGTAATGAGCCACATACAATACAAGTTGACTCTTGAATAAAAAAAATAGAAGTACTATATACTGATATGTGGAAATGTACCTCATAGAAGCTGATGGCCGTCATGGCGCCCTGGTGCAGCTTCTTCTTAAACTCTTGGGCCACTGCCAGCTCTTCTGTGCTGAAACGGTTGTTTCTGAACAGCACGCCAATCTTCACAGCAATCTTGACCAGGTCTTTGATCACCTTTTGGGCCTCACTTTTATTACCCGAGTACTCTTTGGAGACGCGGTAGAGTTCATCCAAGATCTCACTAGAGGTGTCGTCAATGAACATTTGCACCGAGCTCTTGGTGGCCATGCTGCTGAGGATCTTCTTCTGTGCCTTTAAGGCCATGTCCTTGGAGCTGAAGGCGTCCATGGTTGCCTGAATTGTCGGGAAAAAGTATATTTCACATTAATTACAATGTTGATGAATTCAAATGTTGGTATTCTAATAAACATGTTACTGCTCACAAAATTCTCACATTGTGCCCAGAGACTAACAGTCAATTGATTAAAACATGGTAACTGTGTAACTAATTGTTCCAAATTAGTGGCCTTTAACAGTGATGACAACTAAAACATTGGATTTTATGCCCATAAATCCTCCACCATGACACCAGTAGACTACACATAATACTCCCAATCACAAAGATAAAAAGATCAAACTTTGTCCATTTTTCCCTGAGTGGTTTGATTTCTCACAGATGTTTGTATTTCACACAAGAGTTAGGATTATCACTTTTCTGTGTCCATAATGTCCATAATTGAAAACAGATTACAAACAATTGAATAAAGAATAGGAATGGTTACACACTCCCTTCTCTCCATTACACGAATAAGAAGAAAAGTGCTAAATGTAAGAGGAGTTCCCACTCTACTAAAAATAAATAAGATATTTATAGATGCAAGAGGAAGTACAAGTTCATCCTTGCACCTGGTTGCCACTCGGCACAACTTCAGTCGTTTACTTCCAGACAACGAGCAGCTCCAGTGGAGTAGTTTGAGGTTAAGTGCCATGTTCAAGGGTAAACGGTTTGTTGTTATGGAGACTGGAGAGGCCAACACATGTTCACCTCTCCCTTCCAAATTTCCCAGATCATCTGGGGATTTTGGACTGGCGACTCTCCAGTCATTACTTTGACTCTCTACCCTTCATATTGTCCTCCATCCTGACACTTCTAAACGCACATCATCGAGGTCCATGTCGGCATCACCATTGCAATCTATTTAAGTTCAGATATTACACTATTTTTAGAATTAAATGTAAACATGTATCACCACAATGCTAAATTAACAAACACTGAATACACAGTGTCAAATTTGAAATGTGCTTTTATGCAATGTTAGTTCCAGTGTTTGTTTTTGTATCCAACATGCACATATGAAGCCAAAAGGGAAATGCACCATGGAAGAGACTCCACTGAGGCTTTTAATTTCTCCACTGAGGTTTCAACCATACCTAGCGTCATCCATCACAGAGAACCCCCCGAGAGGTCATCAGCATGCATACAGCACACCATGACACAACCACAAAATCCACTGTTTGTTTTTGATTGTCAACACAGTTTGAATTAAGTCCTTTTTAATTCCATTTAATGATTCCTTAATCTCTAACATGAAAGGAGGCAGATTCGGAGTGGATAATTCACAGAGGGAAAGGTCCATTTACATTTTAGCTATTTAGCTGATGTCGGTATTAGAGAAGTGTAGAGAGACTGGGCAAGCAAAAATAAGGTTAAATTCCCACATCAACAAAATAACAAAAAAATGAAAAGATCAGAATAACATGATTTACAATAGATTAAGCAAATGTGTGTCCTTGTAAAAATACTTATGCTTGGTAGATAAGTCCTAGATACATGCCCAGTTCCACAAACACACACAAAGAAATACTTGAGTCCTATCTAAATGCTTTACTCTCAATTCATCTTTATTCGAAAGTATTTGTGATGATTGAAACAGAATCAGCAAAGACATACAGTATCTCTAGCAGGCGTTGGTGCTACGAGACCGCTGTATATCCTCTCCTACTTCCTGTGTCATTTGGCCTTATATTCACAAATTTACAGAACCTGATTGTGCAAACAGGCCTGAAATTTGAAGAACAGCCACTGAGTATGTTTCAGTGTATTTTTCCGCACTGAATCCCACTTGTGGCCTGTGCAGACAAGCATTTGAGGTAAGCAGGTAGGCTGCATAGCTTAGGCAGGTCCATGCCTGCTGTTTCCAGATTGCATCGTTGCTGGGGCCACAACAGAGAATGAGCACTCTGAACTCAATAGCTACCTTAATTACTGGCCTAGAATCTGCCTTTCATCACTGACTCTATTATTACAACATCCTGCGCATTAACAGCTACATCTGACATGTTGTTCATAAACATGTCAGTTGAATGTCTGCCTGATTTGTGGTATTTTCATGCCTATTTGTGCATATTAGACAGAATTATTCAAATGACGATGTTCTCATTGTCAGACACCAATGATGCACAGTCAGCACTGTGAGCAAACGACTGCACAGCTCACTAATAAACGAAAAAGTGATCCAGTCGCATTAACGATCATATAATGCAAAACGGCAGCGCTCGCTGTGATTCTCCCCATCCCTGCCGTGCACGCCGATCCCAGCTGCAACATCCATAATAAGCAAACAGTCACTTTTATAGGATATCTCACTAGGTCCATTTACATGCACAACCATTCATTTTGAGTGTGTCACATTTCTAATAGCCCGCTTCGTTACAAAAGCTTCGGGTTCCCTGTGGGGAATTAAAGAACATTCATTAGATTAATTTCCCTTAACAGTGATAATGGAAGTGGAACAGCGTGATAGCTATTTCAGATTCATGCTTCAATCTCATTTATTTGCTAAAAAGACTACAGGGATTTGAGGGACGTCCACAGTGTGTAGTCATCAGCCGGTATTCCACATAGTGAAATGTAACTCCACAGCTGGAGACTGCTCGCTGCTTGGCTTTTTGTGTGTCTATATTGTTTATTTTATGCTGATCTACCAGGGGGTTCAGACTGTTAGGAGAGCGTTGAAACATTTCTATGTTGCAGCATATTGCCATGAATCCACTTATATGTAATGGACGTCGTTTCGGTGGGTCACATCAAGGACACTTTCACTGTTGAGCATCCATTTTTCTGGTACAGATGGATTGAAGAGGGCCTTTAAGCGTTAGTTTGTTGTTGACATCCACCAGGGAGTGACAGTGTTGCACGTTCAAGTGTTTGTTCTCTCCCAAATGGCTGCTTGAATTGACAACACCTGTACACTGTGGGGGATCTAATACCGTCAGGAGGGGAAAAAAAAAAAAAAAGGAAAAGTAACGCAGAGCAGACGGGGTACTATCACAGTACAGAGTTACCGTAACGGCCAGGTGGTGAGGAACCTTTAAACGGTTAATGGACAGACAAACAGAGAGTGCTGATTGGTGGAGCCACCCAGGCAGGCAGGAGAGGTAAATATTTAGCATTCCTCAGATGACTTCAGCATGGAGTGTTTGTGTACATGTATGAACTTGTGTGCATGTGGATGCGCATTTTTGAGTAGAAGTGGTTTCCGGTTGGTTTTGTTTTGAGGTATTTTTGCAAATAAAAGAATGTGTTGGATTTTGAATGTGTATTTTTGTGCTGTTGTCATTGCTCAATCTGCATGTGCTACTGTGTGTGTGTGTGTGAGTGTGTGAGTATGGATATAAATCCTCTCACAGGGCTTTGAAAGGGGATGCATGAAGCCCCCTTTTGACTCATCTGATCAAAACGAGCCTTGTACTGTTATTAGAGTGGAGCGGGGCCTTGTTACTCTGAGCTCGGCAGATAGACATCCTCACTGATTTTCATCACCAGGCCTGGGGTTGTGTAGACTGAGTTGTAGCTGGTGAGACTGAGAGGAGGGGTTAGGTCTCTTTTAGCTGTCCGCTGCCTTTGATCAGATTGAACAATGAGAATGTTCCAGAAAAAAAACACACAGAAAAGCCATGCCAGTCAATCAGATGAAAACAAGGAGGCCATTGTAGAAAGGTCATCACTGAGCTTCAAGGCTTGTTTTGAATTGAACTAGAATTTTTTTTTTTTTTCTCTCCTGGTGATGATTCAGAGACAATAAACAATACCAGTAAAACTACAGTACAGTAATTATGTGTCTCTACACAGCAACTTTCTGCAAGATGAGTATTGCAGCAGGATGAAATGTCACTTCCGTTGTGTGTTTTGAAAGGGTGGCAGTAGTACTGTTGTAAGATGATTTAATTGTAAGATCTTGTTTTTAACTTTTTAACTTATCACTACTGATTGCATAATAAATTCTAAGATATAAGTCTGTCTCTTATTTATTTTACTAACTGCCTTCTTCATTTAATAAATCCTTTATTTCCACAAAATTTCCCCTTAAAATTTTTAGTTATAGACGAGAAAGCCTTTTGAAATTCTCAAAAAGTACATATTGCAGTTTCTGTTTCAACATTGCACAACTCTTATGAATTGCTGTTGCTCAAGCCTGCCACCCATCTGCGATGCCTCAAAAGGGAAGCGAAACAGACAGCAGTTGGGTCTGTAGAGGGGATTCGTCTGCAAAGGCCCACAACTTGTATTTGTCCCTTGACATCACGACCTTTCACTGTCTTTGGCTCTGACTTTACATACTTCATATCAAGTGCAGGAGGGAAAGTCCACTGCCTTGAGATTTGAGTTGAGCAACTCCCAGTCTGTGCAAACAAAAGTGTGAGCTCTACATCTGTGCATGTCACTGTACTTGTTCCAGCATGATCGAGCATACATGCATATCTCCCGACTCGCGCTCAAGATGGGGAAGTGGAGAGAAGTCACACAATTTGTTCCAATCATCCCTCAACTGAGCTTCCCTCTGCTGGGCGCCAACAACAGATACTCTTAATTTTTTCCAAGAACAAAAAAAAAAGGGGACATAACACTAATCTGGGTCCAGAGGATCTTTTTTTAAAATGGCACATGAACATGGCAGATTGTGTGTCTTACCTGTGGGTGCTCTGTCCCCCTCCCTCCTCGTCTGTGTGTCAGATATCTCTCTCTCTCTCCCTTTGCTCTGTGTCTCACGTTGACAGCAAAGGCCGCTTGATTTAATGAGATCCCTTCATCTTCACCACGAGTAGAACCAAAACACAAAAAAACAGCCCTCCTGCTGCGCTTCTGTCAGTGCTTGCCACCCTGTCTTAAGATAATGTTGAGTTGTACTTCCTTGAGGAACTAAATTGCTATGACACACCCCTCAGCGTGTGAGTGTGTCTCTCTCTCTCTCTCCCTCCCTCTCTCTCTCTCTCTCTAGCCTATCTTCTATTTCCCCCTGAAATTCAAATTCAAACCCTTCAAAAACAACTGTATTTTCTCTCTTGCCCTCACTCATCACACTTTGGCACTCTCTCTGAATCTCTCCGCCTCTCTCACTGCTCTTCTCTGTATTGCTGACGTTGTGCCTCTGCTTGTTCTGACAAGTGAAAACCCCAGAAAGAATTTAGCAATAATCCAGTGATGCAGCCGGTTGAAAGGGGAGCGGCTTAACCCTTTTTTTTGTGTTCACCTTCGCTGGAATGCGGCTCCTGTCAGTGCTGAGCGTGACATCCCTCCCCGTGTGTCTCTTATTGAAGGTAGAATCAAAACAATGAGTAGCCAGAAGTGTCTCAGTCTGACACACGTGCACACAATCACAGCTCACCAACTACTGAAACTTAACACATGTAGCAATCAATAGAATATTTGATATAAAGTTTAGGAACAAACAGCAATGCTAACATGGTATGTGACAATACAAAAGTCTTTTATTTGCCTCATTTGCCTGTTGAATGTAGTCTCCTCAGTTGTTTTAAAGTTACATAATTGTCATATGTGCTTAGTTAATTTTTTTTGTAAGACTGACTGTTATTTATCTTTATGTATCTTAAAGTTTTTAAACCCTGGTGCTGTGATTTGTTGTCCTTTAAATGACAAATAAACTCAGCTGAAGATTAAAACTAGCCACATGGCTAAATCTGGCACATTGACATAATAATGGTGTAACTTAGTGCACTTTGTCCCTGGTGAATAATCAGTCACGGTGAGAAATAAACTTCATAAAGGAATTTCCCCCAGAGTGGCGAGTTTAATTGTAGTAGCAAAGGCTAATAAAACCTGAGGGCTTGCTCTCTTATGAATTATGCTTTGTTTGAGGCGGTTGCCATAAAGCTTGTCAACCTTTTAGAACCTTATCTTGAATGAGTTAGATATAAATACACATGAGACAGGATACAACCCACCCAGGATACAACCCAGTGTAACTAATATTTAGCCTGGATTTGTTCACAACAGAATAATCAGTCTTTGGGAGTACAGCGAACATGTCTGCAGCTCTTAAGTCATGAATCCAACGATTCATTTAGAATGAGGAAGTCCCCTGATGCTAAAGCTGTGTGTTTATCTGTAGGTTTTATCTGAATGGTAACCAGCTGTGCTGAAGGGCAGTTGGCTAAAGCTCAGGCCATTCAGAAACAACCGTCCAATGAACACTCATAAATTTTAATTGTTGTCAGATGTCGGGGTTAAAGGTTACACTGAGACCCAGCTGGACTAAGAGGAGTGTTTGACAGTGCCTGGACGGGATACCGGCCCTCTAGTGTGTGGCGCAGACCGAAGCACACCTGCCTCTTTGTTTTGCCTCCCACTCAGCCCTTCTGCAAGAAATTAACTTGGTAAAGACACGGGTAAACTTTGCAACTGCAGAATGAGGTCTGTCACCGTGGCAACAGACAGGAAGTAGTGCTTAAGCGGTTTCCTGATGGCTTCCTCTTTATCGTGTAATGACATCTCACAAGGAAACATCAACAGGGAGCACTCGGCTGAATATCTTTACGTGTGAGTGTGCAGGCTTGTGCACATGTGTTTGTGTGTGTGAAGAAGCGCACTTGACCTGAAATGAGCTCTTACCTGTGTCACCTTCATACTGTACACAGGTTCACACATTTGCCTTTTTTGGTTATGAGATAATAAGAGGAACTTCAATTATGCCACTTATCTTTCATTAAAAGATCACACACATACAGTCACTCACATAATGGCAGTGTGTTATCACTGGATGACTAAGGCAGGAATAACCGACCTCATAACCGCTGAGGTCAGGGAATTGCACTGGAGATTTGGAGCCTGAATTGGATGTAGGATTTGGTGAGCTTAGGTGCTTTCTGCACTCGTGCTGTCTGTTCGCTCACAGTGTTACACGATAGATGGTGAGCACAAATCAAGATGAACAGATGCTGGTTCAGAGGAGGCCAGAGATTTAATTTGATCAGCTAACAGGGATTCACTTTCTCCCCACAGCATGATCAGACTAAAACCCTTCCATCTCACTTGTTTTTTAGATCTGAAGAACCTCAGGGAACAAAGGAATGACTCACTCATTGTTCCTGGTCCCTGATTTATGGAGTCATTTATTTATTATTTAACTTGTGGTTAGCCTATCACCTCCTAGTGGCTGTTAAAAGGCATAGCAGTGTCTATAGATGACCTGTCAGTTGGTAATGATCCTTACAGCAGTGGTTCTCAAAGTGGGGGTCTTTGGGTGGGGTTTCCAGGGGGTCCTCAGCAAAAAGGGGAATCATTTATTTTCACTATAATCTATCCATAAGTAACACAAATAGAAGGTATGACTTTTTTGGTCATGGGTTTCATACACTTTCTGTAATAAAGTATCTAAAAGTAAAATTCTTATCAGATGGGGGAACTCTGGGACAAAATCTTATCAAATTGGGGTCCGTGGTCTAATTTGTGTCAGTCTGACAATTGGGGTCGTTGATGTGAAAAGAGAACTGCTGCCTTACAGGATCCTCACAGGATCATTCACTCACATCCTCTTTGCAGCTCTGAGGAACTGTGTGGGCTGCTGTATGTATGTAACAGCTTCACAAATGTGGAGATTTGCTGCATATTTCTGTTGATATGATTGTAAATTGAGTCTTTATATAAATGAATTGAAAAAAAATGATCGAATGTGAAGGTGATAATCAGTAGTTGCAGTTGAAATTTCAGAATAATTTTATAGGAAATGCTCTGTAAAGAACTGTGTAATATGTCAAATAGAGATGGTGTTTGATTGGTTCACTTCCAGTTTGTTTCCCAATCTATTAGTCTTTTAGTCTCTTTGCCCAGTAGGTCAGTTGAGCATGCAGAAATGTGAACTTTGTCCAAAGGTAAGCATAATATTCAACATAGTATATGGAGAGTAGGTTTCAAATATGAATGAATGAATATTTACTCGGGGTTTAATCAGGAGGAAATGGCTATTTTCCCTATCATTAGTACCAAATTACACAGTTCTTTCAAGAAACTGCTTAGGAAATTATTAGAAAATCATGCCCTCATAAAATATAGCATTACCCATATTTCATGCTTAGCAAACAGGATGGAAAGTTTACAGTAGCCACAACCCAAAAGCGGCTGTATGTCGGTTGCACCTGATAACAGGCTGGTGAATAAATAGGTTTGTTTTTGAGTGTTTTCGAATGTTTAAATATGAATGTTTTTTGAAACCACCCACCACTTCAACCTGTATGTAAGTATGAGGGTCATGACCTAGTAAAAAATTAAAAACATGAGAGTTTTAGTGGCTGTACATACAGTTTTATATAAATAAACACTATCATACAGTGAAACAAATTCAGTCAATTACATACAGAAAGTAGAACCAGAAGTCTTTAAGAAAATGTTGTGAATATCTAGTCAAATGCCTACAAAATAACAATACACCTAGTTTAAACAAAATAAAAGGCAACCTCTGATGATGTCTACTCTCAGTGAATTTAATGAAGCATCCATAGAAGTAGTTTTAGACATAATTCCTGTAGCAGTGACTTCATGGATGAATTATACAGCTGTAAAATAATACAGCACATAGCATAAAGAAAATCAGAAATAAACCCATTGTCATGGCTGTCATTGCCTTTAGCACAGTTGTGAAGTTCTGTGTTTCTCTGTGCATGTTCTTTTTGTGTGTAGAGGACATTGTACTTCCTTTTTTTTATAAACAGTCGACATAAGGAAGACATGTTGTGAAACCTGTACATTTTCAGTATTCAGGGTGGTGATAAAACTGATCTTAAAAACAAACTTTCCTGATCTCTAAACCAGACATCCTTTGATGCACAAAATCAATGAAACAAAAGTAACAGCACTTGGAGTCGTGACTGTTGCACAAGTTTTACCTTACTTCAAGTGGACTTTAACTTTTAAACATGTTGGTTTTCAGTTTCATTTTCCACATAAATCTTATTTTACTCAAAATGTCACATAAAGCCTTCATCTCTCAAAAACCCTTGGCATTCAAAATGAATTGAAATGCTGATCATCAGTAACCATAAATGTTGAAAATGTTCTGTCTGTCTTGCCTCTTACTACACTTCCATGACATTTTTTAATATCAAACCCTCGTCATATGTTGGAGTCATCTTGTATTCTCACACGACAACCATCCGCTCACAGAATGGAGCAGGCGGTGCTTCGCATGGGCAGGTTGGTGGGCAGCTTGGCGTACTGCTGCCTGAAGCTGTTTCTCTTGTTGTTAAGTAAAGGACCTGGGTTCTCCAGCCCATCAGCCGGCGACAAACTCTCCGGCATTGCGTTTCCCTGGGGAACATCCAACTTTGCCCCCTTGTTGTTCTTAGTCTTTTTGGCTTTCTCCTTTTCCTGAGGCTCAGTTGAAATGACAGGGAACTCATTAGCAGCCTCTGGTGGAGGCATGGTGTCCAGTGGAAGGTCGCTGGGGCTTGGCTTCCCCTCTGCTTGCTCCTCGCTGCTGGTGATGTGGAGGTTGGAGGCCATGCGCTTGGCATTGGTGCTTGTGGAACTAGTGCAGTTACACATTAGTACAATTTCACAGTGATTCACAATAGAGAGAGACATCAGAGACAGTATACCTGTAATTTTGCAGTCTGAAAAAACATTGTTTCCATGATAGGAATGATAGTTGTACAAATCTTGGTTTCTTGGAATCATTTAGTCTGTAATTAAGCCCTAAAAGCAAATAAATCTGTCGGTGGAGTTATGTTATTTCAGCTATTTTCGATCAAATCAATACATTTAAAGTCCCCTTCCACTAAAAAAATGTGTTTTGCTTGTTGTTAATTAACTTGGATGTTTGACCTTCACTCTGCAGAATGATGCATTTACACAGATTAATAGGTGGTTCTCACTTTCATCTGTTAAAAGAGGAAACAGTGCTTTCCTTAAACCGCAACGCAGGGCATCATTTTAGGACAGAACTATTTCTTGTTGTAAATGAATTGTGGAAAGTTTTTGCAGTGCAGTGTATCTTGTCTGTTTTGTTTCACAATGTTCTTGTGCTGCTTCAGTAACCCTAGAGGTTACACTGCCCCATATGGGTAAAAATGTTGTTTTCGGTGGTCAGCATGACTCCCTCAAACAAACAAAACGCCTGAAACAGCCGTTCAGTTTGCTTGCTGTCTGGTGCTGCGGGGGGCAATAAGCGCAGCTCTGACTGAATCAACAGAGGACATGCTGAGTCTACACTGTGTATAGAAGAAAAGTGATTCTTTGGTGCTGACTGCTCTCCCCCTGTCTACTCACCCATTAGAGCTCTTATCCTCAGAGTCTTTCTGTTCACTGCTGTAGCGCAGCTCTGCCGGGGTCTTGAATGATAGGTCTTTCTTTCCTTTCAGCCAGTACGTCTTCATGTAGCCTTTACCCTGGAAAATGTTGGGGATAGATAGAATGTTTTGATCAAAAATTCTCTATATATATGTGTTGGAAAGAACATTTCATCTAAAATTCATTGATCAATATTATAAGACTTGGAATGTCAGGTTCAAAACGTCTCTCAGCTGGCTCAAGATAATGAGTATCTTCATTAATACTCAACAGGAAGTCTCCAAGGGACGGCAGGTATCATATTTTTAGAATTATACACCTTATCTTGGAAATAAAATATGTTGAGTATTATAACTACAAGACTGATGAAAAGCAAAGTACTAATCATAACGCACATCTCAATCAGTGGATAAGAAAAGCCATCATTTGCAGAAAAAAAATGACAGATAGTAGAAGGTATCCGTCTTTAGCTGGTATTAACCACTCACCTTTACAAAGATTTTGCCCCTCTCCTCAATGATATAGGGCTCATGTTCCAGGTGGTCTTTGGTGGTCTGACTGATGTGTATCTGCATGCCCTGCTCAGACAGACACACATACAGACAACTACTGCTATGGCTGGGTATTGAAATACAAACCCCTTTTTTTTTTTTTACTGAAACTTTTTAAATCATCAAAAGGCAGTGAAAAATATTTAACTTATTAGACACTTAAAATGAGAGTTCATTCAGAGGTTTCGTCCTTTGGAGGAAATTAAGCCTAAACAAACTGCTTCCTTTTTCATTTATTTTCTGTTCATCATAGAACAGATTTCCCACTCAACATGACATTAACTTCTATTACTGTAAGTAATGGAAAGCAAATGAAGTGATTAGCCTGTTGCATTAACTAAGAAGCAGCATGCACAATAGCACCATTAAACAGAAAATGGTTTTCTATACCAATCTACATGAATTTGACTGAGGGAAATTGTTAATGTTATTGCAGTTCTTTACACCATCGCTGTGGGTTATTTAGCACATTTTGCTGGGCTATGGGTTGTTAAGTATGTTAGTGTAGTCACCACTCCGTTGCTCTCCATCCTCGAGGCTGTGTTCACAGTGTCGCCGAACAAACAGTAGCGAGGCATCTTCAGGCCCACCACGCCAGCCACCACCATACCTGAGTGGATACCTGAGAGAGGAAAAACACTTCAGCATGATCTGATTTATTCATAAACTGCCTGAATCTATTTTTATTGCAGCTACTGTCAAATTTCCCAACAAAAACTGGTTTACATCCCATCATTTAGCTTGCACTCATCACCTAGCCAACATTTATCCAGACACTTAAATTCCAAGCTTGTCATTATACAGTAAGCAACCAACAGCGACTGCAGCAAGGGTCAAAATAATACATTGTTTCTCTACTGTGTTAAGAGTGGAAAGTACAGTTGCATCATCATCGCTTCATGTGCTGCACCTCATATTTCACGTTGAAGGTGCAGCGGTTTGAAAAGGTTATTGTTACTGCTTGTCAACATAACCGTAATATATTGGTGGTTGGTTCGTTGTCTGATGCTAATGATTCAATTGTTGCTTTCCAGCCTGGACTTTAAGGAGATTTTTCCTGCTGTTGAGAGTTTGAAGGTGTTTAGCATTGAGACCATGCTACATTTTAGCTCTATGCATGCTGGGATAGGCTACAGCCCCCCATAGACACTGATATGGAATAAGTAATTTACAGAATGGATTGATGAATGGATGTTTAGAACACATCGCTTTGTCACTTTCACTTACTATCACTTACAGACGATAAGATCGTTATATGTCCTACAGATAATGTCAATGTTCTAACATGAATGATAGTCATAAATTATTTAATCCTCCTTTAATTCAAAATATTAAGTCACTAAATTACATACCCCTAATTTCCAGTTGCCTGGTGGTCTGAAGACACCAAGTAAAATAATCAAAATAATTAAAAACTTCCATATCCAAATTGGGAAAATCTTTTTTTTTTCTTTTTTATAAACAAAACATGACAGCACAAGACAAGCAGGAGAACTAGACTAAACTAGAAAAAAAAGCAAAACAGCAGCAACAATAACGACAGCAACAGAAAAAAAGCATAATGTTTGGCTCAGATTTTCTTATTGTAGTACACGTGTGTGTGTGAGTTTGTGTGGGCAAAAGGGGGAGATGGTATTAACTAAAAGAAGAAAGAAAGAGAAATAAGAAAAACAAAATATTTATCTTCCCTTCCTTTTTTTTTTACTTCTTATTTTTGTTCATTTGCTTGCTTGTTGTTGCTTGCTTGTATCCTTTTTTTATTCTTAATTTTAAATTTTTAGCTCTTTCTCCCCTTCTCCTCTTCCTTCCTTTCTTCTTCTTCTCTCACCTGCTTTAGGCCGCCACCAGGCTCGAAGGATGTGGCTGGCCTGTTCCGGGTCAGATCCTCTTTATAACAGCCCCCATTCCTACTGGAGGGGTCTGTTCAACTGTGTCTGAGGAGCAGCTTTCTATTTGAAGAAGGGCTTAGCAGGGACCAGGTCCTCTGACTCCAAACATATTTGGAAAATCTTGTTTGCTCCAAAAAAATGTGAGTGGTCAGGGTTGATTTCAGAACGGCGACCCTTTGAGGCGGTAGGAAAGTGGTGTCTTGATTTACCCGAGCCCTCTGTTTGAAGGAAAATCCTTCTATTGTGCCCCAAGATCTTAAGATTGTATTTTTTGGATCCATTACTTAAAGGTGGCAGTGGTTGAGTGGATAAATAGCCCGACCTCTAACTGTCTGAAGTACATGGATGAAGACACTGAATCCCTACCAGTTCAGAGGCAGTCATGTGTGGCCTACCTTGAGCCATGGCTTCCCCATAGACAGCAACAGGCAAACCTCAAAACATCAAAAGAATCCGGATGCTTTATCACAGTTGAGCCACTAAAGTGCTACTCACCGACTCTGATCTGGATGTTATCCCCGGTGGAGGGGTCTTTAAGGTGGTCGATGGAGCTGAGCATATCCAGGGCCATATCGCAGATGTGGTGTGCATGAAAAGTGGTCTTGTTGGGAACGCCCGCCACCACCATGTAGGCGTCACGGATCGTCTCCACCTGGACACAATTTACAATTTACAATTTCATTTAGCAGACGCTCTTATCCAAAGCGACACATGGACACAAAGGAGAGTGACAATTTCTAAACTGTGATTATATTGTGAATAGATCTTTTTGACTTATTTTAACTCTACTCCTTCATCACTCTTCCCCTTCTTGATGTATTTTCCAGGTGTTTTTGCATTTTTAATTTCTTACTCAGACTAAAACACACCAGAATGGGTTGTGTTTGTATTTTTAAATAAGTACATTTACTGTATATTATACAGTTAGACTGATAAATGGTTTGCAAATAGCCCTTCAACTGCAGATTTGCCTTTTTGAACATAGCCACGTAAGTATGGCATGTAGAACCTTCAATTCAATTTTTGTATTTATTTATTTATTGGTTTCATTTTCACCTAGGTTTTAGTGAAATGTGTATGCACCATGGTGTTGAAAATGATATGTCAGACATTTCTCTTAACAAGAAACAGGAAAATTAGGTCAGTATCATTTTAGATTCTGAAAATATAATTAATAGGCTTCAAAAACCAACTGAATGCAGATGCAGCTGATGTGTGCTGCTTTCCTGTACTGACCTTGTAAACATTATGTTTCTCGCTGAGTGTGTCGAAGACAATGTAGATCTCATTGAGCATGTCCACCACCTGCATGGGTGTGATGTGGATGCAGATCTCGTTAAACTTGACCACATCGCTGAATAGGATGGTCACATCTGGGAAGACCTGGGACACAGAGACGTACGTGAAGTTGTTATAATCTCACACTGAGAGCAAAGACCAGTATATTCGTTGGGTACCCACGCCAGAAAGAGATGCTTGTGAGTCATTCGAGCACAGTCAGTTACAGGTTACTTGAGTCATCAACTGGATGTTTGTATTTTAATGTAGGTGGATATTTGTTCAGGGTTAGTTTATATTGATGTAATTTGGGGTTTGGAAATCAGTTTTCTCAGCTTTCTTTTTCATGTGATGAATTTTATATATAAGTAAATGAAATCACACCACATTGTTGAGAAGTTGTAACTTCTGCAGTTGAATTCAAATCCAATTATTCAAACTTTACAAAGGTGTCGTTTGCTTGTGAGAAAATGTCAGTTCCATTTCCTGTGGAGTTCACGGCTAAGCTGAGGCTACTGTTGCATGGCTAACCTCAGACTTCCTTGTGGCAAAGCTTGACGGAACAAAAAGTACTCGAGATGCAAGACGTGTGTTTCCTGTGAGTGAACTGGGTGCTTTAGTCACAACTTGTTAACTAGAATAGCAGAACTCCATAAGCACAAAAAATCTCTGGCCTTGATGAGGGCTGCAACTGATATTATTTTTATCGATTCATTTGCAGATTGTTTGTTTTCTCAATTAATAGATTCATCTTTGAGTCTATAAAATGTCAGAAAAAAGGAAAAGATCCCATCAAAATTTCCCCAAAGCCTCAGTTAAGTGTTGTTTTATTTGAACAAAAGTCTAAACCCCTAAGATATTCAGTTTATTTTCATATACAGTATGACAAACAAATGCATCAAATAGTCAAATTTGACCGGCGAATTTAAGCATTTTTGCTGAAAAAATGGCTGAAATGATTATTCCATTATCAAAATAGTTGCCGATTTATTTTCTGACAACCGACTGATGGATGAAATGTTTCAGCTTTAACCTCAATTAAACTAAAGTCAGATTATTGAGAGATATTTGGCGGTTTTGGAGAAAAAGCGTTGTCATGTACCTGGCATGTTTCCAGTGCGGTGATTCCCTTCCTGAGGCGGTCGGCCACAGCTTTAGGGATCATGGCGTACAGCAAGGAATCTCCTCTCTTCTTCTCTTCGTCCAACTTCTTGATGATTTCCTGCAGCTGAGCGTACTTTTGTTGCTCCTAGAGGGTCAGAAAAAAATGGACGGAAAAGTCTACAGTTACATTCTCACCTCTCTTAAAGCTCAAAAATCCCTCTTTGCCTTCTATAATCCTCTTAATCCACATCTCTCCTGCATGACTGAAGTGGATTTAATGGGTGAAATCAATAAGGGAGCAGAGCTTCCATCTGAGCTCACCTGGTCAGGCTGTTTCATGCTGAGCAGTTCTTACATTGTGTGCACTTAGCGTATCATATACTGTAATATGACCTCTGCTGAATAATATGAGTATTATAACAGAAGAAGAGAATATGTACAACCTTAAACTGTCTTCTTTGTCCATGGTTTTACTGGGAGTTCCCTCTGTTGAACAAAACTCATGACTTTATTAGTATAATACTTTTTTTTTTTCTTTTTTTACCTGATCGAGCGCCAGCTGTAGCTCAGCTGATTGCTGCGTGCCAGCTAAAATCAGCTCTCTGCTGGAGTCATGCAGGTTCAGATCGTTCACATACACACCCATCTTTATCATGTCCTCCACTGTCTCAATACTGCAAGAATAGAAACGAAGAAACTGATGTAAGATAAGATAAATGTACAATGACAGAAAAGCAAGAGGATGTAAACTGATGCACTAAATAGTCACACAAAAGCCTAATCTCCAATCTGATTTCAGTGATGAAAAAGTACATTTCAGATTAAGTGTCAACACACACAGATGAAGGCCAGGGTAGAATATGGATTGTTTTTTTTCCTGCAATGGGAATAAAGTGACCTGCTGCTTTGCAGCACTGTTACAGTTAATAACACTAAATTGCAATTGTCTTTAAAATACCCTAAATTCTCAAAAAAAAAAGGCCAGTATTCACAAAATAGCCCAGCTGGTGTTGTTGTCTGTAGCAGCAACAGATAATGGCTTGTCCTCAATATACTGTGGGCTTGGAAAAACAGAACAATCTACTAATCTGTTTCCACAGTAATAACTCTGTCGTGGTTCCGTCCCAGTCTGGCTCTCTGTTCCTCCACCAGTCCATCAGATGCTCTCTGAGTTTTTCCCTGTTTGTTGAACTGGACTGAGTGACAGTTGGCCCTTGAAGTTGAAATTGAAGTTTGCTTTCACACCAGTTGTGAAACGTGACTGCGGAGTTTGAAACACCTTGAAGATGCACCACACGTCTTCTGTATTTACATTTATGGCATCTAGCGGACGTTCTTATCCAGAGACTGACAGGTGTTTGTTCAATGGCTGGACTGTCTTTAACTCATCCTCAACACATTATGAAAAAGTTTGTTAAACATTTGTTTCTGTAGATTTGGATCATTTGCATTTACAGCCTCTGTGTGCCATGTTAGAAGAACTACATCATCATGACATTATAAATACCAGTTTGCAGGTTATAGTGTACTTGTGTATTTAAGTTTATTCATGCATATTCTTAGATGGGCTTATTGGATATCTAAGAGGATTGTGTTTTGGGGTTTTTTGGTTTTCTGTTTGCACTGTGTTTTTCCTCCTGTGTCTTCAGCCTGTTTTTCTTTCCACACTTCGCTTCACACCTGCCCTGCATCAGTCTCATAAGGCCTGCTTTGCTCCTTGTGTCTTCCCCAGCCTATCAGCTCCTTTCCCATTCTCCTGTTCCACCTGCTTCTCATCCCCGTGTCAGTTTAGTTTGTATTTAAATCCTGGTTTTCAGTTTAGCGTTGTTGAATCCTTTGTTCAGTATTGTTCAGTTCGGTTTCGCTTTGCCTGCACTCTTGAGTTCTGTTCTCGAGTTAAGTAAATAAGTTATTCTTCAGCCTTGCTCTGCCTACAGTTTACTGCATTTGGGTCCACCTGCTGCGCTCAGCATAACAACAACAACAGCTACTAATGCTCACAGCGAAAACCAGCAAAGGAAGTAAAAGAAACACACCCTGTCAACCTCTAAAAATATTTGGGTGTGAAACAGATGAAGGAAATGTTCAGTTCACAGAGACGTTGCACAGCAACAGCAAATTAGAGCAGATAAAAAAAAAAAATACCCAAAATATACCAAAATATCAAATACACTTAGAAACAGGGAAAACCAGAACGAGAGGTCTTTCTCTTCTCTCCTAAATAACAATAACAAAAACACAGAAGGTCCCACTCTGAGGTAGACCTGAGAATAATTCACCTAAACTGACCCTAATAGAGAGAACACCAACTCTGGCAGTGTCATGATGTAACTCCTATTTACCAAGCGTCTTGAAAAGAGAAGCAACACCGGTAATTCACCTCAAAAAACACCTTTTTTTTTCCTGCGATGAGTATGATGCACCTCATGATCAGAGCTGATAGCGAGTCAGCTCGGATTCATTCAGCTATTAGACCCACAGACCCAACGCACAGGACCCTTCCTGACCTGATCAGATGAAATTTAATTTGGATTCGGGTGCCCGGCTGGGTTTCGGTTACTGGGAGTGGTGTATATAGTCAAAGCATAGGCTGTTGTCTTACATGGGTGTCCCCAAGAAGATGAGGGAGTCCCACTGGGGGACATACTTCATCTGGCCCTTGAGGTGGAGAGGCTTCTTTGGTGGCTCCCGCATGTCCTCAAAGATTGTCTCACTACATTTTCCTGAGAAGAACCATGAAGGACAGGTTATCATGATTGTGGAAGTTCAAAAAACATGGTAACAAGACATTAAATTATTATTGGATAGGGCATCTTAAAACAGTTGACCTGTGCATACATGGTTTTGACACATAATGTCCATGTTAAAACCAAAACCAGTCACATGATAGGAATGTAAGAGACGTTTTTTAAAAAAAGAGTTAACTCATAAATACTTTTTCGCAAAGGTTAGAAAGTAAATGTAAAATGTTCTGACCGGTGACGGTCTGGAATGCCAGCAGTTCAATATCCTCCCCTCCAGAGTTGGCAGAGCTGTTGTATTGGGTGAGAGCACTGCTGTACTCTTGGTCCGTGCCCTTCATCTCCTCCACTGCCTTCGGCTCTGATGGAGGGCAGACAGCAGAAACGGTGAGAGGACGGATGACCGAACGAACCGAGATGTGAGTTAACCATGTGAGTTAATGAGGGCTTAAATGTGTGAGGACGGCGCGGTGAATTCCAATCACATTCCGGTCGGTCGATGGCAGAATAACAATATTCAAAAGGAGAATATATTAAAAATTCATCACTTTATTATAAGTTCTGTTCTACTGTGTTCTTCATAGTTATGTTCCACATTATGTCCAAATCAAAATGTGTTTCATTCATACGCATAACATTAAAATACAAATTATGATTGTCATCTTCTCTTGAAATGATTACATCCTTAGCAATATACTTCAAATCTTGTATTTCTTCTCTTCTCCTTTTATTCTGGCCACAAAATTAGTACAAAAGTTCTATTCAGACTGTTGGCATCTTGTTTTGTTAACGTACTTTGCATGCAAAATGTATTTCAATTTACACTGTATGTATAAGAGCTGTGAAGACACTTGCATTTAATTTTATAGTTATATGGACGATAGTGGTTTGGCTTTTCAGTTTGATATGCATCCCCCCTGAATATATTGTAGATATTTTATTTTGTTCTCCCCACATAAAATAACAAGACAAAAATGAAGGCTGATGACTTGATGGACATATAGAAATTCCTTCCATTCGACATGTACTTTTTTTCATACATTATGCATCTGAAATGCAGAAAAATAATTGCATCGGTACCTCTTTCTTCTTCCCTCTTTGCTTTCTCATTCTCCTCCTTCTCCTCTGGTTCCTCTTTGCTCAGTTTGGGGATGTTGACCTTTTGCTTGCTCTCCACCACTGCTTTAGACAACAGCTCAAACACATTGTTCAAATGGGTGTAGATCTGATGAGAGTAAGCAAGAGATTTTTGTGTTGCTGAGCAGTGACGACAAATAAAGCAAAGGCGAGTTAATGTACCTTTCAGTCAGTGAGTCAACACGTCTTTGATTTAGGTCACACGACAAATATGAGAACTAAATTGCAGAGCTGTCTCCAAACTCACATTGTCCCAGCTGAACTCCAGCATCGGCCTGACCAGAGTGAACTCCTCGTTGACCTTCTTGCCCTGGAGGTCAGAGAAGACCTCTTTGAGGCCGTCACCGATTCGATACATGGTCATGTCACGGCGGAAGATAACGCTGAAGGGGAACATGTCAAAAAAGATACCTCGCTTCATCGGTAGCTTCTCGTAGCTCGGCGCTGTCTTCTGTTGGGGCATGCGATGCTTGAAGGCGGCATTGTCAAAGTTCATCTTGTAAACCTGGACAAGTAAAGGAAAGATATTGAAACCTGTGAGATATAAGTCAATGAGTATTAATAGTTTGTGGTGGGATGTTTTTCTTACTACAGTTGACTGAGTTTACATGGTCACTGATGTAATAAAGCCCACGTGTATCATTTTAATGGGTTCTCAGTAGGGAAATTACTCAGAATATTTTCGGGGCTTTCCTCTTGCTATTGCTGTGCACTATTTGCCCTTAAGGGTAGAACATAACATTGAATGACATAATTTATTTCCTCTTGTGACATTATGTGTAAAGAAATCTTTTGCTACATGTAGCTTTTCTCATCAGAAAGTTATACTGCTGAAAATCGATTGAAAATCTTAAAATACCGTGTTTTTGGTTGATCAGAATGAAGACACAAATCTTGTTTCTATACATTATTCCACACGTATTTCTAAAGAAAGTAAAAGGTGCCATTTTCTAATAAGGCATACTTTAAAACTAGTCTATTAGTTGTAACTAATTGTAGTTATAGATTAGTAATAAGCTATTAATAAGGACAACTTTTGGGCTGTCAGGTCACTGGAAAAAAGCCCCCACCAAAATATTTTTATTAACACCTTGTTAAGATGTAGATTTCCTGAACCGATGGATTATATGGGAAAAAGCCTTTATTAATGACTTATTCGTCTTCTAATAAGCCATCAAATTTGATGTTATACATATTAGTAAGTCACTGATAAAGGGTTTTCCACTCTAGAGCTCATCAAGTCTGCAATTAAACAATTTCGGTAAAAGTAAAAGTAGTCCTTATTAGAAAGTGGACCCCATTAGTTGCTATATAAGTGCAACTTGGGTTTGTTTCTTCATAGCAAATTAAATATGGTTTCTTAATTTAGATTTTTGAATAGTGAAGGAATCAAACCAGTGACTGTCAGTTTAAGGGACAAACTCTGGAAACAATGGCATTGACACTGATGTTAGTTGATGCTAGACAGTATAACAACACACGGTTGCACATTTCAGATTTACTCTGCTGTAAATTATGAGTTTACCCAGGGTCCCTTCCCAATAAACACTTCATCTCCATCCAGTAAACACTTGCTGTCTGGCGTCTCATTGAGTATGATGGAATCATTTCTATGCTGATAGAACTGATACACGGTCAAGGTCAGATGCCCCATAGTTTGACTGATACTTGACCTAAGGCCGAGTACATACCACATATGTCATTTTTTCGGTTTCCTCTTTAGACAAGATTTCCACTTCAATGTCTGTGTTGTAGAATTGGCGCCCCACTTGAGAGAGCTGCCCTGCGGGAGTCAATAACACACACCGGTCATGGATGTGTAGAGGTCAACTTGGCTTATAAGGGATTCAGTCAAAATGGTCTTGTGTAAGCTTAATTTCAGATCAAACTGTGGAGGTAAGTGGAACCTCTGTTATTATTTTGTATCAGCACTTTGCCCTGATGGATTAATCCTCTTTCATTTTTGCCAATTTTCACAAAACCCAGACTTTTTAAAATGACAGGAGAAATTGAAGAGGAAAATGGGCAGAAAACACCAACGCTAGAGCTTCTGATTATGCACCAGAGTCCAAATAATAAAGAAAAGTGAAAACGGTCTATTGATAATGATACTCACCTGTTATTTAATATTGCAAAATAATACAATTATAACTGAATATGATCAGCTCGAAAAGTACAGTGCAAGTCTTTTTTTGCATGTTTTAGTCCATTTTCTACAAATTATATATAATCAAATATAATTTACATTGCAGCAGACTATTTTGTACAGCACACTCTAGTGTTATAAATGTGTCTTTCGGCCTTTCAATTGATTTACATCAGTATGAACTACATTTGCAAAGAGTTGGAAATTGTTAGATTGTCCATCTCAGTGAATATAATTTTACTTTTTATGCCTGTATGTCACTGAAGTTAAATCATCTTTTTGTGCTAATGTAGCTGAAAGTGCAGATTATTTTTTACCATAAAGCATTACAACTTAACAATAAAACTTTGCCCTTGCATTGTCTGTCTCAAGTTAAAATGCTCTGGAGGTTTTGATTTTCGTACTCTAATGAATGGAAACCTGTAGCTGCCTGGAAGGTAGGAAAAATTTATAATAACATTTAAAATTAAGGCATGTTTTGGAACGTGGTGTGCTGTAATCAAGTATGTGTAATTTGTATTAAATGAGCTAAAACAACCTGGGCCTTTATATTGTTTCTGTTCCTGTGTGAATGTTTCCAAAACTAGCCAAAGACTTGAACTGAAAAAAAAAAACTTTTCCATGAGCAAAATGCATCCCCCCTTGTTAACATGCCATCACCTAGTAGCAGGGAGAGAGACTGCAGGGGCAGAAGGGTTGTTTAGTAGAATATGAATAAAGTCTAGTCTGCGACTGAGGTTTGTGCAAGTTAGAATCTGTGGCCCCGACCATGGCTCTGAAATATCAGTAGCCTAACTGTGCTGTGTATTGATAAATCCATGGAAAAAGGCACAATTACAAATCCGACTGCTATTTCCGTGGTGCTGAAGTTGCAGACAGATTTGTAATTGCACTTTTTTCTCTCAGTCCCGCCCTTTTGTCAGTTTCATCTTAGATCTATAATATTCTCTAAACTATATACTATAAATACTCAAGTCTATACTATAGTGTCACCTTCATGATCAAAGTGACAAGTAGCAACATGTAATGTTGCTGAAGAGCAAGAGGATCATAGAGACACACTGCTGCCTGTAGTATTCCTATAATATTCCTGTAATATTTCTATGATCATTCAGTAGCATCTGTGCTGTTGAAAATACACCTCCAGACAAAGCCACTTCTGTAACAAAATATTTAAGGGGAGACATGACTACAGATATAGTTTTTACTATAGATGTTAGGTGTAACCTGGGAGTGGAGCAGGTAATGTGACTGAAGAAATTAACCTGCACTGACTGCTCCACGCTCAGCTGCTACAGTTACGAAATTTAAGGTAAAGTTTTTACCGTCTAGTTTATTACAGTTTATTAAAATGCTTAATGTCCACATAGGCCTACACAAAACATGTATTTAGCCTAATAGTAGTTGTTAAATCAAAATTATAATTGCAATTATAATATCAAGAATTAGCTTAGGCCTGTATGATAATCCTGAAGTCCTAGGGTCAGGGTACCCTCCCATTGGGCAATCCCCCTTGTTAAAAATAAACAAATCATACTGCCTATCCCAGCATGCAAATGGCAGAAACCCACATAACCACAGAGTGAATATGTAATTGGGTTGGGGTTGAGGACCAAACCTGGTTTCCTGTTGATGTGGTAAACTGTTTAACCCCTAGTGTTTCCACCGCTGTGCCTTTGACTTGTTACCTTTGACAAACTGTGTGAAGCCCTTGCGGGTGCTGCGGTAGTGCAGTGTTAGGCTCGTCTCACATTCCTCCTCCACACAGAAGCTTGGTGGCTGCACTTTGGGGAAGGAGAAGCGAAAGTACTCGTGCAGGTTGTCCAACTCATTGATGAAGTCACGCACGTTTCGCCCCAACACCTGAAAGACATGGAGCATGGGGATATTTAAACAGTAAACAAGAGTTGTAGTTTATAATATTAATAATATTCATTGGAAAAGTATTTTTCATGTTGTCAGAATACTACTACAAGTCTTTTTAATCTATGTTAATGTGGATTAATGATATAGTGTAAGTGCCAGGGGGAAAAGGTCAGATGAACTTGATATGGATTGAATCACACATATATTATTGATCATGTTTAATCAGTCAACAATAGAGAGAAAAAAGGAGGACTTTTATTTATTGCTGTTAGCTAAAGACAATCGAATGAAGGTCACTTAATCACCTTCAAGATCCGCTCATATCCATAGTTTCCAATCCTCTTGACCATATAGACCCCGAAGGCGTACATCAGCTCATCATGGGTCTTTCCCAGGACCTCGCCTGCTGCCTTTGCCAACCGCAGGATCAGATTGTCACTGTAGAGACAATTATTTGTTTTTTTGTATTGAGTTAGCTGCTATTTGTTCCGATGAGATTAACAAAAGCCAAAAACTTAAATAAGTACAATTAATCAAAACCAAAAGCAGGAGTGAACATAACATCATAGAGTCTCTAAACAGTCTCCAAATATCTGCAATAAAAATATAACATTACAAGCTTCACAGATGTGTAATTATTACTGTATTATATTGCATTGTATTGCACAGCTGTTTATGATATTGTGTCGACATTGTGTAGTTAACTATTTCAACTCTCGATAGTCAGCAGTCCACCTACAGACTAAGACATTGGACACTAAATAGAGCTTTGTCTAATTAAAACAATTATTTCCTGAATGCAAGTGGCAGCCGTTGTTTTGCACTTTTTTCAGTTTTTAAACAATGCAATCCAACAATCAGAGCACTGACAGTTTGTTGTGCTAATATACAGTATGCTTGATAGTTCTCAATCTGTGCCTAGACAGTCTTTTTCCAATTAATACATCTGTTCATTGCTGTTCAAGCTAAAAAAAATCAAGACTCACTTGTACATCTGATGTCTGACAAACTTGAGGTGGGGTATCTCCGCTCGGTTCTCAATCAGTCTCCACACATCCTCTCCGTAGGATTCATTAATGTAATCGTTCACTGCTTCCAAATACAGGCCGTACATCTTCAGAGGGTTGGGAGACCTCCAGACTGCTGCCCAAGTTAACTGCTTAACTGAGGAGAAACAATATCCAGTTGTTGTTCCTGTGGTCGTCTTCTGAGATTAAAATTAAACATTATGCTCATGTACACAGATTAATTTCAGTGCCAAAAACAAAGTTAATGGCGTACTATTCTATCCGCCTGCATACGTTGAAGGAAATAAATATAATTTTTACCTGTGTCACACACAACCTCATGAAACCTCAGGTAACCTCCTCAGACACCAGCTACATCTAAGAAAAGAGCAAGATTCTCAATAACTGAAGAACTTTTTAAGGAAAAAAAAAAAAAACACACCAACTGAGGCTGTTGTGCATGTATACTGCTGCTTGCTCTAAACTTACTGTTAGATTTCACCAAGCAAATACTAAGCTACTGAAAAAAACATCACAGGAAAATCAAGCAGCGTGTAATGCTCTCATCTCATCAGTTAACTACACTGGATAACAAATAAATAAATAAATAAATAAATAAATAAAACCGAAATGTTAAAAAAAAAGGGTGCAAAGGTGAAAAGAGAAGTCCCCTTACCTGCAGTCCCTCAGTGCTTTGTTGTCCTGGGCTCCAACTGCCACGGCATTGCTCCCTGCTGAGAGTGTCCACCTGCAGCTGACATGTGCGCTCTCCCTTGACACTCGTCTGTCAGGTCAACAGGTGACCTCGGGCCAAAATAGCAGCACCAAGGCATGTTTGTGGCAGGTAGCAAAGAAAAGACTAAAGAAAATGTTTTTCAGTCTCTCAGCTGCATGTACTGTCAACCATACTGGGTCTAATTTGTAAAGTATTTGTATGGAGATAAAGTCTGTGGGTGGCTGTTACTGTATTCAGGAATCCCTTCGAAAAAAGACACTTAGTTTCTGTGTAATGTAAACCGCAGCGCTCTATGTGAGGCTCATTATCTGAAATTAGCTTGTACCTCTTTTGCAACAACTCATTAGGGCTACCAGGTTTCTTTGCTAATTACTTCAAATTTGAATAATTACAGTCAGGTGCACATTTAACTGACAGCCTTTGTGCTAAGATTGGCATATGAAAGGTTTTGTATTGTTTATTTGTGAAGTGAAGCTGAATGAATCCTTTCCAAACATTCAGGTCTCCTGTCAAGGCTGCCACTACCTAACGCCAATCAGCAAAGGTTGAAATGTGATAAACATTCATGTTTTGACTCACTATGATCTCTGTCTTGAACTGTGAAAACTATTATTTTCATTGCTAAAAGACTCTCAACCAGTGTGGCTGATGCACAGTCTTAAAGTGAAGTGAAATACATACTGAGCACAGGATAATTCAAGGTAAATGCTCCACTTTTCTCAGAGTATCCACTAGGGGGCAATGTTACAACACTCTTGATTTATCACTGGTCTATCCAATGCTTCCACTGGGCAAATGAGCTTGAAAATTAGAAGACGTGTGACTCTGGCCTTTTGGCAAGTCCAGACAAGGAAGATAAGGCATTCTGTTATTTTATGACATTTGTGGCCTTTTATATCTCTCATGCTGCAAAATATACAGACCTGACTCAAAACATAATTTCCCTTCATAAATAGGCAACATAAGGCATGAACAATGAAAATGACTCAACTTTTTCCTTTTTTTTTTTCATATTCTGACCTGGAAGGTTAGAGGGCTCACACCTATCATGTAGAGACCTAATTAGGAAAACGCTTTCAGCCAGAATTGCTTTATCCAGCCACCACTTTCCCCCTCACACCTACACTCCACCAGGGAACCAAAGGTGTGCCGACAGCCAGCCTGTAATACCAGCTCTGAGCGATAATGAGCCGCTCGCTGTTCCATTTCTTGTGTGGCTTTTTTTGCTTCTTCTTCCTCCATTTCCTCAGCCTCCCCAGTGTTCCCCTATTTGCCAGGTGCTGCTGTCTGTCTTTAATGGCCTCTAGTACGACTGTGCCACACAGCGGCCTGGGAGGTCTGCCGCTGCCTCTTAGCCGGGGAACAGAGGTAGATAACAATGTGCTGATGGTGCCAACCATAACTCCACACAGATGCCGCGGGCTCTTTCATTAAAGATGACATGACTCATCTTCTTTCACTCCGCCAATATTACACCCTGCCTTCCTTCCTTCCCACAAAGAAAGAGGTGCTGCTGTTTCAAAAGGTGTCCATTCATGTCATTTTTCAAACGCTAACAGGGAGCCAAGGAACACCTCCCTCCCATTGTCTGATGTGAACAACACAAACACACACAGATACACACATGCATAAACGGACACGCAGCCCCTGTTTTCCTGTCCCTCCACCATATGTGCAGGTGTCATATATGTTTCCTGTCTGTCCCTGCTTGTTATCTTTTAAAGGAGTTATCAGGCTCAGCCAGCCTAACAGAGGGATGATCCAATCTCTGAGGAATATCAGGGTCACTGGAGGAAACCATGCATAGTCTGGCCTATTGAGCTCCTGCAAAAAGTGAGTTGATATCATTTTTATATTGTCAAAGCAGGAAAAGAGCTCACCATTCAAACACGGGCCATTGATCAAAGCGTCAGCACGGAGCACACACAGGTTTTTGAAACATGTTGACTGAGTCAGACCGTGAAAGTTATTGGGTGACAAACTCACACCATAAAGCAATTCTAATTGTTAACAACCAGCAGGTCCTCCAGATACAAGTGTAAATCCCTTCGCTGTAGCAGGAAGCTACAGGGATGAATCCTAGGATGTGGCAAAATGGAAATGTCTGCCTCCATGGAGGAGCTGTAACTGTTGTGACCTTGCGGTTGAATACTTAAAGGCATACTATGTACTCCACCCTGGCTCAACGACACCAGGGTGAGCTGAGTGCATGAACGAGCGGTGGTTGAGCAAGCTAGAGAGTGAATGAAAAGGAAGAGGAAGTAGCAGCAGTGAAAACAAAAAACAAAAAAACAAAGCAGTGAATCAGAGAAACAAAACATTATTTTCTGATTGTTTCATGGCAGTTATGTTCTAAAGCACACATACAAATAAACACGCCCACACCTCCGCACAACCCTGAGGGAAGGTGCCGCATTACCAGATTTTGGCCTCTCTGCTCTGTGTGTGTGTTTGTGTGTGTGTGTGTGTGTGTGTGTGTGTTTGTATGTATGTGTGTGGAGCTCAACCCCACCCTTGGGTGAACAGACACAGACAGAGAGCAGAGGAGAGAGACGAAGAAGTAAACATCCCATTTGCACCGCTGTTTAAAGCCTTTAAGGGAACCAGTGAGGCACATAAAAAAACACAGTGATGTAACCAGGTTGCTTCGTTTTTATAGAGTCCCGACCTCACACCCTGCGTGCTGTTATTGGCTGGGGGCTACACACCCACTTCCCAAAGTTTGACACCCAGAAACGTCTCAAACTCACTTCTAGAGGGTCATAAGTGATGATTGGTTTTTTTTCAGGAAAATCCTACATAGTATGCCTTTAATGGGAGTCTTTATTTATCCCACCTATCCTATCTCTCTATCCCCTCTCTCAGCGCCCAACTCTTACCTCCCCTCCTCCCTACTGCAAAAGAATATGCCATATATATTTCCCCTGCACAATCCCATGATACCTCCCTCTTATTGGTTTTACTGTAGACACAGCAGGAGCTGGGCTATAACACTACACTAGCTGAATGCTAACGATGTCGGGGCATCTTATTGTGGTTTTATGCAGCAACCAAGGGCCTTTCTCTCGCTGTATTTATAGCTCCTCTGTGAGTTCTCCCCCATCTCTCTCCCTCCCTTGCTGCTTCCTCTCACTGTTTCTTTTCAGTTTCACCTGTCAGCATCTCTATCTTTACCCCAGTATCCTTTACTACATCTGCTACTTTTCTCTTTCTCACTTTCTCTCAGCAGACCTGCTCTCAATCTCCTGTAATGCCGGCTGTCTCCAGCTCTCCGTCATTATTAAATGCAGCATTTTGGCGTTATCAGTCCAGATTATTGTTATGGTTTGTCACATCCCTGAACAGCCATGTCCGCCCTCTCTGTCTCTCTCTGCATTTGCTTAATTAAATCTTCCACCGCTGTTTAAAAAAGTACAGTACGTGATGCGGGGGTCGTTCGTTGTTCCTCCTTTTTGCATTGATTTCTACGTGGCATAGTCTGGTGAAGCTAATAGCACCTGACCATAGGCAGCTTCACATTCACTCTGCCTCTCTATAGGCCCTTTCAACTGTAGCCAATGATATACAGCGCTTTTGGAGGTGTAAAAATAGTGTCAAATCCCAACAAAGGCAATTCTAGAACGAAAGATACGAGAAATGTAGACGGGGGTTGCATGCTGTTTGGAAAAGAAAGGAAACTTAGGGTTCCACAGTCTGCATATAAATATTCCATTAACTTCAGCTGGCTCCATAACGGTATGGCAGTGCAGTTATGCATTCAGTGCCTAGAATTTGAAATGAAATTATTGTGGAGGTGGAGGTGGAGAGGGAGGTAGTGGTGGTGAAATAGCCGTTTCCTTTCTTCTAATTTTCTCCTCTTCCCTCTTTCACCCCTTTGCCTTATCACGGGTGACACTAATCCAATTTCAGCTCTGCTTGTGACAGCTCTAACGTGGTTTTGTGTACCCATTCCACCCCCCCTGTGTGCACTCACACACACAAACACACGTATAATGCATGCACACTCTGAAAAGGTCACATACAGTTTCCAGACATACACACAGTGTGTGCACACAGATGTGCATGCATGCTCATATGTCCAAACGTACACATGCACATATGCAAAACCTCAGTCCATTACTGCACACAGTACACAGACTAGTGACACACAATCTCCTTGTAGCTGTCATTTGCCAACACCAACTAGCAAGCAAGATATTAGCTCTATGATCTGTGATTTTACAGTCAAACCTCATCTGAAACCAGACAAATCCAGCAGATCTGCTCAGCACTGAGAGGATTCAGATTCTGATCCAGGCTCAGGATGAATACAGAACTTAAAGGGACAGACATAATATATATATTATATTATTATTATTAATATATATTATTATATATATTATATATAATAATTATATATATATATATATATATATAGGATATATATATTATATTTATCATATGCCCGCTTTTCAGCAGGCATAGGGTGTCCAGTAGGGGCTGTTAGCCGAGGTGCTGCTAACGTTTGCTCAGCTTGTTTCTGTAATAACTTAAGATTCAGACATTCAGCAGGTTTTTACCGGGAACCGAATTATCTGAGGTTTCCACTTCTCCAGAACAAACAAACCCAGTGATTGAAACCAGTAAAAACACTGAATAAAACAGTTTCATGTAAAAAAATTAATGTTTCTCTGATGCTATTCAGCTGGTACCGGACTTCCAGCAGGGGCTGCTAGCTGAGCTGCTGCTAACATTTGCTCAGCTTGTTTCTCTGATAACTTAAGATTAAGACGTCCGATAACTAAAATCCTTCATCTGGTTAAAATATTTAGTTGAAAACGACCAAGATCTAAAAACTTTATCATAAAAATGTGGCTTAAAACTGAATAAAAGTCAATTTATAACAGTTTCTGTTGAACAACCACAACACCAACGTATTATCTTGTATGCGTTTACTCTTTGGTAGACGCCATTGTGGAAAACAGTCACAACGCCGATGTATTATCTTGTAGGCGTATGATCTTGGTGGATGCCATTGTAGCGGACAACCACAACACCGACGCATGCACATTGCATTTCGTCAAATTCCTGCTTTGAATCGCGACCCTCTGGAGGTAAAGAAAATGGATGGATGGATGGATTACACAAAAGTTATTAATGAATATTACATTTATACATTTTTTCCCCTCACAGCACCACATCTCAGCTCTTCATGAGTTTGTGGTGTGGTGTGACAACTCCTGATTGGAAGTGACCCTCTCCAAAAAGCAGAAGGAACTAGCTACGGCAGTCATGACCACTATCCACGGGAGGCCTGTAGAAATTGTTGAGGAATATAAGTACATGGGCACAATCTTTGATAACCTGCTGCAAATTGCCTCCAACACAGAGGAGATCCTCAGGAAACGCCAGCAGCAGCAGCAGCACCTCCTGAGGAAGCTCAACTCCTTTGGGGTCAGCAAGGACATCCTCACATTTTTACTACTCCTTCATTGAAAGTATCATGACATTCTCCTTCACCTGCTGGTTCCACTCCATCAGCCTCCAGAACAGAAACTGCCTGCAGAGCACAGTCAAAGTCTACTCCAAAATTATTGGACTCCCTGTCAGAGCCCTCTCCGACCTATGCGAGCAGCAGATGCTAAGGTCAGCTGGCAGGATCCTACAGGACCCCTCACACATCTTGTACCCTGTGCCTGAGTGGCTCCCCTCAGGTCACTGGCTTCGTTGCCCAGGCTGCGGGACACAGAGGAGAAGGGCAACCTTTGTCCCCAAGGCTGTCCAGCTCCTCAACTCCCAGCCATCCCTGTCCCTCTGCTCTGCCCCCTGCCCCTCCCCTCCGATGGTTTATGCACTGAACCACTTCTCCTACACACACACTCCAACTGGCTCGGACTGATGCTGCTGTCATTGAATTACTATGCAACTATATATTATGGAGCTACCCATCAATACATACACTGTGTATGCTATTATACTATTATTCTCATGTCATTATAATTATCATGTGTACAGCATTGTGCCACATCATACCGCTTTATACTTGTTATTGCACTAATATTTATGTGTTATTATTATATATATATTGATATTAATTGCACTAATTTATATCGATATTGATTGCACTATTATTATCATTCTCACATTATCATTATTATCATTATGTGTACTGCATTATACTGTTTTATACTTTTACTGTACTATTATCAGTCTCATATCATAATTATCATGATGTACAGCTTATTTTTGCATTTTTACGTATGATACTAATGTCATATTTCATATCATATCATATATTGTCATATTTTTTACATATTTTATTTTCTTGATATAATTTTTGAATTATAAATGTGCCTTTGATTGGCATTTTACAAATCTCTGTGTAAACGTAAAAAAAAAAGAGAAAAAAATCACACAATCAGTGTTGCTGGTTATCAGCCTAAAGAAATGTATAAATGTTTTACTAAAAGTTTCTTTCTCTCACCTTATATTTCATCTCCACCTCATCACATCACCTTCAGATCGCTTTAGAAAGACATATGGATGTCTGGTCTGAAGAATGCATGAGGTGCGCACATTCTGTGTTTATAAATACCAGTTTATGTGCAGGAAATGGAGTGTGCGTGATTTTTGTGTGTATGCATCATTTATGCATCTGGCCCCAGGAGTGACTGTGTCCTTGTACTCCCAACACAACATGCGGCTGTGTTGCATTCAGTCTCTTGGGGCTGCTGTTGGTGGAGAAATTAAGTCTCTGTGTGCCTTATATGATGGATTTCTCCCTGTTTGATTATTGAACGTCGGTGCAAAATTGTGAGATTAGAAATAAGCCTTTGGCTTTTTGATTCTGAGTGACTGACATCACAGCCTAATGTTTGCCACTGATGTTTTAGAAACTCCATTGTAGCTGCAAGACATGAGAAAAATACACCTTCAAATAACAAAACTGGCCCAAAATGGGAAGTATAAACCTTAAATTGTTCTTTAAAGGTACAAAATAAATGTCAACAATGTTGTTTTCACATTTTTTTAACATCAGAAATGTTACAAAAAGTAAAACAGGCCTATACTTTTAATTATGATCTGTTGGAAAATACAGAAGTGCTAATTTTTCATGTACAGTTTAAACTCTTGCAACTGTCACATAGAAAATGTGTCATTTGTTCAGATGCTAACTAAGAAAAAACTAAGGACCATGTAACCATGTAACTTGGGCACAGGTTGCTGTTTATTTCCAGTTTCTTACCAACAGTCCTTGCTGTTTGCATAATCAAGTAGTTTATGTGCCTGAAAAAAAATACTTACAACTTAATAGCAGATCAGAAAATGCTCATATGTCATGTACCTGACAAACAGTATCCTGATGGTGATATAGTCATCAGTACAAGCAAAATATTTTTTCATTTAGTTTGGTGAAAATTGTAGATATACTTCTTATTTACATTGTTAAAAACTGACAGATCCTGTCTTTAACAGGATTTTCAGTGAATTTTCACTTTAAATCGTGAGTCAATGCATTCATCGCTATCCGATAAGCAAAGACAATCTTTACAGGCACTGTGTAAACAAAAGTTGCCAAGAAAGCATTTTCTTTCCAACCAAGGCATTAGTTAAATGTATTTATTACCGGAGTAACTCCAGGCTGCTGACAGATGCTGCAGCTCTGTGTTTATTTCACAGATCGTGATCGTGTTATTAGCAGGCAGGAGACATCGCATCACTGCAGAGGGTGAAGTGAGGACACTCATTGCGGTCTCATAATTGCTAAATGAATTGTGATAATAGTGATCAGAACTTTATTAATTTGCTCCTTTTATCTGCTTTCTGTCTGTGGGTTTGAGCATTAACTGGCTCTTTATATGTAATTTACTGATCCATCATCTGCCCACACAGATTTTTATGGGCCAAACAGCCCACACTGGACTGAATGAAGCTAAAAAAGCAGGTAATTGTGCCCATTGTTAGTCATGCTGGCAACAACTGTGTTTTGATTTTATGCTAAAATCAGGACGTAACATCACATGTAATCTCATGAATGACAAACATTTGGCACGATAGACACAATATGATTCATATAATAATAAATTCACAAATCTTGATTTGTAAATTCCTGTGTTCTAGGCTCCAAAAGTGGAAGACCTAGTTCCAGTCATGGGAGAGTCTCTTCTTCTGTGAGGTAGCAGACAAAGAGTGTGCAACTGAGAGAGTCTCTGTGAAGTGAAGCAGAAGAAGTTTTCAGTTTATTTCAGTAACTTGAACAAGTGCTGAAGGAAGCAGTTCTCCTGCCGCTTCTCCTACAAACGTGCGATTCTTACAGTGACCACGCCTAAAAGACGTTGAGCAGTCTATGCTTCCTCCTCGTCATCCTGTCTAAGTTTGTTACTGCCACACGCTGGCACAGAAATGATCTACGTACACACACTCAACTCGCACACACACACCCTTCAGCACATCAGTGAACATCCCACTCCTCACTCCTATTTCCCAACTTTCCTTCTTCAATTGTTTTTTTTTGTTTCCCCCTCCTCAGAGTAGCGCATTTGGATTTTGCGCGGCTGGGCAGCAATATCTAAATGGGAGACGAGGTCATGGAGTCTTTGTCGGGATACTCCGCAGAGATCACACAGAGAAAACAAATGGCGATGAAACAAAAAGCCAACATCACCCTCCGCAGCAAGGGAGGTAATTGCATCAGAAAATGGTAATTTAAAAACAGGGTCGTGGGAAGGCCGTGATAGGCTGGCTTCTGTGTGTGTGTGTGTGTATGTACGTGTGGTTGTGTTGTATATTGTTACAAAAACACAAGCCTCCAATGGTGAAGCAATTCAGTCAGCATTGTGTCTTGTAAATCATTTACATAACAATGCGGCAGAATCTTGGAGATCATGGCTGAAGTATTGTTTACACTGTAATAATGGATGGATTTAACTCTCAGTCATAACCACATTTGTCACAAACTGTCATCTAACACAGCCTGAAACCTAAGAATTCATACTAAGCGGGTCGATGATGGCGGTAATGAAATGCTTTGTGGGTAATAATGAGCTCTGCTAGGTCCTCAGCCGCTCTGTTATTATTTCGAAGATACCATCAGAAAGTATTAAAGCATTAGGACATCTACATTTAGTCTGTTTAGTTATGTTGTTCAATAGGTTTGTTTTGATGATAGAAAATAGGATTATTTTCTGAATCCATCAAAAGTACCTAATCATTCAGTTTATAGTTTGGTCCAGAATAATGCATTTCACAATCACCTGTCAATACATCTTGTGCATTTAAAGATATCTTGTATTTTAAACCTATTAACAGTCACAATACTGGTCTCTGATTGGTTGACAGCAGCTCCCCTAACTAAAGAAAACCTGTTGAGTGAAGGGTTTCCAGTTGAAATACAGCAAAGTGGCCTTAACAGACATATTTCTGGAGTTTTCTCTTTTAAGCCGAGCCGTCATGCTTCAGGGGCCACCTGAAATCACATCATTTCTATCAGAGATATTGGTGTATCTTGTTTTTTTTTTAGGCTCATGTTGTTTGGTGTATTGCTGTAGATAAGACACAAAACATGGATAATGTGACATATCCATATATTTCCTTTTAGATACAAAAGGGAGCTTAGGGGGAAAGATTTTTCAGTGATCTAAAACACAATAAATATCAGATTGTGGTGTTTGTCCCTCACAATAAAAGAGCAAAAATATCTTTGACCATTTTCCCACTACAGCCAACAATGATACAGAGAGAAATCTATTAGAGAAAACTCAAAAAGACCATTTTCTACACTCACAGTAGTCTCAATAGACCAGAATGCAATGGAGCCATTAGACAGTTTGTGTTTTAA
Source organism: Thunnus maccoyii (assembly GCF_910596095.1). Taxonomy (NCBI): domain Eukaryota; kingdom Metazoa; phylum Chordata; class Actinopteri; order Scombriformes; family Scombridae; genus Thunnus; species Thunnus maccoyii. The sequence continues at coordinate 5,106,386 of NC_056542.1, forward strand.
GAGATCAGCAAATCTGACTTTTTATGGAAATGTGTGCTCTTTTTGCTCTCGCTAAAGTTGTTGGTGTCATTACAGCTGATGCAAATAAGTCCACGCACAATCTCTGTGGACAGTCAAAAGTAATTCAGGGAAAAGTAAGAAACAAATGGAGGAGTAGAGGTTGAGAGAAAAGGGGTCCTTAAAAAAGTAAATCACTGCACTTGATCACAGAATAACTGGAATACATTGAATATCAAACAGCTAAGAGAGTCTAAAGTGGGAGTTGTCCTTTAATCCTGCAGCACAGGACTGGTCATCTGGCAGCTGAAGAGTCCCGGTGGCACTCCTGAGCAGGATGAGCTGGTTAAACACCCCCTGCTGGATAAACCAGCTCAGTGCTTCTGTCTGAAAGCTCTTGAAATGGTCTGAGTCTCAGTGGGTCCTCTGCAAGCTCCCTCCCCTCCCCAGCACAGCGGCTGGTGGTGAAGCCCAGCAGCGTGAGTTGGGACCGGGTCCATAATCCTGCATCTCTCTAAAGATGCTTTCTGGAGAGCAAACGATACAAAAACTTGAACTTGACTCACACTGTCCCTCTGCAGTGTGAGGTCTTTTTTTTATCATTCATGACAGTGTGTATCAGCATCTTCTGGCAACAGTCAGTTGGCAACACATCTCTGCAGCAATGTCACTTTTCTTTAAGAAGTTTGATGTTTTAGGGCAAATCAACTTAAGATAGAGTTAGAGAAGAAGAAAGATATCTTGTTTGATTTGTTTCTACTCTGTTGCCACCAGGACAAAGTTATGCGCATTCATGGTAGAGTATGTATTTTATTTATATCATATAATTAGGATTGATCTGATTTTCCTTTCCATACGCTTTTAGAAAAGCAATATCTCTTTGATCTCTCTGAGTATGGTACAGAAACTGAGATAAAAACTACAACTAAAGTGTTTTTTGATGGGATAATTCCTAACTTGAATTATTGACATGGTACATTTGACATCAAAATACTGCATTAAAACCAGGTAGGCTGTAACCTTTGAAGCGGTTTGTACAAATTTCACCGTCTGTGAACGATGTTTACTTGCAACCCATCAAAAATTCAATTGCTTTGAACTTTTTTCTTAAAAGATTGGGTGTGATATTAGTACTCACTGTGCTCCAGCAATCCATGTCATCCTTCTATGCAGAGGTCTGATATTTTTCTGTTTTTTTTTGTGTATGGTAATTTTAACAGAAACGGTGCACACTGTTTGGGTGAAAACTCATCAAACTTGTGTGATACACTGTTGACTATAAAATGAGTAAGTCAGCTAGGATGGTTTTTCCCTTGTAATGTGTGGATTTGTTTGCATGCAAGTGTAGATAACATGATGCTGCGTGTTTTGCCAGTGTGTTCAATATATCACTGTGCGGCTGGTTTTGGATGCTGCGATGCCGGGTCTCTGCCAAGTGATTGGGTCTTAGCAGGAATCTCCACATAGGGGGTGAATGGATACCAGAGTGTCGGTCTCATACGTTAAACTTGTTAATGAGATAGATGCCTGCCAAAATACCAACATGCTTGTCTATGTAAAGGCTCTACAGTAGTGATTTACTGTGTTTTTTTCATATACATTAGTACTTTTTAATAACAACATTGGTAAATATGCTGAATGTTCCTTTATTAAACATGTACTGATCAATTCATCACATTTTAGAAGCTGAAGCCAGCAAATATATGGTATTTTGCTTAAAAAGTGACTAAAAAGATGATGTGATTATCAAAATTGTTGCTGATTAGTGTCAATTGTCGATGGTCTAATCAGTTAATCGACTAATCGTTGCAGCTCTACTCAGTATAAAGTCTGGGAGCAAACAGAAACAGATAGCCTCTGCCAAAAGACAAAATATTTCCCTCACAACAAAATTGTCTTACTTGTTAATCAGCAAGCTAATCACCATTCAACAAAGAATCACCAGGGCTTTGTTCAGACTTATGAAAGTGTGAAAAGACGGCAACCTCACCATGAGGACAGGACTTAAAAGATGCTACATGTGACACTGGACCCAGCAGATGTTTCAGAGTAAATAGTTCCAATGCACAAGCTAACTGCTTTATAAAACACAACATCCTGTCTCATCTTTTATGCGCTTGTTAGATACACAAGGTAGAGAGCCTTGGGGTTGTTGGAAGGTACCTTTTGATAGAGCTAAGTTAGCGGTTTCCCCTGCTTCCCAGCTTTGCTAAGCTAGGCTAACCACTTCATGGAGCTACCTCAAATTGAGCACTGGGAGGTGAAATTGATATCAACCTTGTACAACTGCTGGTAAGCCAGCGAACAAGTGTTTTTCACAAAATGTTAATCTTATTTTAGTAACATGCTATGTTAGGCTTTATGTGGGTATGAAACATTTCAGGCTGGTTCATTTCCTCGCAGGGAGCTTGCACTGTAATGAGTTCTGTTTGTTGTCTGTGTATGTAAAACATGAGAGGGAGTATGACTCATGCTTCCTACTTGCTGCCTCTCAATATATCTTCAGTTCAAGTACGTAGCTGTAAGTTTCATTAATTTATTTGTGAATCTATTTTCTATATCTCTCTAGTCTCTTTTTGTCTTTGTCTCTAGCTGTGGTGCGTCTCAATCACTGTGGCGGAGGAAGTGTTCAGATGAGTACCACAATCATTATGTAAAACAATACATTATTACAAGTGGAAGTCTAGCATGATAATCAGACTTGAACTGCCATTTTGTTTACACTTCAGCTGCTGAATAAATCTGAGATGTGGTGGCCATTCAGAGGTCTGAACCAGGCCAGTGTAGGTGCTACAAGTTTTTACTTAAGTAGAAGTAGCAACAGGGGGTATTAGGATAAAAAATATAAAAAGTAAAAGTACTGTAAGTGGCCCTTTGAAAATGTTATTATATTATAAATACTGTGTAAGCAATAATGTGGATGGTTAAGGTGGAGAGCTTTTATTTTAACCATTACAGCTTCTTCAAAGAATCAAGTTTGAGCAAATCAGAACTAGCTTCTATTTTGTTTGAATTAATTTAAGTATAACCAACGTAGTTTAATTGTAATGACTATATGCTGCAGAGTTAATTCAATACTATCATGGCGCCTATACTGCCAATAACATGAGTGACAAGCTAACATTACTCACAGTTAAGGCAGCTGCATTTTGCAACTTTGGCAAACAGTCTTACCTCAGTCTACATTTTTTACATTTACGGTGTTGAATCCAAAATATTTCCAGACAACATTTTTCAAATAATTTGGCAGCATGATTATCTTATATTGCTTTAGCAAAGATAACAATAATAGCCGAGTTTACAGATAGGACAACAGCGATGGTCAGATGAACAGAGCGTTTTACGGACGCCCTCTCTCGGAGCACACGGCATGGCCTGTTGCACTCGTAAAATGAGAATTTTAGATTTGAACAGATAATATCAGATCATTTAGTTTTTCTTCAAGGCTGGAACAGTTGTTTGAATTTGAAATAAAAAAAATCACTCTGTTGGGTCCCATCTATATCTATGCATTATATTTTATAAAATCATCTTGGGTTATATATATAGCTATGTAGCTGTCTGTAAATGTTATATAGTACAAAGCACAATATTTGTGGGGTAGAACTGTTAAGTAGCATAAAATGCAAGTACTCCAGTAAAGTACAGTAAAGCTACCATAGAGTTGTACTTAAGGACAGTGCTTGAGTACATGTAGTGTTTTAAATTCAACCATTGTTCAATCAGTTAATCCCCTGTGGATTAGTCAATTATTATCTTTGTCAGGAGCATTGGAGATCCGTTGCAAAGATCTAAAATTTTGTGTTCAGAGCTCAAACAGAAATCGAAACCTGCTCATTTGTTCCCTGTCTTTTGTGCATTTGAGATTGAGAAATAACAACGTTACAGCCATCATTTCAAGATCTACAATAGAAGACCAGGAAACAGTTTTGTAATTACAGTCATTACGACCGACAAGGTCTGCATGAGCAAGATGAACCATGAAGTGTGCAAGGGGTTACCACTGGGGAGCTCACTGTGTACAGCTTCATTAGTTCATTCAAGGGAAGGCTGCGCTGCAGGAGTAAGGTTTCCATCTTGTCAACAAAACCTCTCATTTACTGCAGCTACATCTCTCCTCGCTGCTCCTCTTGCCTTTGACCACCCAACCCTGCGTAACACTGTCAGTCTTGGGATGAGATTACCGTAAACCGTCCACATTCATAGCACAAACAGAGAGGCCCCCGCAGTGAGGGGACACACAAGCTGGATTTTCACAGCCCTATTGTCTTCCTGGATGCTGGGTGGTGAGATAAACCAAATATAGAGGAGGGAGGTGGGGTTGTTGTCAGCGACAGTGGTGTTGTGAGGATGTGCGTTTTTCCTGTGCCACCGGTGCCAGATGCTTGCAGTGTGCCAAAGACAGCCACGTGCCACCCCCCCATACCCACCGTCCTTTGCCAGCTTGACACAACCATCTGTGCGTTCGCTTGGCAGCTTTTTCCCTCCAGTCAATTTACATTCTTGCATGATTCTCATTCATTCCCATTTGAGCCCTCGAGGGAACGTGTCAAGGTGTTAGAGTCCAAGAAGTCCCTTGAGTATGCCTGCAAATAAGCTCAGCAATTTGTAATTCCTAAACTCTACCTCGAGCACTAGTATTCTATTAACATTTATTAAAGCATATCAAAGGCCTGAGAGGAAGCACTGAGAAAATACTTTGTTGATGCCGTGCACTGACAGTGCTCAGATTTTAAGGAGGTATGCAGCTCTATCTCTCTACCCCCATCCTGAGTTCAACATCACCTCGAGCCAAAGTTGGCCACTTTCCTTTTTTTTCTTGAAGTGTGATTACATTTTTCTGTGAGGGCTGCAGATAGACTCATTCCATTCTGGGTCGGGAGAAAATGTATCTGGGTAGAAATAGGCCTTTTGTTCATTTCATTTTTTTCATCTTGTAGAAATTGAGGTACAGTTAGACAATCTTGGACACTGTAAGAGCGAAGAGCAACATAAGAGAACAATTCAGTCTGAAAAACAACAGATGGCGAGGCGTATGGAGCAGGAGGGAAAACCTTGGCATATTGTTTTTGTGTGAGATGGAATCAGAGGTAATAAAGGAAATGTAATGCAAACTAATACGTGACCCACATGCCTTCTGTCCTCTCTAAACTTTCTCATTGTGTCCCCCCCCCCCTCCTGCCATGCCTCATTGTCTTCCCCATCCCAATTAGCACAGTTTCAAATTGTTCAAGTGTTTTTATAGCCAATCAGATAGCCGTCATGCTCCAGAGATCTCGGTTTAATATCTTATCTGCACCTGTGTGGATACCATCAGAAGAGATTTCCCATTCCTCTCATTTCATTTTAAGCGTTCATTTAAACTCCGCTGCTCGGAATAGAGGTATCAAAACCCGGTCTAAATAACGATGATGTCATTAACATGACTAATTGATGCTATGGTACCGTCAGGGCTTGTTCTTTGGAAAACACACAAGTAATGGAGAGCACAAATCCGTGCTGATGTAGGGATCAGAATCATACAAATTTAGAACAGTGGTATTAGCCAGAGGGGATATACGGTAACTAAATATTCTTTGGGGATACGTTGTCAGTCGTTTCAGTCGGTTATTTCAATAAAGATGTGAGGGTGCATGCTTAATGGGTAGTAGAAACCAGGATTTTACTTCATTTCATATTTTACAGCATATATTTCAGCTCTTCCTCTTGCAATCAGTCATGGATGGACAGGAACGGTTCACTATGTTACTCATAATCAATGTGAAAAGGATCCTTCCCTCCCTGGTGGATGGACGGGTCAACAAAACTTTCCAACTGCAAGTTTCCCATTTCCTACTGTGAGTCAACAATGTTTTTTTTAAACTATGACCAGACTCGTCCCGATCATTATTATTATTATAGCCAAGGTCTCCTGACCTTAAAGCAGCTATAATCAATATATTTCACAGTAATAATGTATCAAATGACATTGAGCCTCATTCACAAACATACATACAGGTCTAAAAGGACAGAACTCCTCATGCACAGCCAGTATTTACAGTCAGGTGCTGGTCGGTCGCAGGAACATGTAAGGTGAAAATCAAAGTTAACAACCGCACACTGTAATGACTTTACTGTGACTTTATTAAGAGCGAACAACGTGTTTCGCCTGTAGCTTCTTCAGGTTCGCTCAGTACAACTGCTGAGTACTCACAGGTGTGATAAATACATCTGAGTCACATGACTAATTATCACAGTCTCGAACATTTTACAAAGGGCACGAAAATGAAAATATACATGGTACAAAAAACATGATGTGATTAATGTTGCACAGTTACAAGAATTACACCATTTTATATAATTAAACATCATTACATCCCGTAAACAACTGACTGAATATGATGAATAAAATTCCCTCAGCAGAACGGACTACAGGTCCTACAGCTGTCCCTCTACATCACTAAATGGGAAGGGTGAGTGCCAGGGGACCTAGTGGCTCATCTCTCCCTAAGAGTCCAAATAGCCTGTAGAATGAATTTTGATTTTCAAATTTAGAACTGCCTTAGACCATGTGTATGCACAAATCAGTATATTAGAACCACAATTATTTAAAAAATGATTGGGCCTAAATATACAACATTGAAATTGTGAAATCGCTAACGATACACAATTTATTCACTCATTTTAAAATTAATAGCTAAGACATGATGTTAGCATCAGATCAGAAAATGCTTGTATATGTTGCTCTGGAGTGCAGAGAACAGAAACTTATTTTGTTGTTTATTTTTGGAGCACTTGTTGTCTTGTTTACAAGTGACCGCAGCAATGACTTCTTGTCTACTTTTGCCCACAACCTGGATTGGTCTATAGAATAAGATCTCCAACCAACCAATCAAACAGATAGCTGCTAACATGAAACCCTAGTGAGCTTTATCAAGGTTTCTACATTACTCTCATGGATAGAAGAGAGAGAGACGAGCCTCAAAGGTATTTTGATGTTGAATGTATCTGATTGGTTCCATCTGCAGAATTTGTAAAAAGCTGCAGTGGCTGTTTGCAGTGTGTGTGAAGGCCAGTTAGAGGATGGAGGATTCATCATGTTTGCTAGGTCTTAATGATACATGAAAAGCATTTTGATGAGAAAGGCCGAACACAAACAAAAACATATTAATGAAAGCCGCTCAGGGTAACCTCTAAGCAGGGCACTCCAATCCCAACTCCTCCTCTGATTCAGTTGCTCATCGGCCAACAGCAGAAATCTGTAGCTGCACAGGCTCCCAGATGTGCATAAGAGAGTGAATGTGAAATGATGATGAAAAAAAAAAAAAACCTTCTTAGAAAGTATATGAAAAGCTAGAACTTCTTTAGCTTTCTACCTGGATGACAGCACACAGACAATCCACTGTTACTTAGAGTTACTGAACAATTTTCTAAGACCTGCAGAGGTTGTTGTTGATGTTTTTGGCACTTAATTAGAGAAGTTGATGTCGCCTCTGAAATTCAGTGATAAAAAGTTGATGGCTTTTATTCACATAAAGCTTTCTCACAAGCCTGTATATATTGCAGTAATTTACCTCTCCCCACTCTCTGGTCTGTCATCCAGCTCACCAGCCACAGCTTTGTTTTATGTCTGTAAAGCTCTCTTATATCACATCACAGAGCGTACAGAATAGCAAAGAGCATTGTTCTCTCTCTCTTTCTATCCATATCTATTTATGAATATATCACACTTTGTACTCACACACGCATCCTCGCCTCCTCTCTCCTACAGTTCTTTATCCGAGCCTCATGCAGAACTCCTCTACCCAAGCATGACCTGGACATTTCTCACCGTTTAGACTTGTAACGGTATTGATCCACATGTAAACAGGGTGTGGCTCTTGTCCAATGGTGCAGTTTCTCCTTAACTCGTGCATCAATACGTCACTGCTCTCTTCTCAGACTTCTCCATTACATACTCACAAATTGAAACCCTGCACAGGCTAAATGAACACCTATTAAGGTAAATTCACGTTCGTACATGCACGAAATGTACAAAAACATGCACAACTGGTCCTTTTTTTCTCCTCTATGGCTAATTATGGTTTCACTCCTCATTTGAATTCTCAATCCAGTTACATCAAACAAAAAGGTGTTTGTGAAAGAGAGTAACAAACACATTGTAGAACAGATCACTACGTGGGAAAAATAAAGAGTTAAATCTCACCCAAAAGCTGCTTATGTTTGATACAAAGCGCTGCACGTGTATCTTAGCCGCTTGGACCCCTGATATGAGCATTATCAAGCCATTGAATAGGTGTTATAATCCACATCTGTCCCATATACACACAGGCCAAAAGGGGTCTCGGGTGGTTTGAGGTGACCCAAATGCTGTGGTGTAGATGAGAATATTGGTTTGAAAATATAAAATATGAAATATAGCCCTGCTGTTCTTCCTGTTTTTTTAAAAAAATAATTTAAAATTGTACTTAAAAATGCATGTTATAACAGTGTTAAGGGATATGGTGATTTTCTATATGTTTCTTATTGTAAACAATCTCATGTGCAGAGCCAAACCAAGTATTGTGTGCGTATCCAGAGCCTGATATATAAGTCTGAGGCAGTCCTGGTCCAGTATTATACAAGCCCTAAACTAATTTATACAAGTGTGATGTGGAAACTTGAAGCCAGTGTACATACACTGAGAATGGACTTTACAGTGAAGTAGGAGACATGAGTTAAACTTCTGAATTGAAATATACTTTCATATTTATAGATTCTGGCATTTTTAATGTGGGAGAAGGAGTAATTGTAATTGTAAGGTTTTTAAAAGATAATTGAACTATGAAAAATATTGATTATAGCTGCTTTAAGGTTATAAGACCTTGGCTACAATAATAATCGGAACGATTGTGCTCATAGTTTAAAAAAAACATTGTTAACTCACAGTTTTTGTGGAAAAAAAAACATATCAGACACAAATTATTATTCCAAACAGAGTATTTTATATACATCTTAAAACATGTCTGGAGGGGATCTTTAAGCATATCAGTACGTCTACAAACCGTGGACATATGGATGTGTGTATGTGAAGAGAGATGGATATGATGACAACCTTTATGTGACGTCCCCTCAGTGTAAAGTTCATAGGACAAGCATGTGGCTTCGTGCAGGGTCAGGGATGAGAGAGTCATGTGCAACGAAGAAGCAAACCTGGAAGAGAAAAAAAGTTTTTATTACTGCTGTACTATTTCTGCTGTAGAACTGCTGGATATCTAAAAAAAAAAGAAAGAAATGAATACAAAGCAGTAGCCGCCTATAGAAAATCAAAAAAGTATTTCAGCAGACACCAGGATACTCAACCCAACCGCCAGAACAAAACGTTGGCATTGAACATTTCTGCAAAGCACAGAAACGTTGAATATCTACCTTTCAAACATTTAATACATATCATACCAATATTTCTACAAATGTAGCATATTAACATTTCTAGACGTTGAATAATGATGTTTTATGATGTGAGAACGCTGTGGTTAAGGTCTGGTTAGGTTTAGGCCACTTGGTTAGGGTTAGGGAAAGATCATGGTTTTGAATAAAAATAAAAAATAAAATAAAAACAGCCGACATCCCGCTAAAAACACCCGCTTTTGTCGGTTGAAGCGGGAAGCGGGCATTGGTTTGGAGGTGGTCTCGAACTGTGTTCTCTGCTGATTTACAACTTGCTGGAAAGATCAGCTCATAAAGATCACATGTGAACTACGTCACTTTAGAAATGTTGATATGATACATTTTGTTGAAATGTTAATATGCTATGTATTACACGTGTTGAAACGTAGATATTCACAATTCTGTGGTTTGCAGAAATGTAAACTGCCAACGTTTTATTCTGGCGACCAGGCTGGGATATTAGGATAGACACTGTTTTATTGGGAAATTACATTAAAAAACAAAAGGAGTGAACTACGCGTTTCCCATGTTGCTTCCGCAGATTTGTTCTGTAGCAGCCTATTGTTTGTTGGTGCTGCATTAACAACAGACATTAGCTTATGTTGCTAACATTAGCTGCATTATAGGTTCTTTCAAAAAAAATGGTAATGCCAACACAGCATCAATATTTAAGTTTTCTCTTGTCTGAAACCCTTGTGTGACTGCAGCTTTAAAATATTTAAGTCATACATTTGTTGAAAACATTCGAGATGATTTATGGTTTAATAGATAAACTCTTACCTCCAGTTATTTGAATCCAAGTTGGAACGAATAACCTCTAACCAGGCAATTATTGTCACATTATTGTGCTGCAGTAAACTGTGTTAAATGTCTTGTAATCTTATCTGGGGAAACAGACTGTGTGTGCATGTGCCATATCTGTCTCTCTGTTTTATGATGCCCCCTTCCTTTTAAAGAGATTTATATCTTTAACAGATTTTCCAGACATTGTTGGGTGATGTCTGGGTGTCAGCAGACACAGTGTTTCAAGAACTTAGATGATAAGGCCTTTTAATTGTTGTTGCTGTTCTTGCATCCCTCTACTCACACACAGATTACTGCAACTAACGACTATTTTATTATCCATTAATCTGTCAATTATTTCTGCGGTTGCTTGATCTTCTGTTTTGTTTATAAAATGGCAGAAAATAGTGAAAAATATCCAACACAAGTTCCCAGACACCAATGTGACTTCTGTCAATGTCTTATTGTGTCCTCAAATCCTCACATGAACCAGAGCATGATTAGCATTTTGACTTGATAGAAAAGCTCTAGTTCTTAGACGATCGGCTATAATCAACTAATCGTTATGACTCTGATTAAGATTATATATATTCCCTGCTTTCACTCCCTCCAGGAAATACACAACACCGTGGTTCCTCTCTTACTGATGTATTTTTCCCTCTTAACTGCACTTCATCACCATCATCGAATCCACCGTCAAACTGCTCAAATACACAACAATATACAGAATAAGCATTCGTATCACACACGAACTGAAGAAACCTAATTATAAATATGCACGACGAAACATAAAACACGTAAATAAACATGCCTTGTTGGCTGCACACAACCAAGAGGGAATGAGTCCACTTGAACGAACATAAATCCTCAAAAAAACAGCCAAAGCAATGTGACTGTTAAACTCTTTAACATTTAGTATTATTCCTGCTTCACGTCCTCTAGGAGGAGTTTGCAACAACTAAACGTGTCCCTGCACAACATGGAACATAAACATACATCCTGCATAGTGTTAATACAAAACAAATCAATGTTCATTAAAACAAATCAGGTAAATACTATATGTTAACAAAACATATTGAATAATAACATAAATAATATTTATCAACTACTTAAGGCAGTTACCTTCTTGGTCTGGACAGAACTCATTTTGAGACTTGAAGCTTTGTTCTCGCTGCTTTCAGTCTTTTCAGCTCCTCCAGATGCTCAAGCTCTCTTTTCGAGTCTCTTTCTCTTCTTGTTGTTTCTTTGAGAGAGCAGCCTCTCGTCTCTGTTTTTCTTCTGTCTTACATCCGGTCTCTTCCTTCTCTCCTTGAAGACGGCGAGTTAATGCAGCTGCTTCTCGGTCTTGCAGCTATCAGCTTATCCTCAGCTTCTCTCGGTGGCGCTCTTGCTCAGCCGTGATCTTCAATACGGTTTGCGTAGCGTCATACTCAGCAGCAGCTTCTTGTCTTTTGACTGAGGATACATTTGAACGAGTGGAATTAGCCTTAGAGCAATTGGACGTGAGTTGAAAATGCAAATACAGAGCTGACATCAGGCCGAATCACTTCCTCCTTTGTTCCTTGAATTTGAGACTAAGCATCCTGTGCAACAATCCAGTTGACTGATATATAGTTGTCCAGCTTGCGGCGCATGTCGTGAGCAAAATAAACAATATTCAGTTCAAATAATTCCTTTTGAATAGAGCTGATGTGTTCTTGTTGGATGTTACTGGAATCCTGTTTTATTACAGATTTTTTAGCCATCTCAGTCGGAGCTTCCCAGCGCTCATAAAAACTATCAAAGCGAAGCAGTAGCCCTTTTGTGTTTTCTTTCTGAAATTCCTCTTCCCTTTCCTGTTAACGTGCACGCTCTCTCACCTTTACGAGGCTCCTCACACTGTACCGCTTGTTGTACAAACGCTAGAATTATCTGTCTGCTCTGGCACTGCTGCTTGTTCTGCGGCAGCTACCGCACACTGAGTCTCTTTACTTGTTTGTGACATTTTTAATTATTTGGAAATTAACTGAACACAATTAAGTCGTCTCACACAAGCGGTGTAGTTAACAACAGACATTTTCACAAAAAATACCCAAGTGAATAGGCTAAACTAAATAGATCACACAAACCATAGTGTCTGGCTTATGGCACAAGCAGGTTAGTGAAAGTTCATGCAGGTTACGGGTCAGACTTTCACTCCCTCCAGGAAACACACAACATCATGGTTTTCCTGTTACTGATGGATTTATGCCTCTTAAGTGCACTTCATCATCCACGGTCAAACTGTTCAAATACATGACAATGTACAGAAAAGGCACACATTCGTATCACACACAAACCGTAGAAACCTCACTATAAATATGCACGACGAAACATAAAACACGTAAATAAACATACTTCGCTGGCTGCACACGACCAAGAGGGAACGAGTCCACTTGAAGGAACATAAATCTCACATAAATCTTTAAGCAGAATATAAAACTTCTCCTGCTTCACGTGTCTTCTTGGAGGAGATTGCAACGACTACTTGCTCAACATGGAAACGTACTTCCTGCATAGCGTTAATACAAAAAAACAAATCAATATTCATAACAATAAATCATATAAGTAATATATCTAAATAAAACATGTCAGATCATATTTATGGCAGTTAAACTTGCAAAAGGGTTATGTAGCAATAGCATGACAGTTTTACTTGTTCACTATAGTTTAAGCTACAGAAGTTTAGGCACTAAAAATAACTTGGTAAGCTTGATTAAATGAATAAAACCTAATTAACATTTCCAATTTTCCAACATTTCCTGGAATGAATTCAGCCAATACCACTGGATGAATACAGTATATCTACCCAGCAGCCAACACACTGACCTCAACACTGTTTCAATATCAAACACCTACCTTTTAAATGTATATCTACTCCTACCTTTTATGGTGATGAAACCTCTCACTTGTCCAGCTTGGTGCATGTTTTTTTTTTTACATGTGAGACATGGTGCTCATTACACAAAGTCTTCTCATACTGTAACTGGGCTGTAGTTGTCCCAGATACAGCGTTTTTTCTGTTAAACTGTAAGTCATTCACTGCATGTTTTACTGCAGCCAAACAGCTTCATCTAACTATGCAGAGACCACTCACACTGCTGTTGCTCTGCTACGGTGGATTGCTCGGCAATTCTGATGCTTATCATCAATTTCAGTTTGGAGCGTTTTAATGGCCCAGTCTTATTTCGTTCTGAAAAGGTGGATTATATGCATTATTCACATTGTAATATTGTGGTGCTATTACACCCCCGCCCCACACACACACACACACACACACACACACACACACACACCCCACCCCCACCTCTCCACCACATGTACACGCATCCACATACACCCACACACACACGCATATTCTTGCCTCGCAGTGATGAAATATGTGCATACTGTTTACAGCCTCATAAATTGAGGATGCAGACTCAGACATAAAAGATTTCATAAAGCAATTACTTGTGGTTATTTTTCTCGGTTCATTTTTTCCTCACATGGAAATGAACTGCAGAATTTTTCCTCTCTGAGTCTCGGAGTCCCCCGGTGCGACTGCACGAACCTCCAACTCGCCTGCCGAGCCGCAGCACAAAAACTATTACAAACAGGAAAGCAGAGCGAAGCGCCGTGGGCAGGGAAGTCAGTTTTGCCTGTTCATGTGATGTGTAAAGAGAGGTGCGGTACAGTAGCCTTGTAACTGGAGGCCTTGGAGGCCCCCCAAAGCAAGAGGAAGACTTGACTAGCTGACCACAATCTATTATTAAGCACCGGATCAAAGCTGAAGAAAGATGAGGGCATATACAGGACTGCTGGGGTCGACAGGGTTTCATATTGAGGATATAAAAGCACCATGTTGGGTTTACATCCTCAACATATGTGAAGTGTGTTTTAGAGTATTTGGTGGTTTGTTGCAAGAACACACAGCAACTTTTCTGACCTTTCAACTTGGTCAAAAGAGCATGGTAGGCAGAAAAAGTCTTTTATAAAGCTGTAGTGGTTTAGTCGACTCAAAACAAGTCATTGTGTTTTTATGTTGTTTTTTTTTTCTTTGTCTTCAGACTTAAACTTAAGTAGAGCTGGAAATCCACCTCTTAATGTGTGTTGCATGTTTACTCTGAGAAGAGACCCTGTTAAATTCCAAGAGCAGGTTACTCTGCAAAAATGTGTTATTCAAAAATGTTCAGTCTGTGCTCAACACCTCCTTTACAAATAAGAAAAAAGACTACGTACAAGTGCAATAGTTCTGCAACCCGTACCATATTAAGATGTTACATAAATCCAACAACTAAACAAGATGCATAAGAACGGCTCAGCTCCAAATGTAAGTGCTGGCTGAAAGTGCAGCAAAAAACACTACACAGAGAGCCTCCAGCAACAAATTGAGTTTTTCTTGATTTGCATTCAGTCTGAATGCCAGATTTCCTAATGTTATCCACATTTAAAGCAAGGAAACTACAAGGTGTTATCCCGACATGAGACCTCACCATGAAATGATAGAGAGATAGAAATGTGTTAAAATATAGGATAGAATAATACATATAGCCTGTAATTTTAGCAGAAATAAACTGAAAAATATGGAGTGTTTATCTTAGCTTGATCATATGAGGCCTGTGGTTTTGCGTGAAAAGAAAGAACAGTTTTACTGATTATTGAGCACTGTGATGATCATAAAAAAAGAACTAACTGCAATTTGGTGGCTTTCACTATGTACAAAGTCAGTTTATATCTTGATTGATATGTCCTTTAGGCGTCTAAATCCTTAAAAAACAGACTGCCGCTGCCAAAAGCAATACAATCAATGAAAAATAGACAGCAGAAACACTGTATGCATCTCCCAGCATTCTGCATGAACATCTGGCCAACACCTGTAACTGCTTCACTGCATCTCTTAATTATAATACTCTGCAGAGAAAAGTCTCCATCTTAGGTTACGATAAGTCAAAAGCAGCTTTGAAAAGAAGTAAACAACAATGCCCTGTTTTGTGACTTACCAGCAAAAAAAAAAAAGATAGATCTGCACTTTGATCTTTTATTGCAATGTTTACCTTACTTGCCCTCTCCAAGGTAAAATATCCATTTTTGGAATGAATCAGATAAATAGTTTCAGATGATTTCTGTTAGGAGGACTGCCAATATTCCATTATAGGAAGAACAGCGTATATGGGCTTGTTTATGGGCATATTTTCCCAGCTGAATATTAGTTTTGGCTCCTTTTACAGCCAGGCAAAATGTCTCCAGACTAGCTGCATAGTTAATAAGGCAGGGGTGCAGAGATAGCACACTCGGCTGTAACCTTTATGCTTCCCTCATTGATGTAACTGGATCGATAAGTTAATACAAAATACAAGAAATATAAGTGCAAGAAGTCACAGTCCACCTGCCTGTGACCTTTTAAAAGAAATCCTGGAATGCTACATCTGAAAACATCTCATGCCGCCTTACAATGTAAAAGTACGGGACAGACAAGGCTTTTGCTGAAGTACTGTGGATAGAGCTGCACAAAGTCAGAATCTAACAAAAAGGATCAGATTGGAGCAGAACAACAACAAAATGTTGCATCACAGTGCTTTTGGCTTCCTAAAACACCCTTTTTTGCTAAATGGTCTTGTTTGTCTGCCGGGGGGTCCTGTCAGGGGCTCTGATGTCATTAATATTTGATGGAGCTCGATGGAGGTAACCTTTAAGGCATCCCACTGCTGTACGCTCCCAGGTGACCTTTTCTTTTTAGCTGGACTCCTTCCTTCAGTAACTAACTTGTCCTGATGCTGGCTGGACAAGGTGTACACAACAAGAAGAAGAAGAATCAGACTCCTTTTAGATTTTCATTTTCACCAACATGTTAGAAGAGATTATTGTGTCAGCAGAATGACCTTGTTATTACAAATATAACACAAGGAAACCTTTTCTCTTCTTCATTTTCTTTAACGTCCAGCTGAAATCACATTCAATGATCCCTCTTTGCGGTCAAAAATAATGTCAACATGTTTTAAAAATGTATTGTTAATAGTTTTGCATTATTAGAATGAAGGAAAAGGTCTTTAGAAAAATATCAGAGGGAAACAAAGTAAAAGAAAAAAACAAACTGCTGTAGCTCAAAGTCATGAACAGAGAGCATGTTGCTAACAGGGATTTTGAAGAGCCAGCATCTAAAGGGTCCAAAGTGACATTTTCAGGTATGTTTACATGCTGTTTAATATGCTGCAGCTAAACAGCTAATTAGCTATCTAGCTTGCTAACTGAAGTTAGCTTTGCACTTTTCGCCTGTGAATGTTTGTTTGGTGGCTCATTCAACAAGCTGAGCTGTAGGACAAGACGTGTGTTCATGTTTGTAAGGTAGATAAAAAGGAGACTTTAGCAGGAAAGCTGATGATGTGGGTTGTTCAGAGTCTGTGGCTCATGTGTTGTGTAGCAGGATGCAATCAGGCTCTGTGTGACTGTCTGCTCTGCCTATGATTGAACGCCACGTTATTGCTTTATTCAAGGGTTTGATTTTCTGTATGGAAATAAGGACTCCAGTTACATAAGCAGATGGTGCAACGGTATTTAATCGATTCATCAAATCAAAGCATTTAAAATATTTATTCCTCCCTTTTGGTTTCTGATTTTCTCTGGAAGGACAACATAGGACAACTGATTTACTGAGCAGATTTGTATGCTAGTAGACAAAAAAAAAGGCAATTTAATTTCACTCAGACTTTAAAAGGAAATCAATTACGCGGCAATTCTCTGTTGCAGGAGTGCTCTTGAATGCATCACCAAGGAGAGTTACAGAACCACATGATAGTGTTGTAACTTTGACAAAAAAAAGAAAAGTGATCTCAGGTTTGAAATCTCTGCAAGTTGACTTTTGTGCGGTGGTGAAACAAATCCAAATCTAAAATCAAACTAAACCTGTAAAATATCAATTTAAAAACGTGAAAAGTTTTGGAAAATGGTCAGCAATAATGTATGTGTTTGCATTTCATAGCTGCTGGGCTAAAAAATGAAAACTCAACAGTAAAATGAACCATCTCCTGTTCCTTTAATGAATCTTGTCGTGTCTATACTGGACTTATTTTGTCCATATCACTAACTGCAGTTTGACGTGAACACAGCATTGATAGCTCACAGCAACCCTAAGGGCTTTTCTTTAGAAAATGCACTTTCTACTACTACAGTATTTCCGCACTAATAAACATAATAGCATACATAAACCTCAATACAAAACATTAATGGACAATATGAGCTCCTCGTCTCGGCAATTCAAGTTCATGTTCATACTCATGTTCATAACCTTTATTTAATCTCGAGAGTAATTGAGGTTGCCCTCATTTACAATGACATTGAGATAACAATAGCACAATAAATAACAATAAGATAGAAAAGCATACACACACACAAATATGTAAATAGTTGATGAAACACAGGCTATTAAATCAATTTAAACAATTACAACTTGAAATACAGGGATCCAGGGTCATGGTTTTAAACTGCCCAGTGCTGAAATTTATTCCAGGTGCTTGAGACACAAGAACTGTAATAGGAAAGCCAACTTTCCTATTTCAGAATAGACACGTGGAACCTGGAGAATAGGCCAATCAAAAGAACGTGTATGATAAGGACCAAGCTTCCAGTCCAGCAATGATATAATGTAGGGTGGTAGTTTCCCAAGAAGTGCATTATAGATAAACAGATACCGATGCTTGTTGAGACAGAGACCAGCTGACCTTGTTGTATAGGATACAATGATGAGTATGATAACTATCACCTGTAATAAATCAGAGGGCTGAGTGGTATACAGAGTCCAGGGGCTTAAGTGAGGAGGCAGAGGCATGCCTGTAGATTACATCACCATAATCCAGAACCAGCATAAAAACTGCTTCGATCAGCCTCTTCTTCATTGAGAAGGTGTCTCTGTTTCTGTAAAGGAAGCAGGCTTTTTGCCGTAGTTTACCACCATGATTGTGCACATGATATTAAAATGTAAATTTCTCATCTAGCCAAATGCCAAAGTATTTATAGTCTATCACTCTATCAATGTTATATCCGTTCATATGAGCAATATTTCTGTCTCTAGAGAAAACAATGAATTTTGTTTTTGTTCGCATTAAGAACTAATCTGAGATTAATGAGTGCATCTGAAGGATATTAAAGGAGAGCTGCAAGTTTTTTAGTGGCTAATTTTACAGAGTCAGCTAATCAGTACAATATGGTATAATCTGCGTATAAATGAACATGACAACCATCAAGAGAAGAGGAAATATTATTGCTATAAATCAAAAATAGCACAGGGCCTAAAACGGATCCCTGAGGGACACCTTTTACAATTGGCAAGAATTCAGACTCAGTATTTCCCATTTTTACACGCTGTGATCTGCCAGATAAATAGCTATGAAACCAATTACATGCATTTGTATCAAAGCCAATACTGTATAGTCTTTCCAGAAAGAGAGAATGATCAACTGTATCAAAAGTTTTTCACAAATCTACAAAAACGAGCAGCACAATGTTTCTTTATTTCCAGGGCAGATACTATATCATTTATACCTAGTGTGGTGATCGTAATAGTGCTATGCTTTGCTCTGAAGCCAGATTGGGCTTAATACAGAGTGCATTGAGAGGTATGCTTAAAGATGATCATTTAATAATGATTCCAAGATCTTTGCCAGGCAGGATAGCTTAGAGATTGGTCGATAATTATTGAGGTTACGTCTGTCACCACCCTTATATAAGGGAATGACGTGCTGATTTCCAGGCACAAGGGATTGTGAAACAGAAAGATTAAAAAGATGTGTTATTTGATCAGTAATGATTAGAGCAGCTAGTCTCAGGAAGAAAGGCTCCAATTTATCCTCTCCTGTTGATTTCCTAGTATCAATGGATTGAAGTGCTTCAAACACATCTGTGGAAGAGAAAGGCTGAGAGGTGAACTTGGAGGTGTGACTCATATCCAGCAGACAATCATTTTCTACAGGGGGCCCTAAGTGTGCCCTGTCAGACAGATGACCGGTGTTGACAAAGTGTTTGGAAAAAGCTAGACAGATCTCTGTCTCATCAAAAATTGTAGCATCATCAACACTGACATGTAGGGGTAAGGAAACCGCAGTTTTTATTTTGTTTGAATTTACTGCCTTCAAAAATGTACCAGGGTTAGAATATGAGTTAGTAATCAAATCCAGATAATATTTAGCTTTTGCATTTCTCACAGATGTGTACACCTGTTTCTGATTCTTCTGAAAGCAATGAGAAATGATAGCAGTTAGTTCATCAAAGGGGCTAGCATCAGCAGAAGGGGCTCTATAAACACCAACAAAAATGTGAGCATTATTAGAAGCAATGTTGATTTTCAAAACAGTGCATTCAAAATTTTTTGGCAAACTGACAGAGTGCAGGATGGAGGCAGAAAAAAATAGATTTGATGTAGACAGCCACACCGCCTCCTCTACCCACCCTGTCAATTCTAAATAAGGTATAGTTATTAATAGCCACCTCTGCATCACTAATACTTTTCTTTAGCCAGGATTCAGTAAGAACAAGGATATCTGGCTCAGTCTGAGATGTTAAAATGCTTTTTTTTTTTTGTAATAAGCTTCTTATATTTAAATGCATCAAGCTCAAGCCTTTCCGTGACTTAAAAGAGTGAAGGTCTGTTTGGTTTGGGGTGGTGCTAGATATACTTGGAGCAGGAGGATGATGCCCAGATATGAAAACAGGTCTTACTGGGATTAAATTATTAGGATTTCTGCAGTAATTCAGACTATTCAATGCGGAAGATGGTCTGTTGGATCTGTCTTGAGATGCCCTCTTGTGCTCGGGCAGCTGCAGAGGAAGGACCGCAACAGCCATGAGCAGACTTTTACTGTTTTATCTCCCTGTTTTCCCACTTCTTGAAGTTAGGTGTGCAACCTAAAACAACCATATGCAACTTCAACAGACATCTCTGTTGTTAAGTTCTTACTGGACACCCTGCAGCAGACCAGTTCCTAGTTAACCAGTTTTAAGTAGTTTTTACACCACACACTCAATATCTACAATACAAAAAACACTATATTCATTTATATTTACTCCAACATCCAGCATACAGGTGTTTCTCTAAGTTACACAATCCATATATGAGTGCAGGTGGTGAAGATGTGCCGGTGAGGTGACTGGAGAGGGCAGAGTGTGTGTGGCAGCCACCAGCGTGCTCTGTGTGCCTGACAGCGCAGTCGTGTGTTCGCTGCAGCAATTTTATACACAAAAACTATGTGAAAACTAAAATCATAACTGGTGATATATGCACAGCACTCTGTTCTGCAATTATTTTTAAGTTTAAGTTTGTTTAAGATTAAGTTATTTGATGTCATCTTGGATTTCTATAACTGATGATAATAAGTTAATCTGTTAACGTGGTTGAGGTAAAAATGAATCAGTATAGGTTAATATAGGAGAAAGGCAAGCCAGACTTTCCAGAGTCCTGCTACCTGCCACATCCCGACATCATTCATTTCAGCAGCTCCTGTGCTGCTCCACAACTGTCCGTCTCCTCTGCGCTCTGGGTGAGACAGCGCTGATGAAATGTTGAGCGGACTTTGATTTAAGATTTGAGTCAGCTTATAACTTTTCACATCGAAAGGTGCAATACAAGCAATACAAGTACAGATGACACTGCTGCTTTGAATGTTTATGACACACGTGGATCTATAATTAATGTTTGATATGAAGTGAAATTAAATGTGTGAGAGGAATCATTATACAATCTGGCTTGAATTAGCCACCTCACCATTCCTTGTCTCCAAAATGTTCATACGCATGGGTCAGAGTTTACGCTTTATAGATCAGGGCCAGTAAGAGTTCCAGATTGAGTAGAAGAAATTTTAGTTAAGGATATGTGCAGCAACAAATGTACTGACTCTGTTTATATATTGATATTTACTGGACTGATGCATTTGTAACTATTTGTAGACTGCGACAGTAAAATGTGTTTTTTGAGTAGTGCTGTGTTACCATGGTTTTTTTTAAATCTATGAGTCCATTTTTCAAACAACATAGCACTCTCTGCTTCAGAATCCTTGTTTGATTTCCCAAGAGACACTTAACACCTTACCAACTGATGTGAACACAATTACCTCAAGATTAACGTGAAGAAAACAAAGACATGATCACAACACTCAACTGAGATGTTACCAGACTTGCACCACTGAAAAGTCCCCTCATTTTAATATGTTGGTCTTTAAAACAACGGTGTATTTTAGTTAAGTATACAGAAACAAAAGTTAACACAATGCAGCTCACCAGACATTTTTACTGTAAAGCTGCGGTGTTTTGTATTAAGACTGACATGCACTGAACACTACTGTGGCTACTGTTTCACTTCAGCTGCAGTCAGACTCTAAAATAAGTCCTTCAGAAATTAAATTCAGCTCAACAGCTGTACAGCACTCCACTTTTTTTTTTTTTTTATCACCAGCAGCATCACCTGTTGAGTCCTACTGAAGTGTCCTTTTCAGACTTAAGGGACTGAGGCAGCACAGAAGGATATTGAGTTTCTTTTCTTGTGGCAAAGAAACTGATTATGTTTTTCATTGTGAAAGGGGGAGGGGTGGAAAGGATGGCAAGGCTGTTCACAGCTGAGCTTAGATATCATCTTGTAGTGTGTTTTTAAGGTGGTAAGACAGACACAAGAGAATTACACAAACCTACCCAGAAAACGTTATTACTCTCTAAAAGAACATTTCCACAGAGACCTGCTAAAACTTATGATAATGATAAAAAACACAGGGGTTTGACATATTTGCATGTCAATTATTTCCTCTAATAATATTAATTTATTTGCTTGCTCCCCATGAGATGTACCTCATTGTATTACTTTTCTATTATACAGCCTGAATAATTGCCTCATTTTTACTTTGCAAATTTGGGATAATTCAGGTAACCTACCTGTGTTCCTCTGGCTGAATGATCAGAATAATTGATTAACGCAGTAGGCAGGAGTCGTACATTTGTTTTTTTTTCTATTCAGTATTCACCATTTCTCTTTGAAAAATTAACAGTTTTTCCTCCTCTTGCAGTATATACAGGAACTGGCTTGTTTTGCACAAGTTTTTCTTTTACGCTTGTAAAACATTTTGTAATCTCTGGTCTTATAAGTGCAATATAAACAAGACAGAGAGTCTATAGCCATACTAGCATCTGTGTAAGGCAGTAATGCTCATTTTAAAGAAAACCAAACTGTCAGATAAACCAACATATTGGACAAATTGAGAGGAATCCAGATTTCACAAATAAAATGAACGTCTGCATCAAATTGCATAGTAATCCCTCCAACAGTTGTCTCGGAAACACAAAAATTTCACTAAAAACCCAGATTATAAAACAGGTTAAAATCTCAGGTAACACTTTCTATGATGCCCATGTCTGTAATGCATTATAAATATACTTAAAGTGCGTTATAATCTGCTTATAGCACTGTATTATTATAGTTATAAGCACTCATGAATATTCATAATGTTTTATAACAATAATCATAACACACTATAAAGCATTTTATAATGACTTTTATAATACATGATAATTTCTGGTCACTCACTGACTTTTTTTTGCAAGTATTATAATTGTAATACAATATAATCATTTTATAATGCATTATAATCACTGTGATAATACATTATAATTTACTCTAAGTGGTCACTGGGTGCTTTAAGTAAAGTAATGAAATTCCTGAGATATAGGCAGATATAATACATTACAAGCTGGTTATAAGTCACTATAAGTCGTCATTATTTGCTTTAAGCGATGTCAGAAAAAAATGATTAAATCTATGAGTAGCGAAGGAGGGTTCCCACAGTGGTTCTTGAACCCCAGTTTCCCAGACCACAGACACTGTGCTAACCAGTCAACCAAAAGATCATCTCATTGGCTTAGGGCCAGCGCGTCTAGTCATCCGTGTTCATCACTCTCTAGAGGTCACGGGCCTGCACCATGACACTATGCAAGAACGACACACAAAACATTGTAAAATTAATTCATTTTTTAACGGGTCATAACAGAAATTGAGAAGCCTAATCCAATTTAACGTTTTAATGATGAACAGCAGAACTCAAACTGTATATAATAACTGCAATCTGTGTCTTTACAGGTTTATGACCTTTGATCAATATAAGCAGATCTGGTCAATTTGTTGTAGGTTTTGGGTGTGCTGTGTGCTGTGTGGTTACCATGGTTACCTGCTGCTTTGCTGGAGGAAAGATTCTAAACATTCTGTTAGTTGACAGTTGGTCAAACTACACCTCAAGGGCCAAACACACTGAAAGCGATAATTTACCCGCGTCATTTGGTGCTCATATGGTGCACTGCGGGCATCAGTTTTGAAATGCCAACTGTTGTTCTTTGTATTTACTGCTGCGTTAGTCGGATGCGATGAATGAATGAAAAGGAGTAATGCAGAGGAGGAACTAAGAACATCTGTTTCCACGGTAAATCATCTGTTGAGTGTTTGATGGTTATTTACTTGTGATTGAGAATGTAACCGACGTGAAACAATCAGAATATAACATTTTATTTCTCTCCTTCACCGGTTTGTTTCTCACTACTGCTCACTGACTAGCTTGAACTTTAGTTTAGCAGGTAATTAACGTTTCATAGCAACCGCAGGCAGCCCGGAACTACTTTCTTGTAAATGACTCTTGTAATGTAATTGGTATTTAATAAAACCAATTTTATTAGATAGATAGATATAGATAATAAACTGTATTTGTATAGCATGTTCCCAAAACAAGGTTTGAAAGGTGTTTTACAGGGCAAAAACAACAAAAAGGGAGTTGTAATAGTCTAGCTGTGACAAAATAAAAGCATGAATGACTGTTTCAAGGTTTTTGGAAGACAGAAATTGCTTCATTTTACAGATTTTTTCAATTTGGAAAAAAGCTGTATGACGGATTTGATGGCTGTTCAAGGTGAGGTTGCTGTCAATTAACACCAAGGTTTCCACATTGCGGAGTAACAAGATGAGAGTATGAACCTGGTAGGTTTGTAATTTGAGTGTTAGAGGAGTCAGTTGATAGAATTAAAGGCAGAACTGAAGTCTATGAACAGGATGTGTGTTTAGATGTTTGGTGGCTCCAGGTGTTGCAGGGCGTAGTGGAGTGGAGTGCTGACTGCATCCTCAACAAACCAATTGGCTCGGTAAGCAAACTGCTATCGGTCCATCAGTGATGAAGCACAGGATTTCATGTATGACAGAATGATGCGCTCAAATGCTTTCATGGCCACAGATGTTCGGGTAACTGGTGTGAAGTCATTGAGGCAGATGATCTTTGACGACTTTGGCGCAGAAATGATAGTAGAGTTTGAAGCACTGAGGGACTGTACATCGCCTTATAGAGGTGTTAAATATGTTGGAAAACACTGGGGCCAATTGAGCTGCACAGTGGCTCAGCAGAGCAGAACTGATTCTGTCTGGCCCTCTCTGACCCTGCTGCATTCCTAATGTGTGTACAATTTCTATGTTGTAATATTTGGTAACCGTTTTATGAAAGCAATATCTCACTACTGACGGTGGTATATTGTGATTATATCACAGCAAAGGGGGTTGTCAGCGCCCCTTAGCTGCAGATATTGCTTAAAGGTATAATATGTAATTATTCCACATTAAAATGTCTAAAAACAACTAGACCTATGTTATATATTTTGTTGAATTATGTACTTACATTATCCCAAATGTTTCCAACAATTTTCAAACCCAGAGAAATCTGTAATTTTAATCAAAGTAACGGACCGTTTCATTTGGTCGCCTGTCAATGGCGTCATACCTCCTCTACCAAAGAGAACACACGCACAAGATGCATACGGCGGTGCTGTGTTTGTCCGCTACAATGGCGTCTACCAAAGAGTAACTTACACACATACAAGATAATACATCAACATTGTACTTGTTTCACAGAAACTGTTATAAATTGACTTTTATTCAGTGTTAAGCCACATTTTCATGATAAATTTAGGTCGCTTTTTACTATATCTTTTAGCCGGAAGAAGGATTTTAGTCATTGGACGTCTGGATCTTAAGTTATAAGAGAAATAAACTGGGCAAACGTTAGCAGCAGCTCGGCTGCTAACAGCCCCTCCAGGAAGTCCGGTGGTCACCAAACATTGTCGGAGAAACACTGATTTTTTTAGGTAAAACAGCTTTAATTAGTATTTTAACGATTTTAATCTGCGTGTACGTTTGTTTTTGGAGACCTCTGCGGATAATTCGGCTCCCAGGAGAAACTGACCAAACGTCTGGATCTTACGTTATAAGAGAAATAAACCGAACAAGTGTTAGCAGCAGCTCGGCTAACAGCCCATACCGGACGTCCGGGGGTCGCCGTACATCTAGAGCAAAAGTCAGGGACTAAAGAAATTTAATAGGATTCATCCTCTGAGGACCATGAATGTCTGTATAAAATTTCATTTCAGTCTATTCACTACTTGAGATATTTCAATTTCTACCAAAGTAGTGGACAGTAAGACAGACTGATCTTGCACAGCACTTGCATGGCTAAAAACTTTATTATTATTACGCTTAACAATAACTAAACCATGAGTACCTATATTTATTGGAAACCGGCAGTAGAGAGTATTAATTAGTAGTACTCAGTTGGGCAGAAGTCTAACATGCCAGAACTCTACTGGTGAGCGATTTCCCAATTCTAACACTGATAAAAAAGAAACAATGTATGCTTTGGACGGGTAACTGTAATTTTATTTAGATGAATCAATTTACTACACTAAAGTACTTATTGATATAAAAAAGTAATATGATCTCAGACATACTGTTCATCCATATTATCAACATTTTTATCACTAAAGACATCTGAAAAAAAAAGATTCTGTCTTGTTTTTATGTCAAGTGTCACCTTGTTTTCAAGTTTTGAGATTGTCTTCAAACAAGAATATTAGTCTTCTTAAACAGGTCAATGGATGTTTCTCTTTACGCCGTGTGAGATTCAGAAGATGAATGGGTGTAAAATAGCACCGGGAGCTGCAGGATAATGATTTTATTTCATTCTCAGTGCAGTGTCCAGCAATACTCTGGCAGATTGTTCAGGGAACGGATGTGTTTGTGCCATTGATCTTGGCCATCTGATAAGGAAGCCCAGCGACAGGCTGTTAACCTCAAACGGTGGGAGCATTAATCCATTTCAAAACATCCTGCCGCTTTTCGCTTTGCGCTGCTCGATTTCTCCTGACAGACACATAGAGAAGAGGCAGGACTAAACTACAGCTGTCTGCCTCATAACTGATTTTTTATTTTGTCCTAAAAAGCAGCTTGTTTGCGGTTTTATGAAAAACAATCACAACGAACGAAATTTCAGAAATACGTTATCAGTCAGTGAAAAGGAATAGGGTTGTTTCTCTACAATCCAGGAAATTAGATTTGTTAGAGCCTACAAGCTTTTCATCTGACTGCAACTTTATACTGGTGGCAGATTTAATAGAGAGAATTATTTAGCCCTACAGCAGTTTACAGGCTCTTTGAGTTAACAGGTCATCCTGTTTCAAATGTTTACCACTGTAATCAGAAACGGTAGCTCTGAAAACCATTTCGCTTGGGGCGCGCCTGAAGAAATATACAGGATTGGGCACTAACAGATTTGTTATAGGAAGTTGCATTGAGGGAATTTTATCGTTAATGGGTGTGTTTTAAAAAGAGCTGAAGGTTAATGGAAAGTGCCTGAAGGCAGAACACCATATCACTTAACATCGAGGGATGGTTACTAATGAATTCTGTGACTGATAGCTGCTTTGAGATTATTGTATGTCGTTATAGTTGTGTGCCACGTTCCAGTACACAGAATCTGATGTAACCATTTCCAATTAAACTAAAGTCAATGGAAAGTCAACAGGGTGACAGTCCAGATGAGAATTGTGGGATTCTGAAAACTGATTGAAAGCTTCAACAGATGAATAAGTGACAATGAGAAAATGATTCAGTAAACTCATACACTGACATGAAATTAGCTTGTCTAATGAAACTTCTAAATTTGTTTTTATCTGCTGTATTTGGATCTGAGCCAACCAACCAGTCTCCCTCTGGTTTATATGCCTAAAGGCTTAGTTCACTAAAATCACTGAGGTGGCTGCAGAAATAAATACATAAACAGACATGCATGCATATATGCAATAGGGGTGTGCCTGAATACAAATACATTATTCAGCAAAGCAGAATAGCATAGTGGGTTTTATACAAATATTTGTTTCATACAAATATTTTAAAAATTATTTGTTTTTGGGAAGAAAAAAAAAACATGTCAAATACCAGTTCATAGGTCTTTCTCCTCTGCTCTGCTGTTACATCTATCAGGGGTAAGTCCCAACCTGTTGTTCCCTGTTTCCTTTGCACAAGGTTGTAAAAGATAAAGGCAATAAATGAAAAGTGCAAAGCAAGAATCACTTTTGAAGTTCTTCTACATGTTACATGGTGTGCTGTCTCTGTGTTATGGGTGTATAAATAGGTAGAGGTCTGCCTGCAATGAGTCAATGAATAAAGCTTTAGCTCAGTAGGCAGTGCAGTCATCTATGATCCAGGAGACTCCAGTTCGAGACCTGGTGTGGGGACCTGCTTCATAAGGTAGTTTAC
Organism: Thunnus maccoyii; assembly: GCF_910596095.1. Taxonomy (NCBI): domain Eukaryota; kingdom Metazoa; phylum Chordata; class Actinopteri; order Scombriformes; family Scombridae; genus Thunnus; species Thunnus maccoyii. Next base: position 5,134,158 of record NC_056542.1, read on the forward strand.
TCATGAACACTTATTGTAACATTTTAATTTTCTAAAATTAAAAGTGTCATAAAAACAAAAACAGGATTTTTAAGCCTCTTTCCACTTTTATTCGAATACAAATACAAATACAAATAATTTTGCTGCCTCAACAAATACAGATACAAATACAAATACTGGGATCTTTGCACATCCCTAGTATGCAATGACAAGAATCTACATGTACATCATTTATAGTGTTTGCAGAAATACAACCGAAAACACAGAATTTTAAGGGAAACAAACTTAAGTGTTAGTTTATTCTACATATCCAAGAAATCAGGTGTAGAATTTGGGAACCACAGACCCATAAAAAACGCTAGAAGCTACAGATTTAAAGCAGTGTATGTCTTATAACAACATACTCTCACTTTTTTTTCCTGTGTTGTTTGCTTGTTGCAAGTCTGACAGCGATGCAGTAATTATCTTACGCTGCATATTTACATCCTGCCTTATCCTGTCAGTTCAACTGGCTTCTCTGGGTTTCAGTGAGCCAGCATAAGTAAGTAGGTTTACCTGCAAATATTTGGAGTATCGGGAGCAAAATAGCTGGTGAAGCACTCCTTATGTCCTCGAGGCTTGGCAGGACATCAAACATGTTCTTCAGTTTTCGCCAGACATCATGTTTGCTCCTCAAATGCTCGCTGCTCTACTTGAGGCCGGACATTCAAGCGATTGTCTGAGGAGAGAATAAATCGTTACAGTACGTTTCTCTGCAGAGGGAAAAATCTTCCTGGGATTGTATGCATGTGTGAGTGAAGTCTCGTTTACCTTTCACTGACACCCATTTTCTGTGTGCTGTGGACAAGCCTGCCTGTTTGGCCATAACGATTGGGGTGTCTGAGCATAATGCAATTTGACCCGTTGCTAATGATGTCCTGACACTTGCTTAGCGGACCTCTACGTTTGGATAGCTGGCATCTAATTGGAAGTGACAGGACAGCACCTGTAGCTTGCCCTGCACAGTGTTTACTAGGAAAATGTTAGAGGTGACTGTGAGGGAAAGAAGACTGAAATGATCTGTGGTGGATTTTCTTCTGCACTTCATTCTTTTGCACTCACACTGCCCAGTACAGCCACAGTTCGTCACTGTCGGTTACTGAGCAGCTTGAGTAGAATAACAAAGGGATTATTCACGTTTTTGTGCTGTGTGTTACTCACTAGTAGTGATAGTCATGCATGGACAGCCAGTTCATGCTCAGGGTCCAGTAGCTAAAGATATCCTAGTAACAAATGTAGACATTTAAACAGGATTTTAAACCGCAGTAGCTCTTAGAAAGGTGTTGCTGGAGCTTGGAAGTGAAGTCAGCTGTTGACCATGATGCAGTGTAACCTAGATGTCTAAAATAAGGTTAGATTATTTGACAGTCACACAGTTATCAGTGCAGTTGACCCAGCGGCCAGAGATTGTAGTGCTGTTTTTTTTATCTTGGAAAAACAACAAACACTAAAGCCAATGAGGTAAACTAACTTGGCACTGAGTACACCAAATAGAGCTATGACTGCTATCTGGGAAAGTCAGACTAGAAAGGCAAACTCAAGACTCAGCCACCATGAAAACTCTGGCAGAGATACAGATAGGTGACAGTCAAAGGAGAGCCTAAATAAATGAGTGGAGAAACATAACAAATACAGGTGCTTATACAATATATAGGGCATTAGGGCTTAGTGAATGGTTCAATAAGTATGAAAATGTGAGTCACATAATGTCACCTTAGCAGTTACCAGATCTCAACCCAACATATCACCTATGGGAGACTTTGGAGCAACATGCTGCATTTCAGCTGTGTTTTTCAGTCATCCGTCACACACGCATCTGTAGAAACAGATACAGTTATATTTTAATCAATACAGCTGTCTACACAGGTCTCAATATGTAACCCAAAGTATCTTTTTAGGCTTGAAGTCCATTTTCTTCCCTTTTAGGCACCTACAGTGATTTTATATTGGGCCAAAACACAGTTGACCACACAGTACTGTAGCTGAACACCTCATGGGCAGAGGACTGGAGCTCTTCTAGAGACTTGTAGTGGGTCAACACCTTACTAAGACATTTTATGTTGTTGTTTTTTCCTTTCATTTGTCACCCATCCGTATCTGTGTGTGTACAGGCTCAGTGAAAGGTTACCATCCAACCCAGTGTGACATTATTTCACTGCCGTTGCTGATACAGTTTGGCCTCTGAACTGCTGATTGGGCGCTCAAAAAGCCATGAAGCATAGTCATCACCTTTAGGATGTGATTTTTGGATCAGTTTCAGTTCCTCAGTGTTTCAGACCTGCAAGTCAATGTGTTTTGACACTGAGGTCAAAGTTCATGTGGAGAGGTGCTTTCAGAAGCAGATTTATAGCTGAGGTTTCTGGATTTTGTAAGCCAAAAACAACTAAACTATGGTGATATCTGTGACAAGCCCTTTCCTGTGATTGTTTAATCTTTTTTAAGTTACAAAATATTGTGTTCTGTCTTCCAAATGCTCTCAAACTTTTTTAAAGTATTCTGTTTTTAAGAGCTTGTCACCGGACAAATTTCTGCCCTGTTCAATAAATTAATCTGGTTTTAAATTTTGAAGGTTTAGAGCAGACAGGGCAACCGGAGCAGGATTCATTTAAATAAAACAAAGGAATGAGAAAACTAGCAGAGGGGTGAAAGGCAAATCTGTGTGAGAAAATGAAGCAGCAAACTCTTCACTTAAAGTCAGGCGGACAGTTTTACTTGATCAATAACAGCAGCGAAGCAGCTGAAGGTTGTTCCAACACATTTGTCCATCAGTGCAGACGACAGCACCTTTAAACTTTTCTATTTCTGGAAGCTTCCATCTCTGCTGCAGCCAGCTCCATAAAATGAACACCATTTTTTCTCACTCTCTTTATCACCCCTGCCCAGGCATCTCAAGGAGTTAAGAAGGAAAAGAAAAGACTCCATATTTTTTCTTATCCTCATTAGGCGCTCGCATAGAGCCCCCTTTTTTTCTTGCGGCCATCCCGCTTGCCTTTGTCTCTTAAATCTTTCTCCAGGCCAGGCAGCAGGAGTTGTGATGGAGCTGGTGCCATACAGGGTGTGATCTTCTCCGGCGATACTGATGCTCTGAAAAAGGTACTTCAGGAGGAGGAGGGGAAACAAATGTGCTTTTTGAGCTCACACATCCTGCGGCTTGGTATTCACAGTCGCAGCCAACTTAATTTCAGTAGGAATGGCTACTAATCAAGTAGCGAAGGCGTCATTTCACATTTTAAAGCTCATTTCAGTATCTAACATGCCTATAAATTCTGCAAGGGTGGTTACAGTTCTCTCATTTCAAAACGTCAGTATTTAGTTTGGCTATTGTGAAGTCACAGCCATCTGGATGCAGCAGAAATTGGCAACATAACAAAGGTGAAAAATGGAGGTGTTTATCATGTTTAAGCCACAGTAGGTACGATTTTAGAATAGAATTGAATTTATGCCACCCGTTCAGCCTAAATAATTTTTAGCTGCAGGACTTTTCTTAGATGTTCCATTTTGGGAGACTTTTACTCCACCACAATTCATAGAAAAATACTGTACATACTATTCTGTCATATATATCTGTTAGATATAATTAATAGTGAGCTTTACATGCAAACACATGATATAGTTAACATGACTACATAAAAATAGTCCTCACAGTTTTAAGCCATGATTACATAAAACAGGATTTGCTCAAATGTAAGGAGCAGGTATGAGGAAGTTGAGCCTACTTAAAGGCCAAATTGAGCTCCATAATGTACTGTGAAGTAATAATGGGCTTGAAAAGAACATTGGCTGCAATGAGTACATATATTAACTTTCTCACATTTTACTGAGAGTTGTTTAATGCGCAGCTTATTTAATGAAATATTGTGGTGCTGCTTTAATTGAACCTTGATTAACTAATTGTTGAATCATGATGATCACTACTGAATCAAATGACTGCATGGTTTGCTTGTTGTGCTGAAATTCTGCAAAATATCACCCACCGCTGCAGCTCTACAGGCCTTTTTGGCCTTTTTGAGCATAGCAGGAGTTTCGATGAAACATGCTCTCATAAATCCGCTGTGCTCTTCTTGAACATCATCAAGCGGCAGACAGAAGTCAGCAACTAGCTGGTCAAGACAGTCGAACATCTGGTAGGTATATTTTGCTCAGGAGCTGGTGGAGATCAAGCCAGAGCTAAAAGAAGAGTGAAGATCGGGCTTAAATTCATCAAGCGGACAGAAACATGACTACAAATGAGTGCTAATGTTGTCCCATATCTGCTGGTTGTGAGAATTAGCAGCTATTGGGAGTGTATCTATGTTCCCCGGTTCAATATTCTGTTAACACATGTTAAGTAAACTTCAAAAGATTTTATGTTGTCGGGATTCATTTTCCCAGGACCTTATATTCAACTCCATGATATGTTCCCTGAACATGCCCGCGCATACAAACACCCATTCTGATTTTCTGATATAAGTTCATAATATCTGTAATCTTTTGTGCATAATTTGATTCCAGGTAATGTAGATTCCCATGCTGATGCACATTTGAGTCAAGGGCTTAATTCCACTGGGGAAAAATGACAATCTACACCATACCCAATATCTAATTATTATTATTTATTATAGTCAAATGTATGCACCAAAATGAAGAAAAGGCCATACCGTAGCCTATAAAAAAGAAAAATTGTTTGGTTTTGGTATGAATCTTTCTCAGTAAACAGCAAAAAACAAACAAAAAAAAAACAGAGAAAACATTGGGATAGAATGAAAATAATAACCTGATAGGCAGGATCTCATTATTATGATTGTATTTGAACATCAGTGCCATGCCATACTGTAGACTATAAAACACAGTAAATGGTCAAAAGGAACAAAATGTTTAATATGAACATGTCCCGGAGATAAATTGGGTTTAGTGAATGTGACAGGGAGAGCTAGTAGCGACATGGATGAAAGTGAACCAGCCAACACTGCCGATGGAGCAGATTCATATATATAATATAATTTATAAAACAATTATAATTCTGTTGGCTGAATTGTATCGATCTCTGTGTGTATCTGTCTGTGGTTTGTATGTGCATATTGTCACTCGAGAAAGCATATGAATCACCTGGAGAGGTACAAAAACCTCACTTCACCTGCTGTGAAAAGGAGATCAATGTCAGAGGAAGGCCCTTCACCGAAGCAACTTAAATTCTGGGAAACTAAGAGAGTGTCACAGAAAAGTGTTGATGATGCCATCATTAACTTTGTCATTCAAGATATGCATCCCCTCAGTATTGTCAAACAGGAGGGTTTTTATGCATCACCTACAACTAGATGTGGTTGTAATGTCTCATGGTACAGTTAAAAACAAAGTTGAGAAAGCAACACTGGCAATGAAGAATAATCTAAAGGCTGCCATGATTGCTGGACAGCACACAGATGGTGTTTCATTGGTGTCACAGCACATTGGATAGAGCCTGAAACTCTGGAGAGACGCTCTGCTGCTCTAGCATGCAAATAACTCAAAGGATCTCATACCTTTTCTGCACTAGCTGGTGCCATGAATGACATTCATGCAGAGTACAACATCCGTGAGAAGACTGTACACACAGTGTAATGGCTCAAATTTTATAAAAGCATTTCCAGTCTATGGTGAGATGGATGAAAACAATGATACAGAAACACTTGAGGGGGCCAAGTCAAACAGGAGAAGGAGATAACAGTGAAGAAGAGGAAGAGGGGGGAAAACATTGTGGGCGTTGAGTTTGTTGACGCTTGAACCATGTTGGATGAGGATGATGGCCTGGAATACTAACTGCCAAAGCACCATCACTGTGCCTGCCACCTTCTAAACCTGGTGTCAACAGTTGATGTCTTAGAAGCAACTGCCAATACAGTCTATAAGAGGCTCTCGCTTTCAGTGTTTTCAAAGTGCTGGACTCTCTGAAACAAGAGCGGCAGATCCACCACAGCTGTAGGGATAATCAAAGAAAAAGGCAAACTCCAGCTCTTGAGGCCAAATGAGACAAGGTGGAATAATCATTTCCTGGCTGTGGAGAGTATTGTAAGGATCATGAGAGAACAAAGAGAAGGAGCCATTATAACTATGTGCAGTGCGCTAAAAATTCCCATGTATGTACCACTTTATTTTCAAAATGTATTCACTGCAATCTGAGGTAATATTATTTATTAATATATGTTTAACAGTTAAGGATAGATTGAAATGGGCTTTTTTGTAATTAACAATTTTCCACTATGTATGAAAAGTGCTATATGTATATGTATTCACCTAAGGCAACTAACATTACAAAACAAAATTACCTTGAGATTTGGCTTCACCTGAAATACATGCAGATATTGATGAAATAATACTATCCAGAAAAAAAGACACACATCTATCTATCTATCTATCTATCTATCTATCTGTCTATCTGTCTATCTATCTATCTATCTATCTATCTATAGTAGTATCGATAGTCACTAACTACTAGTCACTGATGTCAATCTCCTTTTAAAAAGACACAGCTTTAGTTGTAGCTGGGCAGTCATGTGTAAAAATGTTTGACTTTTTGTAGCCATTGATAGTTTTGATAGGGGGGGTTTCTGTTTTTGACAGGTTCACTCCTGCTGAGATTGTGTTTCTCACAGAATATGTGAAGAATATGTGAAGCATTTGCAAAGGCGGTCGATGTTCTTCAGGGAGAGACAAGTGTGCAGATGGGATCACTGGTACCTACTGTAACACTACTCAAGGCTAAGCTCCAGCACCCTCACATTTCATCCATGTTCTGTGGGCCTTTGGTGGATGCTCTTCAAGCAGGATTTGAAAGGTGTTTTGGACAGATGGTTACTGATCCAGAACTTATTGCTGCTGCCATTCTTGTCCCCAAGTTCAGGACATGTTGGCCATGTGGCGAAGGCATCTGAAAACTTGGTAAGTGTTCCACCATCTGCTTTATGCTTTACATTTATTGAAGATAATGGAGGAAATTTTGGCATTTGAAGTATCTATAACATACTGAGCAATTGTTTTTCATGCAATAGCAACTAAAGGTCACATTCACTTGTGCAAACAAAATTACAAACCTTTTCTAATTCTCATGAATTGTGTATCAAAAATCATTTTACAAAACAAAATTTAATTCCATTATCTATTTTTTATGGGGGGAATGGTAAAATCCTTTGGTTTTGTATTGCATAGGTATTAAATCAAAAGCCGTCTGAAGGAGCAACCCATGGTGCATCCAGTCGACACTTCCCATTCTTCAGAGGAGGACTTCTTTCTGCCCATCAAGTAGTGCAATGCTCAAGAAAACACCAAGCAGCTTGAGTTCTACCTGGTCTGGCCAGCTGATACCATGGATGTCCTGAAATCTTTCCCCAGCAGTGTGCAAATTTGTCTCTCAAGCTCAACACACTTCTACCTGCCTCAGCTGCGTGTTAGAGGCTTTTTAGCACTGTAGGACTGATTTTTAGACCCAAAGGGCACACCTTGATTCAAAGAACTGTGAGAACCAGCTTCTGCTGAGGTTGAACAAAAGGTTTTTGTAGTCATGTAGGGATGAGAGAATTTTTAACAAAAGAGTTTAAGGCTTAATTAGACCTTAAGAGTGTTCTCATGTTCATGTTTCGAGTTCTGCTGCTGACATTGAAAACTGTGAATGGTGAACAGTACATGTAGAAAGTATAAGCGGGGAAAAAAAGGTTCATTCTTGGTTTCAGGGGGGCCGGTTGACCCCCAAACCTGCCTTGTAAAAAGCTGTCAGCCACAGAAAAGGTTACAGGTTACAGAGAAGTGAGAGAAGTGACCATCATCAGGAGTCTGATTTGTACTAAATGTTTATCCAGCTGCTGAATGAGGGAATTTATCTTTAGGTGAAAAGTGTTTTATTTTCTAATCCTGATTATAGTTGAAATTTCTTTTTTTTTTTTGACATATGTTTTTTGGAGCAAAGTTAATGTTCATTATTTTAAGTATATTGTTTTTTATTTTATTTCAAGTTAGAATGATTTAACTTTAACAGTATTCAAATTATATTAATATGACATGAGGTTCAATTAGCTTTGCACAGAAACAGCCTGTAGAAATGTCCTTCAGACAGCCACTTTTATACTTTTGAATACATGTCAGAGAATGTGTATACTTTTGCCACCTCTGTCTCTATCATTTAACTTAGTACTCTTAAAAATTAAAAAATTACAATTATCCATACAGAAAAATGTCAAAACCTGACAATTTTAGCTTAATGCTCAAGTCAACATGTCAGCTTTGTTTATGTGGCTTACTATTTACAATGACATTGACTGAAGAGATTGGCTACAAATCAGAAGTGAAAGGTCAAGGTGTCATTGTTCCTAAGTGGCACCATGTAGATTGTATTGTATCTTCCTTTTGTTGTGTTTGTTCTGTTTTCATATGACCGTTGGCCTTGTGAAATAAATCTTTTGGACGTTCCATTGATTGATAGGAAAGCAGCCTGTTGAGATGCGATTAACTGTGTATAACACATCAGATACAGGCTGTTTGCCCGCAGAGTCCTCATGTTGTGTTGAGTGTCGTTGTCAATACTGTGGATTAATGCATGGAGATAATCAGTATGTGTGAGTGTGTGTGAGCTGAGGAGTCGTTCTCTTTTCTATTACAGCCTATGGTGTGGATGGTACCCATCCATCAGTTCAAAGAGCAGAATAACCAAGAGTGACATTCAATTACGGTATGCTAATTTGTGTTCTTTATATATTTATTTGTGCTTCACCATTCATTTACTTAATTAACAATTTTGGACGTGAGCTATCATGAGCAGATTGCAATATTCTTTCCAATAACGGGCCATAATGAAATATATTATTAGCAATAAAGTTAATGGAACAAGCGAAGTGAGACTCCTCATCACCATTGGATGGATGGCAAATTAAGGATAATAAAGGGAACAAACAAAGAACACAGACTTTGGAAAATAGCTCCTGTAAATTATTGTTAAAGATTTCTCTCAAACATCTATAGGATGTGCACTGTGATCTACACTTGCGTTGTATCATTGTGACACACAATGGCACCTACATTGTCCACCTGTCACTGGAAGGCCTAAAGAGAACCTTTTCCCTGGGTGGTTATTGCATATTGGACCTTGTTCTCAATTAAAATATAATTAAAGGGCTAAAAGAGAGGGCTGGATGTTTTGACAGGTCCAATAGAACTCAAGACGCTTGAAGTTAATTAAAAATATTTAGCTGCACTGTTCAATGTCTGCCATTCACTTGGAAATTTTCACTTAAGGCTTGATTGTTATTGTCACTAGCTCCATTTTACAGCAATTTATCTAATTTTATAAAAGAACATCTTCCAAAAGAAATATTTCTTTGTTTTGATGAACATGGAGCTGAATCATGATGACATAAAATATAGGATCCACCTGAAACCTGAAATGGGTATGTAAATGATGGCAGGATGTTTAGCAGTTTTCAACCCATACGACAACCCAGACTTTATATTTAAATATGATGGCAAAGTGAAACTTAATATATAAGTCTTGTGACTGTTTGATCATTGTGAGTCTTACCATGTAACCTTTAACTGAGATAACTTTAGCCTGATTACATAGTAAGGTACAATCAATGTAACAGAAGGGTTTGTTGAATATGTATGTTGGTCTTTAGGGGTATGAACAGAAAATTTGCTAACTGTTAAGTGTTTAGAAAGGCCAAGGCTGAAATGATGTGTTAGAGGGTAGCAAGATTGCCACAATACCTTAGAGGGGAACAAAACCAGATAAGGATGTTTACTGGAGGAAGCAGTCTTGACAAGAGGGAAGAGTTGTACGGTGTGCATACCACAAACTAACTTTGTGCTGTGTACCATGCTCTGAGCATTAATAAAGTGTGACAATACTGTAAGACATTTTTGCCTCATTCCTCTTTGTCCGAGTGGAATTACAAAATTGCTACAAATTTGGGGACTCATCCAGGATGCCTAATTCATTCTTTCCTCAATCCACCTTCCACACGGGTTGATCTGCGCACTGCTGGTGAGGGGATTCAAAAACACCCAAGACCCAGGAAGTCTACCTCCCCTGAGGGTGGCTCATAACAACTTCCAGGGTGAGAAGAGACTGGTTGTGAGTTTGTGTATCCCATCAGTAGAGAATACAGTGTTGAAGACCATAAAAGGCACCTTAAGCTAAAGAGTAATGAACAATCTGTAGGGGTGATGATCCCTAAATGGAATAATGAATAATATCAATGAATGTCAGGTCTAGGAGATTTTTGTTTGCTGGTTAAGTGAATGACTACAAAATAACAAGAAAATGGGAGAAAGTTATGGCAAACCTTTGACTGACAAGTCTGATCTAATGGTATGTGCAAAATTATGCGTGAGAAATACTCCTGTAAACAGCTATCTTTGTGGTTAAAGCAATTTGGTTTTCCTGAAAATGGTAGTTTGAGTGTGGGTCAGATACAGAAACTACAAGATAAATTGGAGAAATATTAGAAAATGAAATGTAAAAGTAAAATAGACTGGAAAGATAGAGATGAGCGAATTAACTACCACATACGCCAACTTTGCATATGCTGGGATGGGGTGCCTGTCACTTGTCCAAGATCACACCATCCATACTGAGCAGAAACTGAGAATGTCAGAGAAAAAAGAAACAGCAGAGTAAAACTTATCTTAATGACAAGCTCTAGTTGGCACAGGTCCAATCTCTACAAGGACCAAACAGAAGGAGAGGCAGAGGGCACGGTGGTCCACCTCTGAGCAGAGATCGAGCTCCGAGCAGATGATCACGCAATGCATGCCCTCAGGACGACAGATGCTGGAATTGTGGAGACCCTGACCAAGTCCAGTCCCTGTCAAGAGACTGTCCCAAACCAAGGAGAGAAAGGGGACCCACTGGACCCCCACGTGGTGTGACTGTCACTTACCCAAGAGGCTACAGAGAGGATGAGGCATGAAAGGCAGTAGAGGTGGAGGAGACTCCAGAGTCTGGTGAATGCACCCCAAACACCACACACACACACTGATACACAGATACAAAGAAGTACTTAATATGACAAAAATAAGTAGTTTTTAAGTTTTTAAGTTTCTGGTAACAGACAAAAATATTGAATTTCTGGTTGAATCTGGGGCTACTGTTTGGGTGCATCAGGCACCACAGTAAAAGCATTATACACCATGCCACTAGGAAAAAAAAACATTCCTTCCTCTTTTTCAAATGTTGTCCTGTAAATCTCATAGCTCAAGACCTAATGGGTGCTTTAGGCTTGATCTTGTATTGTATCAGACTACCCCGGTCAATATGTAGAATTAAGGTGTGGTACGTCACTGTACATGTACCAATAGGACCTGTTACCTTGGGGCCCAGGTCAGTAATCTCTGATCTGCTTGAGAAAGCACGTACACACATGACATCACAGCACATGTGCATGCAGACATCTGATTTGCACTGAACAGTCACAGTTAGTGAAGGAGCAGACACAGCGTTGAGAAACACTGGTTTCAGGAAGGGAAAGAAGCCGACTTCATGACTAGTGATTGGATGTATTACACAAATACACAAATTTGTACATTGACAGTTGTGCCAACACCTACTATAGCCAAATTCTTTAATGTACATAACTAAATACCACACGTGTCTCTGTCTAGAGCATGTGATGTGCAGTGGAAAGATTTTGGACCATTGGTGGCTCAGTGTTCACAAGATTGTACATGGGAGGATAGGGGAGAAGGAGTTCAGTATTCAGATTGAATGAAAATACACAGACACCCATTTCAGAGCACTTGCACTGCATTTAGCACAAACTACTAAATTTAAACAAGAGCAATGCCATTTTTAGGAGTGACAGGCTACTGTAGACAGTGGATCTGTGATTATGCATCCCTGGAGGCTCCACTTTTGTCTATTATGCATGGCCATGGACTGAGACCAACTGACAATGTGATGTGGGCAAAAGACGCTGACACAGGATTCACTTGACTAAAACAGACTCTGACTACCACACCTATACTGGGACTACCAGACCCAATCAGACCATTTACACAGACTGTAGATGAGAAAGGGGGTTTTATGATGTCTGTAGTGCTACAAGACCATGGCGGAAAACAACGACAGGTAGCATATTTTTCCTCAAAATATGACAGTGTAGCATCAGGTCTGCATCTCTGTCTGAGAGCAGTAGGTGCAGCAGGAAAAGCAATAATTGCTTCATGTGATACTGTGAGATATCAGACGGTCATGTTGTTAGTGCCACATTCTGTAGCTTCCATTCTGCTAGAGCAAAAAACAGCCCATTTGTCTCCAGCACACCGACTGAGATACAATAAAATGCTTTTTATCTTTGACTAATGTCAAGGTTAAATGTAGCACAGAACTAAAACCTGCTATTCTGCTCCCCACCACAGCTGATGGAGAGCCACATGATTGCTTAGCAGTCATAACACAAGTTTGCAGCCCAAGAGTAGATTTACAGGAAACACCTTTCCCTAACTGAGTATGTGTGGTATGTTGATGGTTCTGTCAGAGAGAAGGCAATCACAGCAGGAAATGAAGTTTGATATGCAGTAGAGAGTGATAATAACATCACTGAAAGTGCTCTGCACTAGCAACTGAATTGTATTCTTTAACCAGAGCTTGCATTTTAGCAGAAGGAAAAACATTAACTGTTTTTACTGACAGCAAATATGCCTCTGGAGTTGTTCATGATTTTAGCACACTTTGGAAACTAAGAAGATTTTTAATATCAGCTGGCAAGCCCATTTCACATGGACCTCTAATATACAATTTACTAAAAGCCAATCTACTCCCTACACCAATATCAGTCTGCAAATGTGAAGCTCAGACTATAAATATTGATCCTGTTTCTCTAGGTAATGCTCGAGTTGATGCAGCTGCAAAGGAAGCAGCCCAACAAACCAACATACTGCAAATGTCACAACTCACTGATGCTCCTCTTACAGATTTAGCTGAAGCATGGAGCCATGCTGATAACATGGAGACAGCAGCCTGGAAAAGGGCTGGGTGTACATATGTAAACAATATATGGCAGTCTGAGGATGGATGTCCCTGCCTGCCCAAATGTTTGTTTCCTTTTTATACAATATTGTCACATGGCAAAGACCATGTGACAAAAGGGGGGGTGGTGAATGCAGTAGCCACACACTGGTTCACTAGAGGCTTCAAAAATGAATCAGAAATTTTTTATTCAAAATGTTTAATAAGTTTGACAAACAATGCCACAAGAGGGCGGGACTAGCCTCCAGCCATCCTCCCCCTGACCAACCGTTTGATCACTCACAAATGGATTTCATTGAACTAACACCATGTGAGGGAAAGAAATATTGTCTTGTGGTTGTGTTTTCTAAATGGGTTTGTTTCCCCCACAGGCAAAGCAAATGCCTCAGCAGTGGCAAAGGTGTTAGTGAGAAAAATCATTCCCAGATAGGGAATTCTACTAAGGATCAGCAGTGATAATGGAACTCATTTTGTAAATAATGCTATTAATCAACTTTCAACATTTCTGAGTATCAATGTGAAACAGCATTGTGCCTATCACCCACAGAGCAGTGGAGCAGTTGAAAAAGAAAATGGGACAAAAATTGAGACAGGACTCACACGGATAAAATCGGGAAGAGTAAGGGCCAAAACAGGTCTGCCACCATTTTAGATTCTCATTGGCAGACCTATGAACACAGGAATGACCCTCCTCTATGAAAATCAAGTCCTCAGCTCAAACCTCCTGGAAGATGTAAAGCTTAATTACTGTGTGCACTTAATCAAAATTTCGAGCTCCAGCATGTAGGAGAACGTATGATGGCTACAAAACATGCAAAAAACACAAGAGGCCCTCTCTAGAGCCAGTGTTTGGTTTGTCCATTCTGGGCTACTGCAGAAACATGGCAGTGCAACATGACAACATGACTCTGTGGAAGAGGACCTTTTCCCTAAGTACAGATAGGTGACAAATGAACAGAAAAACCAGAATAAATGAGTGGATAAACATAATGAATGCAGATGCTTCCACACAGGTGCATTGCATGGCACAATTAAGCAATTAACATCCTATCATGGTCTTTGGCATGTATAAAAATGCTGAGCAGGCCCAGTTGATTCTGATTTTGTATCAAGATGACAAGAGGATCTAGATGACTTTTGAAAGAGGGTTCATTGTTTGGGCACGAATAGCAGGAGCTTCAGTAACAAAGATTGCTCAAATGGCTAGTGTTTCACTAGGAACAGTGACTAAAGTGACATCTGCATTTTGATCTGTCAGATCATCAGTAAATAGGGTCGGAAATTGTGGTTGACCTTGCACATTCAATGCCCATGATGCTTGTGCGTTAGTGCGATGTATAAGGAAAAACAGAAGAGCAACTCTTCATTGGTTGACTGAGAATGTCAATCCAGGATGTGATCAGACTGTGTCAGCAAGAACAGTCCAGAGGGGGATATTATAATAGGATTTCGGTGCATAAACCCCTCAATACAAAGATGAATGCACATTTTAGAGTTCAGTGGTGTAAAAACCATAGGCACTGGTCTACAGAGATGTGGAAAAAAGTGATATGGTCAAATGAGTCATCCCTCACCATATTCTCAACAAGTGGGTGAGTGCATGTGTGGTGTATATCAAGAGAATGGTACAGTGAGGGGATCCGATGGCTCTGTTATACTATGGGGGGTATTTTGCTGACATTATTTGGGTCCACTTGTCCCCTTAGAGGGAAGGGTCACTGTAAATCAATACAAAGTTGTTCTGAGTGGTCACCTTTATCCTATGATGAAACATTTCTATCCTGATGGGTGTGGTCTCTTCCAGGATGACAATGCCCAAATTCACAGGGCACAAGGGGTCACTGAATGGTTTGATGACTATGAAAATGATGTGAATCATATGCTATGGCCTTCGCAGTCACCAGATCTCAACCCAACTGAACACCTATGAGAGATTTTGGACCGACGTGTTAGACAGCGCTCTCTACCACCTCAATCACAACACCAAATGAGGGAATATCTTTTGTAAGACTGGTGTTCATCCCTCCAGAAGAGTTCCAGAGACTTGTAGAATCAATGCAAAGGCACATTGCTGCTGTTTTGATGGCATGTGGTGGCCCAACACTTTACTAAAACGTTGTTTTTTTCTTTAATTTGTCACCTGTCTGGATATAAAGGGCTCATTCTAAGGTAATAAAAACATAACAATTCTTATTTTCAGGTGATTATACACTAATTCAAACATACATATGAATATTATATTCCATTTCTGCCAATAGATCCCCCTAAATCTATTTGGACAACAGATAAGAACATTTTTGATTTAAAACACTGACTTGTAATATTGTACAGACAATGCCTGATGACAGGCCCTGGCATCCTTTCAGGATGACAGGCTGTAGTCTCAGGGGGCCAACATGTTGTCTTATGATCTTAGTCCATGCAATTGTCCCAATTGTATTATTTCTTGAGCCAAAGAACAGTGACAATGTCAGTACAACCACCTCACTCCGTTTTCAACATAGACAATTTTTTGAGTTTTATGGTTGATTAAGAACAATAAAAAAAAGGGGGGATTGTGAATACAGTTACTGCACATGCAATCATGTTTAATTTTCACTATCTTTGACCATTCTTAATTTTACCATATACCCTTTAACTGAGAGAACTTTAACCTGATTATGTACAGTATTAAGGTGCTATGTAACGTAACAGAAGGGTTCATAGAATGTGTATCTTGGTCTTGTGAGCATTGAATTTGCTAACTGTTAACTGTTTAGAAAGTCCAAGGCTGAAATGATGTGTCAGAGGGTAGCAAGAGTGCCAAAACCAGATAGGGATATTTACTGGAAGACGCAGCCTTGACAAGAGGGAAGAGATTTTTGTTTTGTTGCTCTTTGTCAGAGTGGAATTGCAAAATTGCCACAACAGACTATTATGAGAAAGATACTTGAATATACAAAAACATTAAGGTAACAATTTGCAATGTCTAAATTTTAATTTAGCTTCAATATTTAGACAGGTTTTCAGTGATTCCTTATTAATCATCATCACGTCTGAAGTGTATTGGCCAGTCTGGATTCTCAACAATATGACCTAAATCACATTTACTAAAATTGTCATCTCTTGAAACAGCCTGAAAAGCATTAAACAGTATTTTTTCCCCTCTAAGTGCAAGTCGTACTACACTAATTGGATGGGAAGAAACCAAGCTGCAGTGGATGTGCTGACCTTTGAAACCAAGTTGGACGTACAGTACAGTGAGGAGGAACTGTCTTTGATGTTAGGATGTTGAAGTTCTGAAAATGAAAGCAGATTTTCACTTTGAGTTAAACCTGTGTTTTTTCCTATATTTAATTTATTAGGTGTCATCCCACAATTCCCAATTGGTTTAGACCAATCATTGACTTTGTACATAATGCACCTCATTTTGTGGTGGGCATGGGTAGGCCTGTGTGTTGTTTTTATATGTATATACTCAAATGTTTCATCTGGAAAAAAAAACTGTTTGCTTATGATTTACCATTTTAGATTTTTAAGCATCTACTGTTATTTCTGGCTTCTGCATATTCTATTTTGTAACAACTCTCCACCAACTGGGATTTATCTGATGATTTGGTGGTTCAGAGATGTGCAGATATGTATGTAGGTTAAAACTTGAGTAAATTTGGTTAAAAAGTGAATATTCTTTGGACCTCTACCTCACATATGAATTACATATATTTCAATATCAATCAGGTCTTCTCTACACGTTGCAACATAGTCATTGATTTAGCCCAGTTTTTGTCAAGGTGTCTTCATACTTCGAAATCACCACACCGAGGCTTACTGGGAACCTGCCTGCTGAGTGAATGAGTTACAGACATGTCCCGTAATTTACAACTTGCAGAGCATTTCCTGGAAATGGATATTGAGGCATTCATCAGAGAAATAGCCGACCATGATATATCTGCTCTTGACATAAAACCTGATGTGAAAGTGTTGAGACTTGGAAAATGTGATATAAAACTAAAGTAAAAATCACTGCATTAACTTACTAATGACACAAATGTATAGCCTGTGCGTCGACCGCAGACGCCACTGATTTTTTTAATGAACTGGCCCAGACTAACCTCCTCCCCTGGTTAATTTAGCATTCTATTATAATATTCGAATGACAAAAACTACATTTTGCTATCATTGCCTCTCCGCTCATCACCTTGTCCGAAAGCCTGAGCCCTGCAGTATGAATAATGAAAGCACTGATTTCCGAGTCTTGCTGGCTCTCCAGCAGCAACCAGGAGCAGCTCCATTAAAGAATGAAAAGGCAGGTCTCTTTTGTTACTCCCAGATCTCCCCATTATTGAAGAATCCCATTAAACTACAGAAGAAGGTGACTTTTCCTTTCAGTGTGATGACACATGGAAAGAGGCCCCTGTCAGGTCAGAGATGGGGGCCGCTGATGAGGCCGGTGAGGAGGTTTAGGCCTGAGAGGGAAGGAGTTATTGATTGACTGAGCCAGCACTGCGTCTCCTGCACTCTGTCAATCACCTGCGGACCCTTTCCTTTGTTGCTCTCTTTTCTTCCGGCCACTGGTGATCACCCATTTCCAGAACGTTCTCTGCTGAGTCTGTGCCCTCATTTAACTTCATTACTGCAGGGCTGACAACCAGGCAGCAAGGGGGACAAATAGCATCCTTCGACCCTGCATGGTCGCCATCTCCTGGAGACACCTTTCCTGCCACCATCCATCCTCAGTCCCCTCCGTCTTTTCACTTTCTTCTTCTTTGTGGTTATTCTATCACTGTCTCTGCCTTCTTTTGCTGCCCTCCCCGTTGCGCCCACAAATGCAGCTCAGCGTCATTGATAACAGTCTGACAGACCACAGTGGAGGGCTGGCGTCAGCTCCTCACCCCCGTCCCATCTTCCCCTTAACTCGACACCTTGCCTTTCTCATCAAGGTCACCCTGCTGCCTGTCGCTGCAGAGAGGGGGAGACTGTCAGGTTGTGAATGGGAGGCTTTCACCTGTCACTACTTGTTTCCTTGCAGTGGTTTCTTACTCCTACAAAAACCATAGCAGTAATTTGATTTAGCACTGTGCAGCCTGTCCGTCAGCATAAAATAACAGCTGACAGAATTCACTTCAGACTCGATGTTCACTGTGATGGATTCATTGCTCAAACAAATTTGAAGAATCTGCTAATTGATTTTCATATTTTCCAGAAATGAATGTAAGCCAATAGCTGCCTGGAGTGGTAGAAAAAGTCCATACATTTTTTTAAACAGGGTTGCAGGTTTGCAGTGATGTAAGCTATACAAAATTTAGAGATGGACTTACACCATACCAGCATGAAATCTGAAAGAGTCTATGGTGTTGAGGCTGTGTATGTGTGTGTGTGTGTGTGTGTGTGTGTGTGTGTGTGTGTGTGTGTTCCACTGCAGCTGACTTGCACCTCTTCAAACATGTAACTACACATCAAGCTAAGGTGGTGACGAGGATAACGCATGGAGACTGCAAGGATTGTGTTTGCTCACCTTGGCTTCTTGTGTTTTTCTTTTACATTTGTTCAACTCTTGATAGTGAACACAATATCAAGCCAGTTAAAGATGCTCAGTAATCTGCTGCTTTTTAGTTTCTTCCTTTAACCATTTCATCTGCAAACCTTCTGCACATCGCTTTCCATCACAAATAGAATGAAAGTATGGAAACATGATTATCTTTGGTATTAATGATTGTACACCCTTTGTCTTCTATTCAGTAGTGAGACAATGCAGTTCCTTCCATTGTCTTGCTATATCACAAAGTGGATTGACACCATAATAAGGGCGTTTTCAGGCCTGTGCTGTTTAGTCCAATTGAATTTTCCACTTTGGTGCAATTTGTTTGGGAAGATCTGAACACAGCAATCATACTTGGGTGCAGACCAAAACAATTGTACCGAGACCCTTTGAGGAAGTGGTCTCAGTCCGGTCCCAAATGAACTCTATAGCGCTTTGTTTGTGGTGAGAAGGTGATCCAACCTCAATTTTAGCTAAATTAACAATCCATGCAGTTGCTTTTTGCAGTCTTGTTTGTCTCATTCAGTAACAATTTATAACAATATCCACTTTCTTCAGGTACGCTGTGCTAACCGTCCTTGGAGCTCAAGATGCCTGTACCATCGTATCCCCAACATGACCTCCTTAATTAGGATGTGTGGCAGGAAAAGGAACAAGTCCCAAGCAAACTCTGTTGTGTTTACTTCTCTAGAAGCTGTAGACTCTCTGCCCTCTGTGGAGTATCTGCGCTGCTGTCATATATTTAGCACCTAACTTCAAACCAAAGTGTCTTGCACCTTCAGTTGTAACTGGCAAAAGGAAAGTAACACTTGAGGCGATGTGAAAATTCTGTCTCTCTCATAAATGCACAGCGACACACAGTGCACTTCAGCGTGGCTCAGCGATGATGAATCACAACATACATATACACAGTAGACCTGCACACACATACAGAACAGTGTTTGAAGATTTTTTTTCAGAGTGCTACATATCCTTTGGGAAGACAAGTGAAAACTACTGGAGCTACAAGTACTGGTTTTCTGTTTGTCACCTGTTTTGTTTGTGAATTTGACCAAAATAACAGCTTATTATGAAGATATACATGTATAAATAAATCATTTTATAAATCTGAGGCTCTCCCTTATCATAAAGAAAACAAGTCACCTCAGATGATGGAGGCCTACAGTTCAAAGTCTCTATGTCAGAAGATGCGGGTGGCTTTCCTGCACAAGAGGATATGACTAATGTAGATTCATTTAGTGCACTTCAGTGCACTTCAGTGCACTTATGATGTATTTCCTTGCAATTCAGTTGTGTGAAAAGCATGTAGGCCTATATATGAAGTAATTGCTAGTTGCTCAAAATGATGATTATAATTAACGGTCTGTGTGGCCATTTGGAAATGAAGTGATTTTAAGAAACTTATTTTTAGTGCCCATCCACACAGATCATCATCATCATCATCAGTCTGATCTAAAAAAGTCACAGTAATGTAGGGTCTCTGTCACAGCAGAAAAATAAAGAAAACATTTTTTGATCAAAAATTAGTTTAAATTTTAATTTTAACTTTAATCCATTTACTAAATTAAACTGCTCAGATGAAGATGATAATTAATCATTTTGAATTCACTGATATTTGGAAATTATTACCTCAGTATAGTTAATCAGTATTTTGGATATACTGTGTGTCCTGGTCATGAGTAAGATTTGTAATTAGCTTTTGATAGTTCAGGGATCAATAGTTCTGTCCAACCTCTACTTGAATTAGTGGTTACTCGGCTGTGATAGGCCTTAGCACATTGGGAAATGTTCCTCCATTTCCTCTGAAGTTAATGAAGTGATGCCTGTGAGGTGGTTCAAGTAGCCCGACTAGAGCTTTTCTCAATCTAACGTATATCCAACGCACCCTTATGAACATGGCAGCGCATTTAAGTCACCAGTGCTCTGCTGACACTTTGCTGCATAACTGCTGCCACATGCTTGCTTGCTGACATTACTGCTGCTGCTGCTGTTCATATAGCATTTTCAAAAGCTCCACCTCCACCCCAGCATCCACCTGTAGGCTCTGAGTCCATCTTCCTCTGGGGGGAGTAAGTATTGTTGCTCCACCATCCCTGCTATGTGAGATCAGAGCGACCAGGTCAGAACCTAGACTCCCAACACTAATGACTGACTGAACTATCATAATGTATATAATGAACACCCAGAAGAAAAGTTACAGTCAGCATCATTACAAAATGATAAGAAAATAAATACAAAAAAATAATTCTTTTGATTGGAAACACACTGAATATGGCTTCACGCTCAGAGAAGGTGCTTTGTATCGAAGCGTGACACCATATCGTCTCACACATTTTCATGTTAATGTTTTTTTCTTCACAAAATGTACGGTTAATGAAGTGCTTCAGCCATTATTATCAAGTCTGGTTTGTTCGGCGTGCTGTTTGGGAGGAGGCGGTGGTTTTGAATTTCAGTTTGTTTACTATGTGTGAAAATATTCAGAGAGAAAACAGGCAAGGAGTCCACGTTGATTAAGATTTAATAGACTTAGAAAAAAAACATCTACATGTCATCACGGCTGTCATTTTGATTTGAAGTGCTAAAATGAAGCAGTATTTTTACATATTGTGATGAGGACACTTCTACTGATTTAGGATTGGACTCCTTTAACATGGCTCATGATGGACCCTAACCCTAAGTATCAAAATCAATGCAGCAGAAGCAGAGATATCTTTTTTATTCCATACATTTATCTTCCCTGTCAAAACTTGGAACCTACATTACCCACAATGCAACTTGACAGCCGGCAGTCTGTTGGAGATTCGGGTGTATTATGCTAGTAGCCACTAATATAGCTAAGTTCAAACAAGTAGACTTCAGCTCCAACTGAATTTTATCAGACTTTGGGCAGCTCCCTCTTGAGACACAAAAGGCTTTATACTTTTTTTTTACCCAAAGACCTGAAAAGAGACTTTAATGTATAAAATTATTGACATTCTCCTTTAAGTAGTATGCACTAACTGGAACTTGCACACCTGCTGATCATCACACTAATGACCAGAGGCTCAACACATCCCTGAACAGTTGTGTATACAAGCTGCCACTAACTGCAAAAAATAATAATAGTAATGATAATTATTTGGGCAAATTGGCAGAGGGATATAGGAAATTACAGACACTATTTGCAGCTATTCTGGTCTAATTAGGGTATATTTTTACATAATCATATTGTATAGTGTGAAAATACATACTAGTTTTTACCAGTAAGAGGTAGATCACGTCTTATAGTTATACAACTACACTGTGTGGGGACAATACTTGAATTTTTTTCTGGTGAAATAAATATAAACTTTTTTAGTGATTCAAAAAGGAAGCAGAGCAAGTAGAACATTTTCTAAAAAGCTTGGTGATGGACCTTTTTCACTTCATCATATTTACATGCAGTATAATAATAGTTCATCATAAAGGTACATGTTGTTATTTTGTCTACAGTGACGTCAAACGATTTCTGCATCTTTTTGGAGCCTCTTCAATAAGAGACGGCAAAGTTTCGTCTCCAAACTGAATTTCTTATTTTCATCTCACCCATGTCTTTCTGCCTCATTAGCAGACCTCATATGGTTCATCACATATTTCATTCAGTGTTGACTCAGTCATATCACACTGATTCATATGTTAATATGTTCCTGAGACGACCCCCCATGGCTCGCGCAGAGAGCTCAAGATATTCCTTCTTGCGCCATGCTCTGTTTGTCTTCTCCTTTCACAGCAACCAAACTCACCGTGAAAACCGAGCTTTATCATTCCTCCCACCCACCAGATTCTGTTGACCTATCTTGTTTTTTTTTTTCAAGCTGTAGTAAAGGCATTTCTGGGATAAACAATCCATTGAAATGTCACCAGATTCCATGGAGTCCCAGAGAGCTGCGTCCCCCAGCCGGAGGGACTGGCATGTAGACATTAGACATTAAGCAGCATTTCATATCATATTATGGTGTGACAACAGCATCATACATCTCCAGCTTTCAGAAATGCCATTCTCAAATGGTGGGCTATGAAGCATATCATATTGATATTATATACTGTAGATCACAGCCTGAGTCCACAGGCAGCTGCAGGGAGCCACAGACGGTGTTGTGCTTTGTGTCAGCTGCACAAGTTTCATTCAAATCATTATGTGAATGTTACAGTGAGGCAGAGACAAAGGCACTTGACACTGTGTGCCTCTGATTTAAAGCTAAGCCTCTGCTGAGAAATTTACTTGCACATTTAATGAGACCTTGACGAAAGGCGGAAAAATATCGGACTTTTCTTCTCTTCTGTATTCTATTTCGAGTGTGTTCCCTCTGCCAGCATCCAGGACAGTCTAATATCAGGTTGCTTGTAAACAAAAGCTCTGTTTGCGTCCGTCTCTGCATTGTAAATGTGCCATCTGGAAGGAAAAGGGAATGCATTTTTCTCTAAGAATAGTTTTCATATGAGCTTATGTATGAATCACACAGAGATCTGGATCTTCTGAAGGACGGTGGTCCACCTGAAGTCTGCTGAACTTTCACCTCCTTCCCAAACCACATGGAGAAAGATGCAGTGTCTCAATTCCATGCTACATACTTATTATACTGTATATGTGCTACAGTATGTACTAATCTTTAAGGTACACTGTTTTTGCAGCATACTTAACAGGAAATGATACAGTGTGTATGCAGTCAGACACCTATCAAACTGTGATGTTAGAACACCACTCCCGATTACACTAAATACTAATAAAACCTGCTTAAAATGATTATGTTTTATGGAATTGGGACACAGTTAAAAACTAATAGTGTGTTCAGGTTCTCTATGTTAAGTTATAAAGTAAATATCCAAGTTCATCACCAGGAGTTTTGTCATACATAGCTAATAAAATGGAAATATCAGTGAGAATCTGCTCTACAAAACGTCTCTCTTGTCATTTTGTCCTTCAGTCTTACAATTTTAATTCCAATTATCAAAAAAATTTGGAAATATTGTATTGGAAATATTGAAATATTCTAAACAAGTGAAGACTTTTCACTTATTTAAAAAAAAAAAAAGTAATATTCAATCATTATTGGATGAAGATATTTTGCAGTGTGGAACAAGTTTCATGATACAAGTTATGGTGTTTCAGAAGAGGAATGACAACAAAAGGATAAAGTGTTGTTTGTAGCCACCGTAGGGTTTTACAAGGGTGAATGCATGGTAAGAATAAAAAATACCATTCATTTTACACCTGGAACTTACTAACTACAGGTTTGGCCCCTCATCCTCACTTACTGTTTGGACCATCATTTCTTTCCCTTGTATAAGAAGTAACCTCATGCTCAGTCCAGGAGGCACAGGGAAACTGGCAGATGTGTTTGTTTCCTACTGTTATATTGGCAGACTCTTCTGTCTGTGGATGGAAAACCACAGGTGTGCACTACACAGGGATATTTTGTCATCTGCTGTACTCATGGCAACAGAGACACTGGATCTCATGGTGTGATGGGTTCGTATAAACACTGTAATCCAAATAAGACCTTAACTGGGCGCTGTAAATAACACCGAATCCCATTTGTGCATGTAAATGTAGCTACTAAACTTTCTCCCTCTCCCTTTTTTTGACACATTGGAAATGCTCACACTGCATTTTCTTCTTTGTTGTAAAGCAGATGTAGTGGTTAGATCAAATATGGGATCTCATACAGAGGAATTTAGGTAGAAAGCCGAAGCACCGTAGTAGCTGGATTACTCCAAAATTGACCCAGAATCTAAAAGTAAATTGATTTAACCTGCAGATTGTATTGTCAATTTTTAAGCCACAGAATTTTTTAAACTCAATGATTGGATTTTTCTTGCTCAAATGCACCTTAACTTCTCCCCTTAAGTTTTTATTTATGATGATTCAACCAGGAGAGTTGTGGAAATGCTCCAACTGTGAGTCAAGTAACATTGTCTAAACTGTTCAAAATGATCGTGGCTTATAGTTTCAGAACTGGGATCACCCCAAATAGCTTCTCCCAAATCACAACTCTGTTATCATTATAAACTGCGTACAAGCCACATGAGAACTGAACTCCTGACAGTAACTGAGTAAATTTACTCAAATGCTATAATTAAGTACAATTTTTAGGTACTTTACTTTTATTTTCATTTTCTGCTACTTTATACTTCCATTCCGCTACATTTCAGAGGGAAATATTTATATATATTATATACTTGTTACTCCACTACTTTTATTTGACAGCTTTTGTTACATTTCAGGATAAAAATTTACATTAAATAATAAATGATAAGCTTATGAAATACAAAAAAAAAAAAAGCTAAAGATTAAACCTGTACTTCCCAAACTTTTTGGCTTGTAACCCCTGTGTGTAGTTGTATTTCATTGTCATGTTACAGATGTTTGAGTTGTTAGCAGTTCCACCAAAGAGGTAAAACTTTCCAACATTTCACAATAAAGCAAAGTTTAGAGATAAGTCAAAAAAATTAACAGTAACTATTAGGGCTAGTCTTAGCATATGACACAGACACAATCTAGTAATTCTGGTAGCAGTCTGCATCCTGTTCCAGAGTCTAAACCAAACGTGGAGAGGCAGTATTGTGTTTTTTTTGCTCAACAAAGCTGGAATAGAGTTTCAGCAGCAGATTGAAGACTTCCTCCGACTTTGACCACCTTTAAATCCTGACATCTAAAACACCTCCCTTCTGCTGTTGGCTAAAATCCGAGCTCTCCACATCTACTTGTAGTTATTTTCTCTGTCTCTTACATTTCTGTGAGTCTTAATTTGTGTTTTATGCTGTATTACTTATTTAATGTATTCAATGCGTTATGTAAAGAACTGCTACATAAATGTTTATTAGTTTCACATACTGCAACTGCGTCTGTGCTGTGTGGTGAAACACAATTTTTAACACTGTGCACAATAAAGTCACTAACTTACTAACCTGCCTTGCCTATATAGAGTATTTCTATTTTAGCATTGAGCTTTTTATTAGTCACCTAACTCCTGATATATTCTTAACTTAATTGCCTCACCTCAAGACAAAATCTAACAGCCTCACTGTCATAAAAATTATGATTACACTGTGTATGTGTGTTACTGTTTTACCTAGATCATGATGAATTGTTACTGTATTGTACTGCAACTCTGCAACATCAACAGACTCATTAGCTGAGGTTAAAGGAAGTTCAGCATTATATTTGTAAAGAGGAAGGTGTATAAAAACTCATTGTAGGCGCCTTTTTCTTTGTAACCTCATCCTGTGTGTTGCACTGTGAAACGCTCCTTCTTGTACAAGAAAATAAATTCTGTTAAATTTTGATACTTCGGCTCCAGTCTCTATTGTTTAATGGTCATTACTAAGAAATTCACTCACAAATATCTATTTTTCAGTGTTTAAAACATCCTTTTTGGTATTAATATTGATAGGAGTTTTTTTTTTTTATGTTAAGTCGATATCATCCCCATTGGCCCCTTCAGCCTGTTCTAACCCGATTCAGAGATACATGGATGTTAATGAGAAAATATCCAACAACAGAGATGTTTGACTTCCCTGCATGCAGCCTAATTCCTGCAGCAACATTTCATCTGACCTTCACGCACTTTATCTGTATTGTCCTTGAAGTCGGTTCGTTTCGCCCTCATACTGTCTCTGCCTGGCTGCAGCTTCATTGTCCTGAGCGAGTCTAAGTGGTTGGGGGTTGAGCTAGTTTCATCTTAGGTCACCTCGCCTCCATCCAAGGCTTCTGTTCCCTAAGAGAAACCATTGGATCCTGCAAAGAGCTGCCCTGGGGTTTTGATTAGTGCTGGCTCCGCCTTCACAGCATCTCCTGTAGGGGAGAGAACCAACCGTGAGAATAAAAGCCCTGTCCAACACTGGCAACAATGAATATCATCAAAGAAACATGGACAGACTCAGAGAGCGAGAATGAATTTTTTCTCCTCATATAACCCCGAAGCTACAACCCTGATCGAAATGGTGACCATAATGCACAGACAGTTCATAATGCTGAAAAGCCAGTGGGCGGATTTTAAGCTGCAGGACTATTTCTAAAAGCCATGGTAGGGTGCCAATCATACTTACAGCTTTGAAAATCAGCTGAATTGCTATTTATAGAGGATAATAAACTGTCATGACCTGGTGCTTTGCTATATTTTCTTGGTTTTCAAGAGTTGGAAACACGTCGGGACTGCCAGACATCAGTAACTCAAAGGAGAACTTCATGTTTTACAGGCTTGACTGTATTTAAAGCAGCAGGGAAAAGACTCACAAGGAGACACCCCTCTATACAAACCATTATCAACCAGCATTATAACACAGATACAGGCTGCTGCTTTTATTGTAGCAGTTAGTAAGGATCAACCTCGTGCTCAAAGTGGAAAGAGTACCAGGTGGTAAGAAAGTCCTGTACCTGAAAAGTCACAGGTTTCATCTCTTCCTGGGTGAGGAGTTAGCAGGCTGGGGTTGATCCTTCTCCATCAAAAAGATTCTTATCTGTGTTTTCTCAGTGTTTAGCGCTTACCTTCAATTACTCTGATTGGTCTCACCTGCCTGTATGTCACAGAAAAAAAAAACTGATGCTGCTGGTCCAACATCGTCTCCTAAAACCTTCTTTCATACACAAATAATGTGCACTATGAAGTTAGTAGGAAACATAACGATGGCCGAAGAGCAAAATCTCCTATCTGAAAATGCACTTTTTTGAGAAAACTAAAAAAAATTTTTTTTTATGCAGAATGTTATTTGTTAAGGATACCCAGTACATAAGACACTGTTTTTGGATTATATTATTATATTATGTGTTAACAATACCGACTAGATACTAATGCCTCGCAAAGTGCAGATAGGAGCTTTTGCACTTGTTGCAAGTTGGAAGAGGTTCTACAAAACGATGCTCTAAATTCAGTTAATAATTAAAATTAAATTAAAAATAAGATTAAATTAGTTTTCAGGTAAAAAGATGTAGTAAATGTAATAGTTACTACATTGTAGTATACTAGAATCCTTAAATTCAGTGTATTTGCTTCCTGGTCCACTGGAAATGAATGTTCAGTGATTGTGTAACTCACTCGTGCTGTAGCCTCTCTACACATCCAGGGACTCTGTGTTGTGTTTTTGTTTTGTTGTGTGACTTTTCTGTCACAACGAAGGGTGGGATTATCTTGCAGACAGACTGAATATGAGCAGCCTTCATTGTTCTCATCGTCCAAAGTGAAAACAGCCAATCAGAAAATTCTGCAGATATGAGGTTTTGCATTTTGACCATCGATAATGCTTTTCAGATTATGTTTTTTATCAACAGAACAAAGTCATGCTATCATTCAGCATATTTGAAAAACTGGCAACTGAAGCATGTTTAGGGAACTGAAAGCACTTGTTTAATGTTAAGGAAAGATTGTGGTCTTTATGTATAGAAAAAGTCGGTTCTGACTTGAACCAGATGTTTTAGTGGCCCAAATCTAACAAAACATGGAACAAACAACACAAACCCTGGTCTGTCCAAGTCCTGACGTCTCTGTATCAGGTCAATATGTACAGTATGTCGGTGTAAATAATGTCCCTGCACTCTTGGGATACATTCCTGTATGTATAACTTTTGTCTTTTATATTTATATTGTATGTAGAATATGTAGAATATTCATCTCAATGATTTTCTTTTATTTTTATACTCATATCTTGTTTTTATCTTGCTTCCTGCAGTTTTGATCACTTCATGTAAAGCATATTTTAAATATTGTTCTGGGAAGATGCTAAATGTTTATTATTATCATGATCATCATCCTAACTACTACTATCAGTGACAGTATTAGTAGTTTTAGTAAGAAACATTACTCTGATTGTCATTCATCTTCTGTGTAATGAACTGACTGTCAAACATCACCTTCCATCGGTGGTTTTATTCACTTCTGACTAACAATGTCTTCACTGACGTCTGCTGTAGATTAATTACTTTCAGGCTTATAATCTTTAAAATACAGATTGCTGTAGAGCCATTTCAAGTCCTTTATGTATTACAGTTGTGTGGCATTCGGAGGTCTGTTTCTGTAGCTTATCTATTAAGTAAATTAGATGCCAATGGTAAATAGTTTTAGTTTACAAATGACAAATGACCTGAGTGTGCAGGCTCTTTACAAAGCCACTGCACTGGGTAACACAAGATGATAAAGGAGGCTGTTCTTGAACGGTACCCAGCTTCTAAATGGCCAGCCTGGTCGAGTGCATCATGCCCATGTCAGGGAACAAACAAATAAGATGAAGTGCTCTCTCAAAGTCAGTGGAAAGGACAACCACACTGGCTCCCAACAAACAATGATAGATGAGCAATACATGATGGTGTGGGCAGAGAAACGGGGGAGCGTTCAATTAGTACAAGGAGAAATGGCAGTTTAACGGTACAGGGAGAGAAGCTGGCAGACATTAAGAAATGCCAAATTGAAAACGCATACATCTCAGATGGCTGACAACCTCATTCCCTTTTCTAAATTGGTCACAAATTTATGATTTTCCATAATTGTTCATGTTTTGACACCTCATATTTCAATCTTGAAAATGAATGAGAGAAAAGTACGCTCTGGGGATTTTTTAAAAAGAGTTTTGGGTGCTCCCATGTGAAAAACTTACTCTAAATGCTAAGAGGTTGAATTCAACCACACACTCCTCTCCCTCACCTCTCAACTTTGCCACTCGGCTGCAGGATTTGTGGCACACGGGAGGCTGCGAGCCAAGCTATTGTGAAGAGTTACACCTTCAAAAGCACCCTGAGCTGGACTCATGAATATTTATACACTGATTAGGTGCCTTGATTTATCAGGCTGCGACAGAAAGGAATGATGGGTCTTAAGCAGTTGAGGCACACACAAGAGACAAAGGTATGGCTCAGTTAATGCAGATCCTACACCTCGCATAATAGGCTGTCCATTAGAGAGAAAATTTCAACTTCAGTCTTGGGGGGTTTTAGTTCACTGGCACAGTGATAACACTGTATAGGACCAACGTGTACGTAAATGAAATACAATGCTCTCATTTTTATTTTCACTTGAATTTAAACTTTATATTATTTGTGTTTACACAGTTAAATCAAACCTGCTAAAACATCATAATTTCAAACATTAGCATCAATGAATTCCTCAAAACTAAACTGTGAAACACTGGGTATTACTGTACTGTGCTCTATACACTGTTTCCTTTCACACTCATATTTACAACAGCAAATACATTTTCAAATGAACATAATGCCAGATTATGTTTTTAATCAACATAATTAGGAAACATTATTAATGACTGTGTCTGCAAAGTTGTATAATGTTCATACTAAACAGATCTAAAAAGCGTTTAATCACAACTAATTTAATTTATTTTCCCAATAATATCCGCTCATAACATGATGAATGTTTTTATTAATTGAAACAATATCCTTTAACTTCCTGGAACTTGTTACATAAAAGTTAAACATGTAAAAGCATGACTACATAATTATAATAGAACTTGTTGTTATAATTGAACCTGCACCTCTGTTAGGCCATACTGGCCAGTGGTGCTTTGAGCTAAAAGCTAATGTCAGTATGCTAACATGCTCACAATCACGATATTAACATGCTGATTAAGACCAACTACAGGTCTTCCTTGGGTAATGCATGCACACATTTGCCTGGAGAAGACCTGTAGTTGGTCAAAACGCTGCAAATAAAATTAAAGGGAGCTTTGATATAGTGCGCTGATACAGCACCCATCCCACTGAGCTGTTGTGAGTGTACAGATGACTGACTTACAATGTACAAATTTTTAGCAGGGTAATGTTTTCCATGTTCATCATCTTAGTTTAGCATGTTAGCGTGCTGACATTTGCTAGAACACAACAAAAGGAAGATCCGTATACTCATAATGTGGTTGATAAAAAGTGATGAGAAGCCCAAATATCTCAGTGAAAGCAGCGCACCACATCCAGAAAGCTCTATAGCTTTTAGTGGTTCTAATGAACATGACGACAAAATAAGTGTGTAACCTGGCTCGGCTCTTTCAGAGGTAATTATTATTTACAAGGGCTAGTTCTGAAATTAGGTTCCATTCTTAGCTTTGACTTAATTTGTCATAGATTTCTGATTAAATATCATGCTCAACTCAATTTTTATTGTGACATGAATTTTCCATGCCACTATGAGGAAATTATATTATAGAGTGAAAAATTCCAAGTAGGGAAAGAGGAGGTCTGGGTGAATGGGTGGGTCAGCAAAACATTGTTTTTTTCCATGACCATAGTCTTTCCTTGAACCTGACCTAGTTATTTTTGTGCCTTCATCGTAGTGTTGTCACATCATAAAACTATTTATTTTTGAAGAGTGATTTGTGACAGTTTTGGAAAGCACAGAAAAATGACATAACTGCGATAACTGCCGATATGTGGCGTCATAGGGAAAACTCAAGTGTTGCTCTGGATTGCATGGATATCCATTATTATTATTATTATTATTATTATTATTATTATTATTATTATTATTATTATTATTAATAACTAATGTATTTTGTCGTATTGACTCATTATAGCAGTTTTAAGGGATGAATTTTGCTGTACATGTGTTTGATTTGTTTTCTGGCATTTTAAATCTTCCATATATGAGAAAATATTCTGATAAAGAAAAGATGGTAACCACTTTGGAGAGCATAAACAAACTGAAGAGGGATCAGTTGGTAGACTGTATTGATATTGAAATGGTTTCCATTAGCATGCAACATCATTGGAAAAGTACCCCAGGAGGAGTAGCAGTTTCGCTAGCAACAGCTAATGGGGATCCAAATAAATGAATGCATTTTTTTTAATTGGCCCTTTTATGGTGATTATACCATTACTCAAGGTTATCTTCAGAAGAGCTACTTTAATACATTTGCTTGAGTGGTTTTTAAGACAGCTATTGTCATTTGGGCTTGATGGATATTTAACTGAAGTAGACTAACAGCAGTTTTTCGTTGTACTAATGACGCTCTCTCCACCTTTAAACCTTTTTGATTGCAGGGTGAAGAAAGACATATTTTACAAATGAATAGATGTAACATCCTCTTTAAAAAAAGCTGCCTGTTTAGATCATGAACAAGCCCCAGTTAAAAAGGAAGATCTGGAGTCTCATAGTTTTTTTCCAATACTTTGTAAAAGCTGCTTGATTACCCCCTGATCTATCCATGACCCCAATTGCATCGCTCGTTTTCTGCTGGCTTATTTACAACAGAGATATTTTTCTTCACACAGTCACTTACTTTTCTGTTAAAATATTTGCTTTTGGAAAGGCTCTATTTATCAGGCTGTTTTAAAATTCATGTTCTATGACAATGGATCTCAAAAGTGTATTTTTGAGATGGCTAAACTTTTGCAAAAATGTGTGACATCAGATCAGATCAGATATACTTGCCAAATAAATGGGTCAGTGAAAGGGTACAAACATGATAAAAGCCTTACATTAAACATGAAATCTGTTTTTGGAGACTATCTTCACCAGAAATGTAACAGCATTTGTCATTTGTTCAAACACTTTTATCTTCCTCATGTTTTCCTGACAAGCATGTGCTGTAGTCATGCAAAAAATGAGTGTCAGAAGCAAAGGATGGAGGAGGCCGGGTGGATGATTTGGTAGAAGGGGATTTTGAGTCTTGTGTTTGCATCCTTTCTCCTAGATCAGATCAGAAAACGCTAATTTTGGAAGTCCTTAAAAAAAAAAAGCATTTTATAATATATATATATATATATATATATATATACACACACACACACACACACACACACACACACATATATATACATATATATATATATATATATATATATATATATATATATATATATATATATACATATATTATAATTTAGGTTGGAGAAACTGTTACTTGAGTGAGATAATAATATATGGATGTAATGTAATCTATGATATTGGCTAGCACGTTAGCATGCTTGATTCTAACATATTGGACTCCAAGATGGTGGTCATTCGTTTCGAGAATTGCTCGCCAAGTGCATAAGCCAAAAAAGTTTTGATACCTCCTGATTTGGTGCTGTGTTGTGTGGCCCATTGCACATGCAAATGTTTATTTCTCCCTCTCTTCCCATCTGC
Organism: Thunnus maccoyii; assembly: GCF_910596095.1. NCBI lineage: Eukaryota > Metazoa > Chordata > Actinopteri > Scombriformes > Scombridae > Thunnus > Thunnus maccoyii. Next base: position 5,166,742 of record NC_056542.1, read on the forward strand.
TCGGTCCCGCTCACCCCGGAGACTTTACTTTGGTATGACATCATGCACATAAAATAGCTTTTCTAGGCTGCGTGAACGTTTTACAAATATCAAACCTTGCACACCTAAATGTGTTTTTTGAGCTGTAAACTAAATTTTATGACTAAACTGTAATGAAACACATCAATGCTGGCGTTAATATTAACAAAACCAAATTCATACAAATCGGCATTTCATGGGTTGAAATGGCTCAATCTGTCATCTGCTGTTTAAAATCCAGGGCCAATGCTGATGTAAAGTTAACCGTTTGGGAGTTCTCCACATCATGAAATTTATATAAATGGTTCACCTCCCCCAGCCCCCAGCCTTGAGTGTGAGTCTGTGAAACCGCCCACGCTCATTTTCAAATATGTGGTGATGGAGACAGTTTTAGCTTCAGGACCTAACAGCAGCACTGACCTGCTTGAAGAAATCTCCCCGTCTGTGACTGTCCGCAGGAGGTAATGCTGCTGGCAGGCACAAAAACAACAGAAATCCTCTTTGCATCCTCCTGTAGCTCTTTAACTCTCCGGCTGTCTGTTCCTGCAGTTATCAGATGGTAAAATCTTGTTTTAAAACGTTAAATTGCAGTCTAACCATGTAATCCTTACCGAACCTGTCCAATGCGGAGCAGCAGCAGATCGCAGCGGACCACAGTTCTACAGCTCTGCAGTGGACAGGTTCAGTAGCGGTGGAGCTCCGGACAAAATGTGAAGAGGATTTCTGTTGTTTTTGTGGCTGCCAGCAGCATTTCCTCCCGCGGACAGTCACATACGGAGAGATTTCCACCAGCAGATCAGTGCTGCTGTTAGCTGCTAAAGCCAAAACTGTCTTCATGTGAAAATAAACCAAGTTAAACACAGAAGGCTTCTTTAAAAATGACTTCTGGCTCATTTAAATTCTGTCACACTGTTTGTCTTCCTCTCACTATCATTATTATGATTATGATTATTGTTATTATTATTATTATTATTATTATTATTATTATTATTATTATTATTATTATTATTATTATCATTTTTCTCTGGCCAGGGGATGTCACTGAGGAACTCCTGCCCTCCTGCCTCACACATCCATGCCCCATCCCCTCTCTCAGCTCCTTGTCCACTTTTTAGCATTTTTCAAAATTATGCAGTGGGTGGAGTGAAATCACAATTTATGAAAAGTAATAATTGACCTTGTTTGCCATCTTAAGTTTCCCATCAACAATTTTACAGACGTTTATAATGATGGTCTATATTTTCGGCTGTAGGGGATTTAGTTGCAGTCGTCCACTGGAAGAAATTGTCAGCGTCAGAGTGGCAGTGCTGTATCTAGCTGTCCTAATACATCCATGTGTCAGAGGTCAGCTGATCGGTCCACCACTTTGGTCCAAACTGAAATATCTCAACTATTAGATGAATCACCATGAATTTTTGCACAGACATTCATGATCCCCAGACGATTCATGATCCCCCTGACTGTTCCTCTAGCACCACCATGAGGTTGACAATTGTGGTTTTGAGTGAAATGTCTTAACTACTATTGGATGGATCTCTAAAAATTTGGTACAGACATTAATGTCCCAATCAGGATGACTTGAAATAACTTGATGATCCTCTGACCTGGTTTATGACTAAATACCTGCAAAACCGCATACCATGACATTCCCATCAGCCTCAGCTGTACTTTGTGCTTAGTGCTAATCAGAAAATGTTAGCATGCTAACTATACCTGCTAAACATCAATATGCTAACATCACAGAGACGCTAGCATGTCTGTAGACTCTTGTTTAAGACTGAAAAACTTCCACATTCAAATAAACTATCTCCATCTGTCAGAGGGGGCGATTGCCAACTTTGATCAACTCATACATTGATGCTTTCACTGTCATGTGGTCATGGTTTTGCTATTTGTGCAACTCTATAAACATGACAAAGTTAATTACAGTCAAACCGTGTTTGTGCTTTTGTGTAAATCAACAGGAAGTGATGGACAGAGGCAGAACCCCAGAGGTAAAATCACCAGATAACGCTAACATGTTTCCCTAAAGAGGAAGATGGTTCCTCTGCGTACGTCTGCTGAGAAAAGTAATCAAAGACCTCCGGCTCACCCCGACGTGCCGCTGTCCCTCACACACTTTCATCTGCCATTTTGTTCTTCATTCATGTCGGCCTTCCTTCGCAGCCGCTTGAGTGACAGGTGAGATTAAACACCCTTTGAACTCTATCTGGTTATTGGAGGAGCAGTCTAAATTGAAGCAGTGTTATTTCATGCCGCCTTGCTGAGTCAGTGGGAAAGTGGGAGCAGGGGGTGGCACTTCTCTGAATGAATAAAGAGCTTTTCAGAGAGAAAGGTGTTGAGCCAGATCTCAAATGCATTATACAACAGTAATGAGAATTGTAAGGGGAAGAGAGGAAAATTAGATTAAAAATGTTTTGAACAGCAGTTCTGCTTTCGTTTAATCTCCTATAAAATATGACCTGAAAAATATGTTTTTCCTTCCAAGGGATTTGCAAGGTGAAAAAAAAAAAAGACAAACATCAGTAAAATTGTTTTCTCCATCCACATTTGAATCAAATAAGAGAAAAAGAGATGACCAGATAATACCGTTCAATTCTGAATCTGAATCCGAGCAATGTCATAAGACCGAGCACATTGATAGATCTTAATATTCAGTGACCTAGAATGACCTTTTGTTAATGCAGTGGCCTGTGAAATTGATAACAGCATGATTTAACTTTAATGTGAAATTCTGTAATTAGAAATGACTGCGAGTGAGTAGAGTAGTTGGGTATTTCGGTTGAAATTCGGTCAAGATAACAAATTATACTGACAGTACTTAGCAGTGTTTTCTCAGTGTTTTATCTCTGTGAATACAGATGCAGCTGTCACAGAAATCACGTCATGCTTTCTGCATCAGGCTTTTTGTGGAGATTATTTAAATTTTGTTCCTTGTCTGTAATTAAAAAGGAGGTAAGAATTCTCTGGTCGGTAGTAGTTTGGCAGGGTAAACTTCTTTGTTAGTGATTAAATATTCTGTGGGAAAAAGAAAAAGTCAGCAGAGATTACATTTCAATTGCAAAAACATGAAGTTGGAGTACTTATTTTGGTCCTCTGAGCTCTACAAAGTGATATCAGGAAAATGATATCTAGACACAATTTAAAATCAATTGTTACTGTATATTATCTCCAGTGTAGAGCAACTGCATTTTAGTCAGTGTGGCACTGTTTTGTGCACCTATGTGTGAAATGTGTGTGGATTTTAGGTCAGATATATCAGCGATTCACATCGCTCTTCCCCACCACCTCCTGCTGTTGTTGCCTAAACCGAACCACATGCAGGACTCAGGATGTGAACCCTGGTCTATGGTGTCAGAGTCTTGCATCTTGTATGTCCACCAGCTGGTCAGCCACAAGAGCAAAATTTTGGAATAGAAGTTGTTGAGGCTGCCAACATGTTGTGCAAACACAAAAAGTGTTGAAGTTGAATGAATAAAACAAGCTTCAGAGAAAAATTCAAAACCTGCTCACTCTCTCACCTTCATGGCCCATCGATGTGTGAAGTGGATTGTCTGTTTCAGAAAGTTACAAAAGTTGTAAGATGCAGCCCTCCAAATTTAGACATCAGAAATGTGTGAGGGAAGGATTTTTTTTAGAAACAAGCACTCTGAAGCATACTGACACAACCCTAACTCCATCCTCGCGGTCTCATTAGGTCTTAACCCTTTGACCAACATCCCACTCTTACTCTAACTGTAATCTGGGGGTAGCACCCTGAGTGCATCACTCTATGAACCCAACCACCTTCACCATGTAGCCTCCTCTTAATATTTGACCAACATCTGATCCTTACCTCAACCTTACCCCATAGCTTATATATAAAGATGGACATAACAAGGTTTGCATTGGAGCCAGTTTGAAGCCCAGAGTTGCAGCTTATGGTCGGCGCCAAACCTTTTCCATGTGGAGCCAGGACCTTCCAAATAAGGAGTGCGAGCTGTTGCCTTTCATGCTCTGGAAACACGCCCCGCTACCTCAGACCAAAGCTAGCACTAACGTGCACTGTAGAAAATCCTCCTTCCTGCCCAGACCTAGGTGGGCGGGACACCATCTAACAAGCCACACCTGAACTGACAAGAGGCCTGGCTCAGGCCTTGCTCAGTCTCTTCCCATTGTCTGCTGCAGCATGGTGAGCTGTGCGTATTAGCTTCCTTCTCCTGTGCATCAGATGCATTCTTCAAGTAAGTTGTGGACATTTGTTATAGTTATTGTGGTTTCTTTGTTTATAAGCCGAATGAGTGTTTTTGAGTTTGAGTTAAGACTTAAAGTCTTAAAGTGCCCTTTGTGTACCGATTTATCGTTTTGATTAAGATTACTGGAGTACCTTTGTTTGCTTATTGTTTCATCTGCCTTTTTTAGCCTTTAAATCATCATCATCATCATTTGCATCAACATCTGCCAGTCAACTATTAATTGTGAACCTGTGGACAAGACAACAAACTGTTGTACTGCTCTCGAACTTGGTCCTCATGCTTTAACTGGTGTGCCAATGCAGAGGCTCTCTACATACCCAGCTACCACAGAAAGTCAAGTTTTTACATGCACACTTTGGCTAACATTTGCCACTTTAGCCAAACCCCAATCATAGCCCTGTACCAAAGTCTAAACCCTAAAATAAATGATCAACCTTGGTGGGACTTGATTTATGATCTCAGATGGCAGGCAAGTCCCCATGGTGTGACTGTGCAGACAAATGTTTGTTCTCACAACCATATTGATACAAATACACTCACACACATAGTGTTTGTATATTACCTGGGATTTTGCCTGCAGGCAAACTCAGTATTCAACTGTCAGACGCTGAATAATTCTACTGGACAGAACTGGGGCTTGAATGTGTTGTTCAAAGACAAATCTGTTGGTCTTTTTTTATTTCTTTTTTGAGAGAGAGAGAAAGATTACAGAATGATTTTGATACGCCGTCCACATTCTCTGAGCTGGTTGCTGGAAGTGAAGCATTGATCATTTGCACCCCGTGTCACAGCCTTCCTCCATGTTCCCTCACAGCAGACAGACAGACAGCAGACTTCGATCCGCAGGTTTCCCCTCACTTCCCCTCTCTGCTGCTTTTCAAATGTCACTTCCTGCTACAGCAGAAAGAAATTCAGGTGTGTGACAAAACAAATATGACCTTAAATCCCCAATCTGACATTTTACATTTTAAAGTTACATTGAACAGAAAAATGACTTTTTCATTTAACTAATTCCGAATATGAAAAATGTCAATTGCTTTTGCTCAAAGCTGCAACTTCACAGCTGGGATCATTTTGGGATGTTCTAAAAAGAAGGGACACCCACACATTGTCTTCACTTGCTCAATAAAGATACATTAATATATACAACATTTCAGTCAACGACCATCTTCAGGTATATGCTGATAAATGGAAATAAACATCTTTAAAGGCAGGGTTCATACTGACTAATTATCACAAACATTTTATTAGTGGCAGTAGGCTACACCTTGTGGCTGAACTCCTCCCACAAACCACAGGGCATCACCCGACCCCAATCAGATACAAATCTATGATATATCTAAAAAAAATCACATGTGATTTTAATATTTCCATTGCATTTTTAATATTTTCCTAGATATGTCATACAGATTTGTGTGTGCAGATGTCCCTTTTTCTTAATAGTACGTGGCTACTCCACCAATGCACCTGTCACAAAGACTACACATCCCCCCCCAACAACCCTGTTTCCTGAACTTTATTTATTTATTTATTCATTAATTTATGTTCATACTTTAAATGAACAGATACATACTGTATAACTATAGAGTATTCACTGAATAGACTCAACATTTAGGATTATAGGATCTCTAAATTCATCTGCAACATTTGTCTCTGGATGTGTTTATAAAAATAGATATACACTGTTCAGTGCAGTTAAATACATGTGCAAAAGTAAGTAGAACATTTTAAAAGTACAGTATAAATTTTTAAAATTGCAAGGACACCTGACAACCCATTACACATGCCTGAACACTCCTCAGAAATAGTTTCCTGTAGGATTTAGAGGGATGAACTTTTGAAATATGCAGAACTATCTAAAGATCTAGCTTATGTGCAAACTATTTCTGTGCAGCCACTAAAACAGTTTGTGTCTATATTACATGACATCCCACTGAGTTACAAACACACATCAACATGGCAGTTTTACTTTACTTAACATTTAGATTACTTTTAGAAATGATGGCTTATTCTGTATGTTTACCGAGCCACTGCTGCTCTGCTACTTCATCTCCAGTGGCTCATCAATTTCTTGACTTTTTAAAAAAATATGGTACAGTAACACCTTATCGATCCACAAGAGGGGAATAAAAGTAAATCTTTTTAAACAGATTTTCACCTTGATTTTATGTCCTCACACATCAAAAATGTATTCACTCTGCAGCTCTGTTTACAGCAAACAAAGTCCTCTGGTGGGGAGGTGATAATAGAAAGTGAAAAGACTAATTTATAGAAAAACAATGTTTCAGCCCCTAACATAAACCAATGTCCTCAGTTTGAGTTTGGTTGGGAATCTTTGTCGCACTCCGTCTCCTTCCCCTATAATTAGTCATAATGAACCCTAACCCACAGCAGTGTTTGGCCAAATGCTAACATCAGAATGCTAATGTGGCTAACATGCTCACAGTGACAATACGGTGATGTTTAGAAGGTACAATGTTTACCATGCTCACCATCTTAGTTTACCTTGTTAGCATGCTAATTAGCACTTAACACCGCATAAGTACAGCTGGGGCTGATGGGAATGTCATTAGTTTTTCAGGTATTTGGTCATAAACCAAATGTCTGTGAGCCACATCCCTCATCCCCATATCCCATACTCCTAATCTCCCAGCAGATCCTTTCATTCCACTTGAAGCCACCACAAGAGTGATTTGAAAAGTTGCAGTTTAAAAGGTTGAAACTGGTCTTTTAATTTTCCAGTTAATATTCATCTCCACAGCATCTGGCTGTGACAATTCTGTACTAGCGGCTGTTGCACTGGTTGCTGCACCGTATAGGATGTAGAATAGAGGATTCTGTTTGATGTTAACCCCTTGCTTATTACTGGTAGAGTAATAAGCAATCAGCTGTTCTACATGTGAGCAGCAGGCAGATCAGAGGAGCAGCTACTGAATGTTTGAGCGAGTACCTGTGAAACAAAGCTTCCCTTTTCATCCCTACAGTAGAGTTGAGCCTGGAGAACTGGAGTCATACAGGCACAACGGAGACATATGTTTCTGTCAGACGGTGTTAGGTTTGATTCTCGTGGAACGCAGATGCCATTAGAAATAGATGTCACAACATTCCTGGATGAATCGGTTGGGGCTGCAACAATCTGCTGACTTCCATCCATCACCGGTCTGTGGAAAACAGGGAGCAGCACAGTTACACCGCATGCCTGAGTTCATTTCTTCAGGGGTTTAGTTGGTGGTCTTGATTTTGCTTTTTCTGTTCCTTACTTTCCTGCTTGACTTCTTCCTCTAAACACTGCATTTAAGTTGTAGCAGCCTTTTTTTTAAAAAACAAAAAACGCTTATCTTTCTGTCATTTATGAATGCAGGGTGAAGAGTGGTAGTGTTTGATTAAAGTAACATCTGAGCAGAGGATGGTGCACACTGTGAAATAATCTTACTGTACATGACTGCTGTTGCAAAAGGATAGCATGCTTACTACAATCATCCTTTCTCACCATAGGTAACAAGATTTGCTGTGCATCCAATTACGTTTTCTGTATTTACTTGGCTCTGTTACCAAGGGCAGCTCACTCTGAGCGCAACAGTAGAGTTGGCACTGATTAATTTGACGCCTCTTAAACCCCACTGAATCACCAGTGGGACAGTCATTACAAATTCATGCTGTGCAGCCAAACAGAACTTCATGGAGGTCCCAAAGATACCAAATATGTTGCTGTGCTGACTTTTAGGAAAGTGTGCACAACATGGCACAGAATGATGTGACATGACTCATTATTTATTATTCATTATTTCCATTTGATGGACAGTGCTGCCATAAAAACATGGAGTCTTTGGTTTGAATATGTCACTCAATGTAAACATCATTAAGCTTCAATGAAGAGCAGAACAAGCTGATACAGAATATATATGTTACTGTCTGTGTAATTTTCTTTCCAACCTTAAACCCACTTAATAGGAAATAAGAGGAGAAAACTATATATTAAAGACTTGATTCAGTTTGTTTTGCAAAGTGAGAATGATGCAATTCAAACTGAGAGATTTCAAAGTGCAAGAAAATATTTTTAAAGTATTTGGATTTTTCATTGCAAGGAGACAGGTAAGGAAATGTGATAGCCAGCTGTTGCCAACAGCATGCTTGAAAAGTTTGGCATAAGGAAATGAACCAAATAGCAAAGTACAGCCTGGACTGACTGACAGACTATTTTCTTCATGCAAATTCTGAAAGGACCAGTGTGTAGGATTTAGTGGCATCTAGCGGTGAGGTTGCAGATTGCAACTAACTGAATACCCTTCCCGCCCCTTCCATCGTGTAGGAGAACCTACAGTGGCCGTGAAACTTGCAAAAATTGCGAAAGGCCCTCTCCAGAGCCAGTGTTTGATTTGTCCATTCTGGGCTACTGTAGAAACATGGCTGTGCAACATGGCAGGCTCCATGGAAGAGGACCCACTCTCTATGTAGCTCATACTAAGGTAACGAAAACACAAAGATTCTTATTTTCAAGTGATTATACACTAATTAAAACATACTTATGAATATTATATTCCATTTCTGCCAATTCTTTTCCACTTGATGCCACTAAAATCTACACACTGCACCTATAACTAGTAAAATCACAATTACTCACAAAGTCTCCTGGTATTAAGATCCAAAACTCTAATAAAGAAACTAGTTTTGACTCATTGGTTTGTTTGTTGGGTGTTAGGAGCAGTTTGGCCTCCTGGGGGTGCTAGCAGAGCTCAGTGTTGTTACTGTGTACATTTATGCATGTTTTCAAAAAAAAAAACCATAGTGTCATGAGTCAACAGTGATACAGCACAGATTTTCCACAACACCATCTGCTTTGTCTAATTAGTAACCTCACTCTTTCTCATGGAGAAATCATCTGTGTTCCACTAAAACACAACAGGAAACCTGAGACTACATGTTATTATTTGTGAAGTGCTGAAATGCAATCTGGACATGTGTGGATAGTTGGCAGTCACTGATGTGGACCCATTTAAGACCACATAAAAGAAAAGAAACTACCATAACATACATTCATACCATGTGTTTGCAGTGTTTTCTAGGATAGAGGATTTAAAGGCTCAAATTCCTTGCAGCCTTTAACAAAACATGACCACAGTACTACTAATAATAACCCATATTACAACCAATTAAAAATCCATCCAATTTCACCAGCATTGAGTTGAATGCATCTGCCAACTGTAACTGTAGGGTGTCATCAGGTCAGTAGACTGAGAGAATGTACATTAGCAGGATGATACACAAGCCAATTAGCACTGCCAATTTAAAACATATCTAGCAAAGTACAACTGATGATGGGAATGTCATTAGATTTGCAGGTATAAGGATTGAATGAAATGAAATTTTGACCTGATGATGGTGCTAAAAGTTGATGGACGACCAAAGTTATCACAGTTTATCCCAAGGTGGACATGAATTCTTTACTAAATTTCATGGCAATCCATCCAATAGTTGTTGAGACCTTGAACTAAAAAACACCAATGTGATCTTATTAGTTGTGAAATGTGAGCTATAGAGGAAAACTTAGAGGATCATCAAAGTGAATAGGATAAATCTTCAGGGAACCACATACATCTGTGAAAAATTTCATAGCAATCCATAAAGTAGATGTTGAGATATTTCATTCGGCACCAAAATGGTTGACTGACCAACCAACATTGCTGTCGATTGAGCCTACTAAAAACTACTATCTAAAAGTAATGTTCTTGTAGGTGTGTTGAGCAGTTATGAGGAGTTTTAGTTACCCAAGTGCAAGATTTTTCCACAAGCACTTTTTTGTAAAGGCACCAGTGAGCTTTGCAGCCTAGTTTCCACTGGAACTGCATACATATTGGACGATACTGCAGAACAAGATTTAGAAGTGGTAGATAGTGTGTCCTGTCAGGGTGTAGACATGATGGATGTCTTTCATACCTTAGTTCTTGTTGCCTAACCTTAACCAAACTATAGTTGCCATTTGCAGGCAGAGCAGGAAGAATTCACAAAAAAATGTTGGGATTGAGTGTAATCTGTGTTTTTGCGAGACCGTTCAGTATAAAGTTTCTGTCTAGCAAAGAGATTGAAGCTTTGTGCAGCTTTGTGCCCTTGATGATACCTATTTTTTAAGAAATTAAAACAACCCATAATGTGTCTTTCACTTACAACAAAACGACAAACACAAACACAGAATGACTTCTGGCAGGCCATTGTCCTGCACTGGCACAGTGCTCCTACGTACTAAGGATACAGGTCACTAATGTGAGACTATACTGAACATTGTGTTTCAGCAGGGACGTTCAGAGGTCAAGAAGATTTTGAAATTCAATGGATATGGCTCCACCTTTTCTGTCAAAATTGAATCAGTGCTCCAGCCTCTTACTTTTACGTTAATTTGATGCTGAGTATAGTGCACAGACAGCTAATTCTGAAAAAAAGCTGAGTGCACTCCCCTGATTGTATCTGAAGCTGTTTGGGTCGGCGGCCTTTCCGTGATCCATAAACCAAACTGCTTGAAAGGAATCATCAGAGAAATTACAAGGGCGACTGGTGTACACACACCAGTCGAACCTTTTAATGTGGAAGTGCAAAGACGTTTTTATAGGTCAGTGTCAGACAAATTGCCAGTTTCATCCTGCAGCACAATTGTGTCTGTTCACAACAAACACTCCCCAATAAATAAAGAAAACTCAAGTTTACAGCAGAAGTGGTTGCAGGATGGAGGAAAGGACTTATTTCCCGTCAAATGTCTGCTTGTGTTAATTCACTCACATAAAAGCGCCGTAAAAGCAAAGAAGCAAACAATGACTTCATGAAAATCTCTTCTAAAGACATGACATGTTGTTCCTCCAATCTTGGCCCTTATATCTGACAGCTTGTTCAGAGAAAAGAATTTGGACTCGTTTTCATCTGCATTGCTACTGCTAGTTTCCCCATGGGAAGATGTCCGACCTTGAGTGAAAAAAACTTGCAAGAGATGTAAATGAGGAAAGCAGCTTTTTAAGTCACAAACATCCTGTCAGAGTTGTATACAATCATCTTTGTGGACTTTGTGGAGGCGTAGCGCCTCAGGTGTTTGTTGTCCTTTATAAGGATTACAGGGGAGAGTTTGAATAGGTGCATAATCCTTTCAAGTTTCTATCTGCCTCGGACCAGTGGCAGGAATAAACAATCTACTCAAGCAACACCTCTGGCATCTACAGTCCCTCATCCTGACCACGATGACGAATTCTAACTTGTCTCTGTCCAGAAAAGCATGTCCACCTCTGAACTGCTGTTCCCAGATCTTGACATTTGTCCTTTAGGTTTTTTTCTTTCTTTTTTGTTCCTACTGTGTCCAGAGTTTCTCATGTAATAAACGGAAAGGCTGGTAGTGTGTGATCTTGACATACAACCCCTGTGAGAGTGTTGAAACCGAGTGCTGTGGTTATTCATCTCCTCTGGAGCAGTGCAGCTCGTCTCAGAGGGATTAAAGGACACAGGGGAGACCTCCAGGGAACGTACCTGGTTATTAGCTCTGTGTTTGGCTGCGCTGAGGTCAGTGACCGCCACATGGCAGCAGGTGGACACAATCTGACTGTTTTTGTTTGCTTTTAATAGAATTCTGAATGGATTTGTGTTTATTTTTGTCTTGATTGTGTCACATGTAACACAGTTGCTGCTGCCTTTACTGTATGCAATCAGTGATCTGCAGCAAGAGGTCACCAGGATCGTGTTCGGCTCATGCAGTATTGATGTTCACTTCACCCAGTGCTGACCAGTGGTGGAGGAAGTATTTATATCCTTTAAAAAACTAAAAGTTGTATATTTAAAATTACACATAAGTATAATTATACATGAATATTATCAGCAAAATGTAATTAATGCTGCACTAATCAATATTTCTATATGAGCAATGGCTCAAATTACTATATGCAATATGAAAGGGGTCACTCGTAGTGACAAATTCACAGAGAGTTATCACCTAAGAGCATTTTAGCGTCTTTTAGCTAATTTTTTTGGTTTGGTTTCAGCTCTGATAATCCCCCTCTATGCTACCCACTCAGGGCCACATAGCAAACAGACAAACTTAGCAACCAGCTGGTGATAATAGTTAAGCATCAAAAGCCAGATATTTCCCTACGTACACATAGCCTAGAGGTAAATGAATATTGATTGAATATTGCCACAAACACAGCTCTAAATAATTGCTAATGTTGTGCTGTGTCTGAATGCTAATGCTCTATGTAAACTGGTAACTGTTTGCTAATAGTTTTTCAACTTTATATTGTGATTATATGTCAAAGATGTGTGAGTGTTGTGGATTTTTTTGGCCACATGGAGGCAGTGGATGAAACTGTTACATAACACAGAATTGCCATATTATCACTTATACAGTTAACGCAGCAGTGTGTCGGCAAAAAGTTCCCTATTTACACCTCCAGCAGAGCATTCATTTCATTAGCTGAACTCCCAGCTGCTGTTGGAGAAGAGGCTGATTAGAGCAGTGAGAGTGAATCAAACAGTGAAGCTGCTGTTTGTAAAAAAAAAAAACAAAAAAAACAACAAAAACAATGAAAAATGCTCTGTGGAGCTGAGGAGGACACTAAAATCAGGTGATATTTCTGTGGATTTGTCACTATAAGCCTTTCACATCCCACATAGTCATTTGACCCATTGCTCATATGAATCATAAATCATTGCTCATATGAAAATATTGATTAATGCAGCTTGAAGTATTAAAAGCAAAAATACTCATGCAGAAAGGCCTCTGCTATTCTATATTACATTACTGCATAATATTGTTGCAGGTAAAGGAGGAGTGAATTTTAACTTATGTATGTACTGTTGTGTTAAATTTTATGAGTTGATCATTTATTTTGTAAAATCCTAACAACTATGACAGAGGAGTAAAAACTGCAACATATCTGTTTTAAATGTACTAGAGAATGAAGTAACAATAAATAATAAGTATTTAAATACTTAAATAAAATAAAAGTACCTTAAAATTGTAAAAAAAAAAAAGTACCCTCCATTACTGGTTCTGGCCTAACTTACTGTGGTCTTTCTTGATGCACTACAAGAAATTTCAGAAATTAAGTGTGAATACATCTGCAGTTTGTCATGTGACAAAGCAAAGGAGAGTCTGACGGGCAGTTCTGAATATAAACTAGGAAGTCGTGTCAATAAGTCATGGATCTTTCAGTTCTGTGGGAGTAATTATAATAATAAAATTTTAGATTTAAGTCAACGGTTTTCCAAGGCCCATACAAAAACAAAGAGAATACAGAATATCTTGGTGGGTATATATAAATTAGTGAGTGAAAATTTATTTTTTTCCAACTTTAGAGGTAAGTTAACTACAAAAAACGGGATCAAGAGGTTAATTAAAGGCCAAAATCATCTTAAATTTGTAATGGCAACCTGATATTGGTCTTTATGTGAGCACATTTGTGTGTGTGAGAGAAAGAGAGAGGCAGACTCTGTTGGCAAAGCACAAACATCACCTATAGGGACATCCGCTAATTTATGATAATTGTGGACAGTGATTTTAATCCTCTCTTAATCTGTAAAAAGAATCCACAGAAAACGATCTGCCATATTTCAGTGACGACAGACGTCCCCTGACAATGCTAATCCTGTGCAAATCAAACCATTTCAGCCGTTGTTTGTTTTCAGCAGGCAGGTTTCAGCTGGAAACACGTTTTCAATCTTCCTCCTGTCATGAAAAATGAAGGAAAGGTTTTTGGAATTTTTGAGTGCAAAGCTCAAGGTTTGCTTTATCAAACTGTGAAGTGACAAAATGTAAAATGTTAAAGGGCACCGGTGATTGCAGAGACATTCACTCTCTAGTGTTAATGCGTTTTTGAAAATTCAGATGCTAAACCTCCATAACAGTTTCTCTCTAATGCAAACAGGGCCAAGGACCATGTAAGTGCATGTGTATGTATGTCAGTGTGTATAAAAAATATAAGCATTCAGCATCCTGTCCCACTTCAGCAGAAAGCATTAATGGGAGCTGACACAGCGACAGTAGCTAAACCTAACACCCTCCATTTGTCTGTCAGTGTCATTTCTGCCTCCCGAACTCTCATCCTCCCTCTTCGTTTTGGTCTTCAAAGCGGGTCACATTTCAACATGGCAGCTCTGGCAATCATCACTTAATTGTGCCCTCCGTGCAAGGCAGGGGACACTCGCACAGCTGTGACAGCCGCATCCTCCAATTAATTCCTCACTAGCAAATTATTAATTAAACCCAATTCTTCACATTGCTGTGAAAGCAAATAAATGGCAAATCATTATGATGGTAATTGCACGTTGCAGTAATGGTGAAACTGGTCATTAGCGCTCATATTTTATGTATGCATGAAACTCTGTTCCTGAGACCTTGAAGCAGTGTTAACTACAGTGAGGAACACAGCGCGATTTGGTGGCAGTGACTGGGAGGTTATGTTGGTTTCCACACAAACCCAGTTCACTGTACAGTAAGAGTGTGTGTGCTGTTGTGCTTCCGTCTCTGTGAGAACCAATTCAATTTAGGCTGAATCCAAATGTACACCTCCAGACTTGCGTTATACCAATGATGTCTTCACCTTCAAAATGTGCTTTCAGTGTAAGTGATGGAAGACAAAAATGTACAGTCCTCGTTTTGGATAAAAATGTACTCCAAAGTTTATCTGAATCTAAAGTGAGGTTTCAGCTGTCTAAATTAGTCAAATCAAGTGGACATCTTCCAAAGTAATAGTCTTTTTAGTGCCAAATTGCCTCTTTTTGTTAGTCTCTCTAGTTAAACAAAAAGAAGGAATTTTGTACTAAAAAGACTAACCCTGAAAGATATCCACTTGATTTGGCTAATTCATTTTAGCTTCAGATAAACTTTTAAATAATACAGTTTTGCACGTAACAAAGACTGCAGATTTTGAAAGGATGTTGAAAGTGAATTAGAAAGGGATCTTTAAATGGCCAGTGATTCAGTGATGTGATGAATCAAAATTCCTGACCCTATAACTCATTTTAAAGAAATTTTTGGAATGTTTTTTAATGTTACTGGAATAAACAATTTATGTGATATAAACCTCACAACATCAATAAAGTTATAGGTCAGGCACATCAAAAATAAATATAACAGTTTATAAACTGTGTGCAGGGAGTTCACTGGTTGCTTTTATTATTGTTCAAAGTCAAAGTCAAATTTATCTATAAAGCACATGTAAAAACAACAACAGTTGACCAAAGGGCTGTACAATCAAAATAGCAAAAGCCATAAAACAACACAGTAAAAAACACAAAGTACAGTTTAACGGACAAAAGGACAAAGAAAGGCAACTCTCATACTGAATTAAAAGCCAAGGAATAAAGATGTGTTTTAAGCAAGCTGCAACCACCAGGGCTTTAAAATGAAGCCAATGCGGAAGTGCCAAAAACTGCAGTTCCTTGAATGGCCACTTGAAGCTCCAAAAGCGAGTCAATCCCCACAGACCCCCATGTTAAAATGCCCAACTTTACAGCAGAAATAAACATGTTTACAGCCTGGTACAAAAAATGGCTTTGGTCTCTATAGCTAATTTCCCCTTTCATGACAACTGTACAAGGGGTGAATTTTTTTATAACTCACCGATTTAAATTTTATTAAGCTGTAAAGTTATGCATAATGATGGACATGGCTGCTTTGAGCAACAGGTACACCAGCCGCTAGGTGGCTTGTTTCAGCCATTCGGCCCGCCTCTTTGCCCATTTTTGATTGGCTGGGAGTTAGGCAGAGTCACGTACTGCCAAGATGGCAGCGGCCGGAGCGGCTCACTTTGAGCTTCAAAACCGCTCTTCAGAAAACAATAGGTGACGTCATGGTAACTACATCCATATTTTCATACAGTCTATGGTTTTAAGACAGGGCTTAAAGCTGGGATACGGGACTTTTGTCTCCCCCTTCTGGCCGTGAGAATCATTACAACTGACAATAATTAACAATGTCAACACGTGCTTACATCATAGGCTCCATCGTAGCCTACTCTGTCGCTACTTTTGTGGCTGTAAAATGGTGGATAAGTTGTTTTGAGTGTCACACAGCCCCAGCAAAATGACTTGTTTCACTATTGGAAATTGATCCATTCAGTCCAATAACATTTGGAAAGTGTAGAAGAGCCACGTGATTAAAATATTTTATCCCCATTCAAGTTAGCAGAGAACTAACCGGAAGTTAGCCGCTCAGTCGGCAGAAGTCTCTAGTGTTCAGGTTCTGCCCATAGAGCATGGATGGATGATGGATAAGGAGGAGGTGAGATGTGTGACTAATGATCGCAATCTTGTCAACAAAAAAGGAGGAATTTTTCTTTAGGTCTCTGGGGAAACATCAAGACAAGCAGATTGGGGGATATTAAGAATAATGGTACTAAAAAGAACATGAGGTTTGTGACATATAATGTGAAATAATATCAGAAAAGTATTTTTCTCTTTTTAGTGCTCACAATTTTCTGATATCTGTGCCAGTTGTCTTAAAATGTCAAGACACCTGCAACTTGTCTTTTTTCCACTTGTGTTCAGCTCTCCTGCTATTATCATATATGTTGTTAAATTATTATTTATATGTTATGACAACTCCAACTTTTACGTTTGCTATGAACTATGGGTAATCTTCCAAGGAAATCCCCAAGCAGGCTCTCTGGAAGTTCACAGGAAGGCCTCATAATGTCCATTCTGGACTTAAAGAATTGTGGATTTGGACCTTGACACTCTCGGACTTCCCAGGAGTGCACCATTCACAACAAGTCAGCAAGTGTTGGGAAGTCTGGACATTTGGATTCAGCCTTAGTTTACATCACGGCCTCTATATAGATATGGACGTAGCGAGGTGTGACGTCATCCAATGGTTTGCATTGGAGCCGGTTTGAAGCTCAGAGTTGCTGCTTGCTCGGCGCCATCTTTTCCATTTGGAGCCAGGACCTTCCAAATAAGAAGTGCGGTGTGTTGCCTTTCACATTCTACAAACACTCCCAATGTATGATAATCACGTAACATTAAACTTAAAATATTGCATGACAGCATCCTGTGAGGGTCTTGTTGGTGTAACTCCACCAGCACACTTAACGGAGGGCCTGAATGTAGCGACTGATACCACCAAGACTCATTGAGAATAATTATTGACTTGATCTGATGACACTAGGGGTGAAACAGTATACAAAACTCACGGTTTGGTACGTTTTCAATACAGCATGAAAAAAAGGTAGAAAATAATATTTTGGTCCTTTATACTGAAAAATGTAAACATACAATAGCTCATTGGCCAAAACTGTTACTGAAACAGTCTAGTTGTGCTGCAGTGGAAAAGGAAAACAACCCTTCTGTTTCCTGCAAGGAGTCAGGACACCTGCGGGCAGCTGTTTTATGATGATTTATTGTCATTCAGAACTGGTTTGATGTGCTGTCCGAGTCCTAACAGTATATACAAACACCCGCTGGTAAGCTGTTGCTGGGTCTATCTTAGAGAAGACCTTCCCTCCACTAAGGGTTGCTAGAAGCTCCTCCAAACGAGGCAAGGGGTAGGTGTTTGTTTCAACTGCCTGACTTATTGACACTTTATAATCCCCACACAGGTGGAAAGACATGTCTCTTTTCTCCACTGGCACTATTGGTGCTGCCCATTCACTGTGCTTCACTGGAGATATAATGTTAGCTTCTTCCAGCCTCCTGAGCTCTTTCTCTACTCTCTCTTTCCTAGCAAATGGGAGAGGTCTGTGTTTGCAAAGTTTAGGGGGTACATCAGGTTTAACTATGATTGAGGCTTTTATGTCCTTAAGAGTCCCCAACTCCTCTCCGAACACCTCTGAGTACTTATCCAGCACTTCACCAAGTGACCTACACATTGTTTTGTTCAGATACTTGTATCTGCTGCCAATTTAGCCTGAGTTTCTTTGGCCAATTTCTGCCACACAGTGTTGATCCATTTCCCTTAACAACTAAAAGTGGCAAGTCCTCTGTTTGACCCTCGTAGACCACCTTGACTGTGATCTGCCCCAAAATAGGAATGTAACCTCCATTTTAAACTTTAAGCTTAACTTTAGTTCTCTGCAGTGACAGATGTAGGATTTTCTTTCTGTATGTTCCTTGTGATATGATACTCCTTGCAGCTCCAGTATCTATTTCCATCTCTAATTCAACATCAGGTACAGAGAATGTTGCTTTTCTCTACAGTTCAGCATCCTCACTTGTGACAGTCAAAAATGGTGAACACCTCCACCTTCTACAGCTTCCACATATTTTGTGTGTTTCTTTTGTTGTCCTCAGCCCTGAGAATTCCTTACACTCTCTGTCTGTGTCTTGGAATGACATGCTTTTTTAATGTGCACAGTCTTGCCACAGTTATGGCATTTTGTCTCCTTGAAATGGCACTCGTTGGCATGGTGATTTTTCCCTTTGCATCTGTAGCAGTTATTGGTTCCCTGTGGCCTCACCTTGTGAATGCTTGCTGCCCCGACGTTTTCACTCTCCATTCCTCTCATGTGTGTCTCTGTCGGCCGACTCCATGTTGAGAGCGATCTCAAAAGCTTTGGCAAAAGTGAGATAATTTTCAGAGAGCAGTGTCCTCTAGCAAGCTTCATTTCTTATTCCACTGATGAACTGATCTCGTTGTGATGAGTGTAGGTTCGCACCAAACTAACAGTTAGCTGTGCATTGCTTCAACTCAGCTACATACTGTGCCACTGACTGATTAGCCTTTTGGCTAAAGTGGAACCTTTTCCGCTACCAATAAAGGCTTTGGCTCAAAATGTCCCTTAAGAATGGCCACTATTTCATCAAATGTTTTGTCTTTTGGCTTATTGGGCTGCACTAAATTTCTCAAGAGTCCATAGGTAGCTGCACCCATTACATTTAGCAACATAGCTACTTGCTTTTCTTCAGCTATGTCGTTAGCTTCTAAGAACTGTTGCAGCTGTTCAATCTACGCCGACCACTGCTCATTTTCTGGCTTGAACTCGTCAGTTCCTCTAAACAGGGCCATTGTACTCACTAGTACTGACACCGAGTGTCTATCTTTCCCCGCAAGGGCCAGTTTCTGTTGTGTATTAACGAGGCAGAGGCAGGGGTAGCGTTCATTCACTTTACAAGGCCATATTTCTCATTACAGATCAATGCACATGCACCACTTACAACCCTTGAATTTTACCGTGTTCACAGAGGTCCAAAAGCATAAGTAAACATTTTAACAATACAACCATTATGTGATCAATATACCACACTTAGCAACAAAGGCTGTGGAACGGATGGCCATCTGTGGGCATATGCAAACAATCTGATATCAGTTCAATGGGGAAGTAGAGGTAACTTTGCAAACAGAGCATTCAGAGCAGGTTGAGGCCCTGGTTTTTGACTTGAAGACGGAATTTTTTACATATTTTCACCTCAAGTTTGGGAATTTTGACCACCATTCACATGAATATCAGACATTATAACAGTATATAAATGGCAGAAAATCACAAAAAGTCTGATATGTCCCCTCTACATTCAGTTTTAAATGTTATATATGTGGGAATGTATGTGTGTTTGGTATGTTCTTCTTTCTTGTTTTTATGCTTGCCCTAAAGCACTTTGTAATTACTGGCTTTGATAAGTGCAATAAAAATAAGCTTTATTAGCATTATAATAACATTCCTCGCTTTTTGCTAGAGGCCTAAATGTTTTTGAGGAATATTTTACACCTGGCCAGTTCCCTGACTTATGCAGAATACTCCTTTTTGTCAACATTTTCCATTATGTAGCTTGACAGTGAGGGCGACCACTTGCTGTTTTTGTTTCGTATTGAAAAATGTCAATGGAATTGAGAATAGTAAGCGGAAAGAGGCAGAATGTCACAGTGGGAGGTCTTATCCCAGTGGTCCAGTGAGTCAGACTGGTCGAACCAAGATGAAATGCTGAAAACCACCCTGATTAGAATCGTTTTTTTGCTACTGACCAGAACCAAGACCAGAGTTACACTAAACTGCCTGGTGAACAGAGCAGATATTCATAATTTCCATAACTTTAAATCGAGCCTCTTGTTCACCACCCAGATATATCAATCCCTGCATGAAACATCTTTGATTACTAATGTGAGTAAATGGTAGAAATCATGAATTCCCACAATGGAGCCCCTTTAAGACACAGTTGCACTCTAGATCTCTTTTTAAGATGGATACGTTTTAAGTGCTTTGAAGAAAGGGGTCCAACTGTCTCCCATCACAATCTGGCCCTTAATTGTCAGCGTGTGTTAACAGGCATATGTTCTGGTCACTTTATGTTGAAAGCTCTGTCAGCAATCCATCTGTGTGTGTGTGTGTGTGTGTGTGTGTGTGTGTGTGATTGAGTGTCCATCTTTGCCTTTGTGCCATTCGCCATATGTGCATGCTCCATCTATGTGTTTAACAAGCGCTCCAAGGCCAATTTTGACACTTGGATTAGAGATGGGGCGGAGGGAGTGAAGGAAGGGAGAGGAGTTGGACCTGAAGACTGTGTGACCTTCCAAGGACGGGAGTGGAAATTAACGATAAGGTGGAGGGGATGGACACGCTGCAGGCGGCTGGCGTCGGCCTGGTTTGCATGGTCTGCATGGTCAGGGATTTAAAGGCCTAAGGAAGGCATAAGAAGACTGGAGCCACTCAGGAGATTCTGGCCCTGAGCTGCCTGGCTCCTATCAACTCTGTAGGTTTTTATCTATTTTTAGTGGACTGCTGCATGAATCTTCTTTCCCTCATTTGCGACAGACCCCAGCGTTTTCTATTGATTTTTCTCCCCCTGCTTTACTTACCGATCCAGACTTAGTGGCACGTCCTGGGAAAATTTAAAGGGTATTTCGTCCTGATGTACACAGACGCAGCCATGCTTCAGATATCAGATGTTAATATCAAAGATGAATTTCTCAGAGGAGACTCTAAATCTGATTTTTTTTTTTTCTTTGTTGTTCACCTCTGCTCTCCTGTTCTCTCATGGTAGCTGTCCTCAGAGGGAACAGGATACAAAAGCCCTGTGTAAATCTCCAAGTAACCATTCATTTCCTGCTGACAGATGACACAGAGTGATCCATAGTCTGTAGATTTACTTGATTTATCAAAAATACACAAAGAGCACAACCAACACTGAAAGAAGACAGAGAAAAGGCCATTTGAAATCTGCTGAATGGGTTGCTTTTGAGTGCTATTTGCATAATTGGTTGTTTCCTTCAAAATGATGAATAAACCAAAATACACGCATGAAAAACAACGAAGTTTAAAGGCAAAGCGGTGTCCACTGCCGACCGAGCACGCAGCATAATATGCATGCTTCCGCTTCTCTGCTAATGAGATTGAGATTGCAGTGTGTCAGCTTGAAGCATGATCCAAATGACACAACTCAGGAAAAAAAATCTAATTGTATTATTTGGTGCCAGCCAAGGAAATACAATAAAATATGAAGCCAGACAATGCAATAAACTTAACCTCGATCGTAAACACAGCCACAGCAAAAGAAAGATTATCTATCAAAACTGAATAATACATGAAGTTAATCCACGCCTTTGCTTTTTAATAGTAAAAAGCTAAGGGAGTGCCGAGACATTCTCTGTGAGGATCTGATGGCACAGTTTGTCTTCTCACTGCCCCGTTAGCTCTGTTTATATGACACCGGCTTATCAATTCAGGTAAAACATGGAGATGGTTGAGACGTTTTTATGTTTCTCATGGTCTGAATCTATAAGTCGTCACTGCTGTTTCATTGCACACAGCCAGTACAACAAAGTACAATTTACCCACTTACCATGTTCAGCAGTTAAGTGCTTCCATGGCTGCAATGTTCCTCATTTAAGCACAAAGAAAAGGTGTTACATGTCCAGCTTAAAGTGCCATTTAACTTTTTAGACCATGAATAACAAGCCAGTGTTCTTTGTTTTTCTCACATGGTAGCAGGCGGTCTACACCTTCTCTTACACAATCAAGCCCCTTTTATAATCAACTGGAGTATGGTTAGTCCAATCAAAATCATCAGTAGGATTGATTTTTCCACTGGGCTCCAGGGATAATTAGCCAATTTCAACAAGAACCTGAATTAGGTGATTGATTAGTTCAATATGGGTTTGCCCAAACTCTGACTTCAAGCACCAACACTTGACTTTGCATGAAGAAGAGAAGGAGAAATTTGAAAATGCTCTCTCTCTCTTTTTTTTTTTTTTTTTTTTTTTTTTTTTAATTTCTTGGTTGCTGTGCTGATTTTTTGGAGCAGAATAATAAACTAATCTCAGGCGATGACAATGAAGAAATAGACGTCAGCATGTGAGAAAAACTCTCAGGATTTTTCTGTGAACAATAGGCCCATCAGATGAAGAATCAAAACTATCCTTTTCACCATTTTCCTACAAAACCCAAAAAGTGCCATGACACAAAGAATAATCATCCACAGATGTTAGAGGGCAGAGGCGCGGACATCCATCAAGCTCATTGTCACCGAGCTTCCCATTCCTCCAAAGAAACAAAACGCCCTCAAAACCGAATCATGGAACAATAGTTCCGGTTTTTCAGTGTCCCACTATAGCCTGGTCAATGCCGAGTTTCCTATCCTTTAGCCCTGACACAAAGTCTCCTTGTCCCCTGGCGAGGAAGATTGACACATCCAGCCCGGCCTCTTCCATCGCTCTCCGGTCCCTCGCCCACATGTGCTTTGTCTCGTCTGCCCTGCCTCATTGGAGCAGTCAGCTCCATTCAGGCAGGTTCACGGGGGGGCATTTAGTCATGCACTGTCAGCTCTGCTGTAGTCCTTTGCCTCTCCCTGTGAGGTGTGTCAGAGGAATGACACACACACACACACACACACTCTACCCAAACTGATCCAGCTCTGACATGCATGAAACACACATACATGGTCACACTCAAAATCACATGTGAGGGCAGACCGCTGAGGAAGCACGTCAAAAAGACCGATGCAGGCGGGTCGCCTTGACACGATTGTACTATTTTTGAGAATTGCACAGTAAAAGGGGAGGAAGCGAGCAATGAGATGGAAGACTGTTTTGAAAGATACTTCTGGTAGTATGTGATTGTGTTTGTGAGCAGAGTTGGGAATTAACGAAATACACTTACTCAAGTAATCAACACCTTTATGGCACTGCTACTTTACTGGACTATTTGCATTTTAAGAGACACTTGTACTTTTCCCCCACGAGATTTGAGAAGAAAATGTAGTTTTTACTGGACTACATGTATTTGACGGCTGTACAGGCCATCACATATGTAAAGTAACTGTGTACATTTTTTAGATGCGTTGTTCGTTTTCACTACATAAAGGAAAATATTGTACTTGTAGCTTTTAGTTGCTACAGTAACTTGTCAGATTGAGGTTTTACAAAGCAAACATTTGATAAATTCACACAATATGTAGGGCTTTTTTGATACCAGTTGATACTATCACTGATATAAGTTTTGATTCCACAGAAATACTTTTTTTGATATCTTACGTAAATAAATATAAAGCTTTTCCTATTAAATTATTTCCTATTAAAACTTTGCCTAAATGAAATAGTCTAAATTTGAGGGAGGGGGGTGGTTTTCACCAAAAAAAAGCACTAAGGTTTGATTTTCAGCCATAGTAATATGATATACTGTTGCTGTAAACAGTTTGAAATAGCAACATGTGCTACGTCGAATGATTTGCAGGTTAATCAGTACATAACGAGGATGTTTACTTTTAATTCTTACACTTACAGTATGTTCTGCTAAAAATGCCAAACCTTTGCTCAACTAGAAAAAACCTAGATTACCTGAAGAAAATTTACACATATACCTTTACTGTTTATACTTGAAGTATATTTTACTGCATGAGGAGAGAGAGAGTGAGAGAGAGAGCACAGAATGAGGAGTGACACAAGAGTTAACCTTGTCTTACTACTCATTGTCTATTCACGCAGCATACTGTATCTGCATATGAAATGTAATCACAGGCTTGAAGTTTTATTAAAGTAAGTGATGTAGAGGATGACTAAGACAGTAATCCCCTCTCAGCTCTGCTCACCCTGTCTAATGATAATGGTAAGAAGAATTAGTTTAAGCCCGCTATTCACACACACGCACGCACGCTCGCACGCACGCACTATCATCTATCTTGCCAAATGCAAACTGTAACTAAAATTATAGTCAAAATCCCCGCACATGTTCTCACAATGGAAGCAACTGCAACACACATACAGTATACTTACACATGTACGCATAAGCACACACGTACACATACGCTAATTTTGCAGTGAGTGTACGCCTGTGTGACAGAGCGCTGGTGAAAAGCAATTTCCCCTCCTTGTCATTATTAGATTAGTGCTTGTATTATTTGGGAGAATAAATTGGCTGCGATTGAAATGAATGCCATCAGCCAAGCTCTAATACATATCTCTTCTGTCTATCCAAAGCTATCTTCTATCCTCAACCCTCCTTGGATAACCATGATCTGGATGACTGAGAATCCACACAGACATCTCCTCTGTCTCTTCTGTGATCATTCATTCCTGATTGTGTTCATTCTTGATTATGATATACAGACAGAGTGTGCCAGAGAGGGAGCACCACCACCGCCACCACCACCACCACCAGACAGATGGGACGCTCACTTCGCTTCCATGATGTGTTTGCTTTAAGCTGAGCTGAGTCGATCAGCGTGGGGTGATTTGTGAGGGACCTCCGCAATGTGACACGAAATGATGACTTAATCCTAAATGGTAAGTAACTGAACTCACTAGTGATGACCACAGTGACCGCGGAGTGACCCGGCTTCTTGTTTGCTTTGCAGGAGAAAACTATTTATCGACTCTAGGCGCAGCAATCCTGCTTTTCCCTAACACCAAATTGTCTCATTTGAGAGAAATTGCGACAAAGCAGCGCAATCGAACGTCGCGAGCCACTCTTAAATCACCTGTATCCATCATTGCAAGAATGCCGAGGTCACATGGGACTCGCTGCTATGGCGCTCCATTAGCAGGTTATACAGCTTTGTAGAATGTGCACACTTCGGTTAAATGCTTCCCTTCATTTTCCCCCCTTTGATTCGACGACTGCTGAAATAAGCCCAGCCGGCGCCGGCTGATGACTTTGGCTGTGAAGGGTAATTGATTGGCGGGGATTATCCCCTCCAAGTCACCTGCTGATGGAGCTGGGGACGACAGAGGTGAAGCAATCTGCAACCAGAAAACGTTCACCTCTCCTACAGTGTGATTCAGAATGTCACCAGTGATGCAGCTGCTGACTGTTAAATATTTTTATTTTTATGTGAACAGTGGTAAAACAATGACCCGGAGTTTGACCCCCAATGATATTTGGTTTCTCTTTTTTTCAAATATAGATGAAATGGCTCAAGACCTCTCAGGTAATTTCTCTTTTTCTCCATTGCCAACTGATATAATAGTTATTCAGTCTGTACACAGTTCATGAAAGCTTTTTTATTTGCTTCTCCTCTCCCCCCCCCAAAAAATACTGCAGTCTTGTCCAGTGCACAGAAAATTACATGTTTTTCAGTTCTGTCTTCTTTGGAAAAAATGTAAGAGTTGTTATCATGACCAATGAAGACAACCATGGCTGAAAAGACACTTTAACTTCAGCAACATAAAATCCGAGGAAACAACAGTGATGGCAATGAAATTTTGGTGCTTTCTAGCCATTTGATGAATATATGTATGCTTCTCGAGTTTTCAAGTGTTCACCATCGCCACCCATTGGTCGAATGAAGTAGCAGATGAAGCCAATGTTGCGATGTGTAATTGGCCCAGTAGTTGGGCCAATTAAGTCCCGTTACCTACGGCGACAGATCATCTGAGTGTGTGGCACTGCTCACTGAGGGTTTTGTCTTATTGCCTATAATGTGAGATGTTTTTAAAATCTGGTTGTAATCTTCTTTATACAGTGAAATGTATATGTATAAAGGGGTAAAATACGGAGGAATCATATCTCAGCTGAACACTGACAGGACAGTGCAGGGACAGATGAGTCTCTTGTACTGCAAATTGCCCAAACATGGAACAAAGAATGATTTGTGGTTTTCACATGAAAAGATGTCTGAGTTAAATCTGGACTGACCCTGATTGGAAAGTTGATGTTTTTGTTCAGACAATATTACTGTTTTGTCAGCATATGAATAACTATATTATGTAAATTGCACCTGCTTCACATTGAAACTACAAAAGTATGAAAATTTGCATGGCCAGGTTCTGTGACAGCAACTCCAAACACGCCGGTTGTATTATTATTCTCATACATACACAGTAATGTTGTGTATACATGTTGGTACAAATCATTCTTGGTTTATGGTGCTGATAGCATCCCTATGGGAACGCTGGTTTTATTTATTTATTCAACCATTTTTATGCATAAAGATTTTATTGTTTGACTGTGTTCATTTGATGTTATTACCAGTTATGGCTCCAGGGTGGTTATGTATTGCCTGCGGTCTCTCTCTTGCTTTAATGTACTGTATGTGAGCAATACATATATTTAAAGGGCAATTAATATTGAACACCACCAAATCAGCACTCAAAGAAATGAAGCATAATCCACCTGGCATTCTCATAGAATTTAACAGACTTTTTGTGATTTTCTGTCATTTTTATACTGTTATAATGTTGGATGTTAATGTTAAACATGTCAAAGTTTGAAAACTTGAGGTGAACATGTATAAAAATGCTCCCTGCAAGTCAAAACCCAGAGCTTTGGCCTGCTCTGAAAGCTCCGTTTGCAAAAGTTACCTTTGTTGCTGAGGTTTTAGCAAAGGTTATTCCATGGATTGTTTGCGTTGTCCACTCACATATTTTGGATTTATATTTTGAGTAAAGGGTGGGAAGAAGAAGTGAAATCCTACTACCACTGTTTGTTTATGTAGCCGTTGGAGCTGGTGGAAATCTACCGAGGGGCATCGGGAGGGCAGACTGACAGAGACAGGACTGAACTGAGGGGGTGCATAAAGGGCCAGTATAAGATAAATAAGGAGTTTTTTTGAACTGTAAATCTTGCAAAGAGATTCTAGTAGAACCCCAGAATAAAAATATAGACCTGGAAATGTGCATGTTACCTTCTCTTTAATTCATGCCTCAAAGTTCCAGTGTCAAGCGTAACACTGACGTCACAGTCTCACTGTTTGATTGAAAGTGATCTCTGGAAATTACATTTCTGCTGAGTAGAAACTCAACAGAAATGTGTTTTGGAACAAAGATGGGACACAAAATAAAAAAAATAACTTTGAATCTTGCCTTTTAAGAATCTTTTTACTTTTGTGTTTCATTTAGAGCTGCTCTGAAACTAACCAGACTCATCCTTCCTGCAAAAAAAACCTGAGTTGCATAATAGTTTAGTCAGTAATTGTAATCTTATTTTTGTATATATTTTTTAAATCCTACCTCTCTAGAGGCTTTGCATCTTTCCTGCCTGTCCATCAGCCTGCCCGGCAACATAATTAGAGAGCTTACAGCAACAGTATCCGGCCGACGGGACTTACCACACATGAATGCTTACTCCACTGCCATTACACACTCAAAACACCACCACCAGTTCATTCTGTCCACCACTTTGGCTGCAGTGAAGTCCCCCCTCTCTCACTCTGTGTCATCTTCTTCTGTCGCTTTGAAGGAGCAATTTTTTTCCCTCCTGCTCCGCAGAGGCCTGAGGGAAGCAGCTGGACTCTGCGGGTTGCTGCCGAGGCGAGGCGGCGAAAAAACAGACAAATCAGAGAGGCCTAATTGTTTTTTAATGTGCTCGACTGCGGGGCGGGAGGGCTGGTTGAGAGACTGTGAGTGCACATGTTTGTTTATGTGTTTTTTCTCTGTGTCTGATTTGTGTGTATAAGATTGTATGCTTGTTGTGTGCGGGCGTGCTTGTAATTTAATCATCTGTGTGTGAGGTGGTGGAGGAAAGCATAGTTATATTTAATTTTGATTTCATAAAACATTACCACACACTCTCTGTGGAGCAGAGCACAATCATTGGATAATTATCATAATTTCCTGGTCTGGAAAGATGAATGAAGGTCAAACAAACATGGTGTCACCTAATGCCCTGTTGTTCTCACTGTGATTTTAGTCTTAACCTGGAAAAAATGATTTTTCTGTCAGGCTCATTTCTTTTACCAGCAAACGTAAAACACTGTCAGAACTAAGGGATATTTTGAGTATTTCCATATGAATAATGTCAATTTGACCCTCGCAAGTGCTCACTAGTCTGCTTGCAACAATGATGAACTATAATTTAAAGCTTATTCAGCTGTCACTCTGGATAAGATTGAGATGTAAAAGCTTTTTTTTTTTTTTTTTTTTTTTTTTTTGGAAATAATAAGGTGCTTCTTTTTAAAGCCATTTTCCCCCGATGGCCCATTCAGGCATGCTGATTGCTACCTGTAATAGTGTCACAGAGGCAGGCAGGGGGAAATGGTACCGTTAGTCACAGGCATCACAAAAGCCCCGAAGTGTAGCCAAACTTTTGGCTTCAACAAACAAAGGATGGAAGTTGTCAGGGTTACTGAGTGCTGTTTTTCTGCCATTATAACAGGAATAATGAGTTTTGGTGATTTCAGTTTTGGTGTTCACAGCTGCAGTGGCTGCAGCAGGTTAACATAGGTTTTTCTGATATTTAGTTGGAGTTGCTTTCTCTGTTATCTACATCTCCTCTGCTGTGTTTGGTATTGATTTGATAAGGAAAACTCAATAAGGGATAACAGCCTCTAACTGGATTCACCTTGTCCACCACATTAAAGTGTCAAGTTCATGTACAATAACTGTAATGCTGGCTTTCTTTCTAAATACCAAGGTCAGCACGTTAACCTGTTCGCAATGCAAATGCTAACATTCAAATGTTAAGCAGGTGTAATGTTTATCTGCTTGAGAAAAAAACAGGGAAAATCTCCAAAGTCATCAGGATACATTCTCTTAGGACCATGAATGTTTGTACAGATTTGTGTGCTCGTCCATGAAGTAGATTTTGAACTATTTCACAAGATAAATGACCTGCTTGACCTGCTGGTGGCGCTAGACGAAAGGTCAAACGATCACCAAAACCATTAGGGTTCATGATCTGGGCGCCATGGGTATGTGGACCAAATTTCATGTCAATCCATCCCATAATTGTTGAGCATTTCACTAAAAACCTGAATTGCCAACCTCATGGTGGTGCTAGAGAGGAAAAGTCAGGGGATCACCAAAGTCAGCATGATTTATCATATGGGGAATATTAATGTTGTCAGTGTAGTTGTTGAGGTATCCATAGAGCCATGCTGCTAGCATGCCCAAACATATAATTAATGCATGTCAAAATGAGTGCTAAATCTGCTAGAACACATCATACAAGTACAATTGTTCTATATTATATTGTCAATCATTCATTATCTATTGCTTCTACAGCTACAGTTGTTGGCAAATACATAGATAATTCAATTATATCTGCTTAAAACTACATTATAGTGTGTTAATGTATGTTATACAGTACTTATTACTTAATTGCTTTTATACTTATTGTAAATATTAAACGTGGGGTTCAAATGAAGTCTTACCCATGCGGTTTTCTTACTGGCAACAAAGCGTCTTTTCATTTGTCACACTGCAAGAAAATTATACTCTAAAAACTGTGTCTCACACTTCAAACCTCTCACCAACACCAGTGAATTCTTGATTTCCTCATAATGGCAAAACCACTTTTATCGAGGCGTCTGTCATTTTTTTGAAGACGTTAGGCTCATTGCCAAATGTTGTGATTTCTGCAGAGCTCCTTTTAAAGGCGACACTTGAAGCTTAGAAAAGGTAGAGATGAAATTACATAAAACTAGTGCTGGAACAAACCATCTTTAGAATAGATGAAAAGCTTCCGTTAATGTGTGTGTTATTTCTGATTTATCCATATTAGCGGCAACAATTAAATCTCTTGGCATTTCAGTGACATTCACGTATTTTGTCTTCATTAAGCACTTTGATTAATCACAGGATGGCTCATTTTGCCTTCTAAATCTTAATGTGACAAGTGGAGTCATCTATTAATTAATACTGAGTGAAGTCACCATCCATTACTAACAATCTCAGCCATTATAAGAGTATATGCCATGAATAAATGCACATTAGAAAGTTATGCTCCAAATTGAAATGCTCACTATTTGGCTCTACAAAATGTTTCCTGTCCTGAAAGCTAAACTAAATGCACAAAGTTACATATTGATTTAAAACCTTTGTCTCAGACAAAAATTGGACTTTTTACATTTTTACTGGAAGCGCTGGAAGCTCAGTGATAGTAATGGCAAATTAGGAAAAGATGAGATACAATAAAACCCTTTTTTATAAAAATCAATCAGTACACTAGCAAGAAAATTTTATTCACACTGAGTCACCAGTGAAAAATCCAAAATTAAAGTCTCCAAAAGGACAAAACAGTAATTAACAGAGGTGGAAAGTAAACATACGGGACTGAAGTACAATTTTGAGGTACTTGTACTTTACTTGAATATTTCCATTGTATGCTATTTTATACTTCTACTCCACTACATTTACTCAGCAGCTTTACTTACTAATTATTTTTCAGATAAAGACTTTACATGTAAAACATATCATGATGACATGTTTATGATGCATCATTATAGATTAAAGTACCCAACAGTATATTAGTGTAAGTTACTGTTTACATGTTAATGTATCAATAAAAATGGTCAAATAATAGTGAATAGTGCCATTTTGCATACTGAGTACTTTTAATTTTGATGCTTTATGTACATTTTGCTGGTAACTCATTTTTACTCAAGTAAAATTATGAATGCAGGACTTTTATTTGTAATGGTGTATTTTTATACTGTGTTATTGCTACTTCTGCTCAAGCAAAAAAAAAACAACTGGTAATTAATCTAGTAAACACTGTGTTAGCAACACACTTGCCTCAGACAGCCAGTGTAATTACAACAGTAAAGTGATCATCTTGGTCACTGACAAAAGGCTGAATGTCACAATGTCAGTGAAACAGCAAATGCTAATGTAACTGTGCCAGTATTGGTTGCTACTAGCAACAAACTCCCCACTGAAACCAACTGCTGATGGAAGATTTCTCCCTATTAGTAAGTAAGTAAGCAAACTTTATTCAATATAGCACCTTTCACAGGGCAAGTGCATCACAAGAGTAAAGCAAAAGGTACAACCAGTAAGCCCAGATCAGAGGACGTAAGTGGCCTACTGGTGATATAATGATGGAGCAGGTAAGAGATGCACATGCATGGTTCCTGACCATGCATGTGCATCTCTTACCTTAAAATGAATCCTAAACCTGATGGGCAGCTAATGTAAAGAGGATTAGATGGGTGTGATGTGAGTTGTCCTGCTGGACCTGGTCAACAGCCTCGCAGCAGCGTTCAGGACCATTTGTAGGCAATCCAGGGACGACTTACTGAGATGAAAAGGGATGATATAAAAGCGTGAATAATCATCTCTAGCTCAGGTTGTGATATATAACAGACCTGAGTTTGGCAATGTTTCTTAAATGAAAGAAAACATGAACGTGTTAACGATTTGATATATTGATCAAATTGCATAGCCTGATCACATATAACACCGAGATTTCTAGGATTAGACTGTGCAGCTGAAGAAAGGGACCCAATACACTGAGCAACCTTGGGAGCTGTGCTATCTGAAGCAATAATAAGGACCTCTGTTTTATCTGTGTTTATTTGTAAAGGGTTTTTAGCCTTTATGGCAATCAGACAGTTGTGCAAAAAACAGATACTTTGTCAGTCTCACTCTGTGAAAGAGAAGGAATGACACACAGTACAGTTTTGACTTTTAGTCTGAGTTTCATTGGACCTTTTTAAACCTTGACCAGAATTAAGTTTGTGTTACATTTATTTATTTCCTGTTGTCTCACATGCCCAAATTTGAGTGGCCCAAGTACTTTTGTTAGATAGGTTAAGATAAGATAAGATACGATAACATAACATAGCATAGCATAGCATAGCATAGCATAACATAACATAACATAACATAGCATAGCATAGCATAGCAGAACATAACATAACATAGCATAACATAGCATAGCATAGCATAGCATAGCAGAACATAACATAACATAACATAACATAACATAACATAACATAACATAACATAACAGCATAGCAGAACATAACATAACATAACATAACATAGTATAGCATAGCAGAACATAACATAACATAGTATAGTATAACATAACATAACATAACATAACATAACATAACATAACATAACATAACGTAACACAACATATGATATACTTTATTGTCCCCTTAGAGATTTTTTTCTTAGGCTCAGCATTGCTGCATCACAAAGCATTTATGTCCAGAAATACTGAGATACTCAGCAATGTCCTTACAATCATTCATACATGAAAAAAACAATAAAACAAAACAAAAAGCGATCAAACTAATACAACTAATAAAACCAGTAAAATAATATCTACACCAACTACCAATAATTGTGCATGCTGTGCCAATCCGCAAACTCATGCATTTCCAGTGCAGCAGGGCTGACAGAGGCCAACCTGGAACTGTCTTCTCCCTCCAACCAAAGCCATGTCTTTGATGAAGCAACACATGTGAGATTGTGCTTTTAGTTAGAGAGCTCTGTTTTTAATTTCTGTACTTTTCGAGCTTGTAACTGAATCTCTGTGGTTTAGTTACGTAACTGATCATACTTTCATCTAACAGATATCAGCCTCACTGTTAACTGATCACTCTCCTACAGCCGTATCGTAGCTGTGTTTAGTTACGGCGATGCATAACATTAACGAACACCGACGAACCACCTGCAGGGTTTTAATTTGAAGTAGTCGTGCAACGTTATCTGTTTTTACATACTATTTTGCTGTATTGATCTATTCTGTACACACCATATCTATTGCATGTCCTGGAAGAGAGCTCTGTTGCTCATCCTGAGGTCTCTGTTGCTATTTTGTGGTTCAGTTTTAAACATCGCAACAAGGAATAATATAAGGAGAAACAGTCACAGTGAGCTGTTAGATAAAGAGCTGCAGGCGACAGTCTAATATTGCTGTATTTTTTTTATTTTTTTGCAACCCAACACATGTCCAACTTTTCATCACGGAAAACAAAGCCTTTGACTTTGCCACGCTGTCCTGTGAAAAACTATGACTTGAATGGTCACAGTTGCTCAGTTTGGTGCGAGTTATCGCCACCACAATCTACACACAAATAAAGCTGACTTAACATAATAATAATAAAGTCAAAAGATCCACCATGAATAAGAATAAGTAATAGAATCTTAAATCTGCTCTTTTCTTTTAATTCTAATCTTTTTTTTTTTTTTACAGTACTTGAAATGATTAAACAAAATGCCAAAATGAGCAGAGTGCAATTTGTCCTTAACAAGAAGATATTTATTATTCCGGACACTAAAAGTGATCCTTGGCTGGTACTTTCATTTTAGTTCATCAGACCCTCGGCAGAATATTAATTGCGGACACAGAGTCCGGGGGTGACGTTTTTCAGTGCAGTACATTTTGTGTAACACTCATGTACTATGTACTGTACAGTCAGAACACAGTCTCCTACAGGAAGACTTAAATATCTTGTCATTACAGCAATGTTCACCACTTATTATGGAACACAGGCTTTGTTTATTTGTCAGTAGATGGTGTTTGGGTTCATTAATGACATTACGATTGCAAAGAACTGCAGTACCGACTGAGAGGAAAAAAATTAGAGACCATCTGTTGTTCGTGCATAAAGAAAATGAACATGAAATGATGTTAGAGTTCAGAATAACACTGTGTTTCCCACAAGAAAGAATGGCATTTTGCATCTACAGACATGTTCTTTTTTGTGGGTTAATCTTAATAAGCTAAGTGCTCATTGTCGTGGAGGTTTTTTATTGCTCTTCCCATGTGATCTCCTGTCAATTAAACAGTGTGGGTGGTACTGTGATATGTTTTCCTTGTTTTTTTCTGTTAATGAGGATCAGTTTTGTTCTTTTTCTGTTTAGTAATGATGGCTATCATTGCTCATAATAACTAAATACCTTTTTATTTGTCACACTAGATAAATGTAAAATGGAAATGCAGTAAAAAAGGTACCAGACACTAAGAATTTAGAATGGTTACTGGGGATCTTTCCATGAACTGGTTGTGTCAAGAGAGAATAATGTGCAGTATATATATGTTAATATATAAAATATTTCCTAAAAATAGTTTGACTGTCAGACATTCCTCACCATTGACCTTGATCTTTCCCCTCCTGAAACTGTACTCCTCTCCTTCTCTTTTTTCACGATCACATATGCCACCAACATGTTGTGTCACGCTACATGTTAACCGTAACAATTACAAATGAATCACAAATAAAAAAAACAATAAAACAGAGGAGGCTTGCAACTTTATATGTAAAAACAGGTGATTTCAATGATTTTGTTTGCATGATGATCCAGTAGCTAAACTGTAGGTGACCTGACTGAGAGCAGATGCAACAGCACCATATCCAGGACAACCAACTCTTTTACTTCTTGTTTTTGTTTACTCTTGTTGTTTGTGATAAAACCCTATAATAGTGACTACTAACGCTGTAATAGCCAGACACAAATATCTAGCTAATGTTAAGCTAACATTAGGCACTGGTCCTACATTTAAGTGTGATTTTTGTGGCAAAACTTTTTTTGAACTGTGTTTTCAAGTGAGTATGGCTGTGATTTATTGCCTTTAAATCCAAATTTTCATTTTTATAGGAATAAGAATATGCTATTTCTTGTTCAAATTTGCAAAGCTTAATTAATTGTTTTATGGCTATTTGGAGCAACCAGGAAATATTGTCTAAATTGTAATGTATTATCAAGCAATTGCCTTCTGACACATTCAGCAGACACAGAGCAACATTAGCAATCACTTGGAGATCCACCTTCAATATTCACTCTCCTTTTAGCTCCTCAGAGAAATATATGACTCTTTAGCTGCTAGATGTTCTACTTTCTTCACCAGCTAGTCGCTAATTTTGTCTGCTGTTTGGTGCGGGGGCACGTAGTGTAGTGTACAGTGGGCTTATCAGAGCTTATCGCAGCTTTTTTGCATAAAACTGCTGCCTGATGCTGCTGGAAATCAGGTTGATGAGAGCACCGATGCTGAACAGTGCACATGTGTGCCAAAAATCCAAAGCTATGAGCTAAAAGAGGCTAAAAGGCTGCAGAGTTTGGTTACAATTCTCTGTAGGTGAATCACTGCGAGCGACCCCGATGACTTGATTCAATGTTAATGTAAAAATATTTTTAGTGGAGCTTCAAGGAGCAAAGTGCAGCCTGATTTTAAAAAAAGTACTTAGTATATTTCATGGTTGTATCTGGCTCTCTTCTCTGCATGAGAACAAAGCAACAATGGACATTTTACTCTCCATAATATGCATTTGCTGTTGCCTGGTACCCGCCTCCATAACAACAAACTCATTGCACTTATTCATGGTGGGAAAAAAAAAGGCGGAAAAGAGAGAAAGAAATAGCCATCAGCACTCAAAGACAAATTGGCGTTTATCCATTGATGTATGTGCAGCAGCATATGCAAGGCTTTTCTCGGTTAGAACCGCATTATTAAGTCAAATTAAACAGTGTTCTGCACGCCGGAGCTGAGTGCTTGACCCTTTCTTGCCGGAGGAGGCCATCTCGTTGTGCTGCACTATGAGGCCCAATTGATCCTGTCTACAGTTTAAATAAGGCAATCTCTGGACTAATGCACCCTCGCCATTGAAGATGGCAGATTTTAATCTCTCTTATTTTTCTC
The DNA here is from genome assembly GCF_910596095.1 of Thunnus maccoyii. NCBI lineage: Eukaryota > Metazoa > Chordata > Actinopteri > Scombriformes > Scombridae > Thunnus > Thunnus maccoyii. The sequence continues at coordinate 5,202,698 of NC_056542.1, forward strand.
ACCACAGGGCTCACCCACCCTGAGATCCTCATTAACACTCTTGTAACACTGATGAACTTGTTCATCCCACACTGACATTGTCTAAACTTTTTTTTTTGCTCCCCCGGCTTGTCTCCTTAGCATGTCATCGTCGGGTGTTGCTCTCTCTTGTGCCCCCTCTTCCTTATCTCGCCTCCGTTCCGTTGCAGTTTTTGTCTGCCGAACTCTCCCTAATCCTCCCTCTCTATTTTTGTCTATCTTGGACTTAGTGAGGAAGACTGAGGGAGAGACTGAAAAGGAATTACAGAGCCCTCAGTGTCATTGAAGCCACTGAGACTGACAGTGAAAAGCCAATAATGAGCCCTCCATCCTTATTTTCCTCAGACACTAACCAGACTCCTCTCTGTCCAGCAGGCCTGGTCGTTCTGTGGTTCAAAGTTCATTTATCTTACCGTACCGTAGAGACTGTCACACGCACTTTCACCATGACTCACCCACATAGCCATTTCTGCTAAATTAATCTAATTAGGTAAACATTTTGGATGATGGATTTTATGGCCCTATTCTTGTAGCAATTACTGAGTTTCAGGACTATTGATTTATTTCACAGCAGAGCTTTAGTAGATTGTGGTCAACCTTGCCAGGAGGCAAAGTACAGTATGAAATATACTGTATATCCTCCAGTAATTATTGTGAGAGAGGTGCACCGCGAGTCATCAAGCAAATACCCTCCCTCCACGCAGCCATCGATTGTTTGTGGCGTTCAACACATCAACATCTTGTATCAAGTATCATTTCATCAACAGGCATGTTTGTGAACCGTTCTGGCCTTAAACAATTCACTGCCGGGCGATATTTGCTGTGTTAAGCAAGAAACTGGATTGACCGTGTTGGGTATGCACTACTTATAAAATCAATGGCATAAATATGACTCAAACATAACAGAATAAAAGCGTGGCCGTTGTAGCAGTGTGGAAAAAAACAAGGGATTTCTAGACAGACTTTTATATTAAAAGCAGAAGCAGCAGCAGCACAGCAGAAGATGAAAGCATAATGACTTAAGCTGGTATTTAGGGTTATCTCATTAAATCTGTAATGCATTAACAACAATCTGACAACATATAATTCTCTCTCAAACCTTTTGTTCTTGTTTCACTGGGTCCTTTCTGAAACAACACCCCCGCTGGATAAGTTAGTCCGGAGGTTGCCAAACATGGAAAGATTACCGCAGGATGTAATAAACCTTATCTGTTCAACGCAAACTGGATTACAAAAGCCAGAAAATACCTCAGCATGGCTTATCATGGTAACATTGTGCAGATTGCTGCAATTGATTTGAATAGCATGTTGCTCGAGGAGGCCCATCCAGACTCAAAGCAGATGGTGATAGCACAGAGGTGGAAGTAATTAAAATGGTTAATCCTCGGTGAGATTGTGTATTGACGCCTTCCCACCAACTGTATTGAGCCCCGACTACAGGAACTCTCACACAACAATCCAAACAAGGGCAAAAAATAATACACATCTTGCACAAATGTTGCTTTGAATGATTTCTTACTTCTTCTTCTTTTTTTTTTTATCATGTTCACATTTGTCATGATGAGTTCATTGTTGGCTTGGCACAGTGAGGGCACAATTGCCAGACATACTGTGGTTATGATTTTGGACCTAGTCTTGGCTGCAGTCAGGATGTTTCCATGGTGAGATTAGTTTATTAAACTGGTGGATCCAGTAGGTGCTCTGCATGCATTCACTGAGCACTAAATCTGCCCAAAGCTCAGTGCTGTTTATTGTTTTGGGGTAAACTTCATCCAAACTAAATTACTTTTTTTCCTTTTGAAACTTGTATGATGTGCATATTTTTTGATAGATTGTGTTATTATTCATTGCTCTCAGCTGCTCTGGTCCTATTTCTTTCACATAACCATATCTAAACCAAACAAAAAACCTCGTTATTTAGTGTGTTCAAGCCTATTGCTCTTTTCTGGTTTGCACATATTACCTTTATGAAAGATAGACACCTAGGCCCACCTTCTCTCTTTCTACTATAAAGCCGTAAATCAAGATACTATAGTGGAATTGCAGTTTAGTGGCCCATGAAAAGGCGGATATAAGACATCATCTGCTCTTTACTGTGCAACAAGCAACATGTTAACACACCTGTGCGGTCACTGGTAACTCCCTGAGACAAATGTTGGCATTAGGTGGACTTTAAAAATATTGGTGGCTGTAATGTCTCAGCTGAGTAACTATTTATATTCACATTGTGCGACCTTCAGCGAAATGCGGCTCATGCTGGCCATTGGGAGCTTAGTGGTGTGTGCAATAGAACGCTGAGGTACATTAAGCCAGCAACGAGGTACACGGAGATTGTCATAAATGAGATCTAACCTCAAGTGTGACTTCAGTGTGTCTCGGAGCGAAGCCACAACCTTAATAATGGCAGACTGGGTTTGGAAAGGTGCCATATTTCAAGGTCTACGGCTACTATCTGTCAAGCATTCTGAAATGACACTAGCCTTTGCACTTGAGGAAGGGAAATGTTTCAAAAAATAATTTAAAAATGGCCGCATATAGAGCTACAATGATTTTATTCACTACTGTAACCATAGCAAATAAATAGGACTGTGAAATGAGTGCATCAGATTCAGTAGCAGTGATAGACACAATATAAAAGGAAGGGATGGTACAAAATATAGTGTATGATCTGCAGAAAATTACTGTATGTATAATGGTCCACAAATCAGGCAGTTCTGACGCAGTAATTATGCCTTGTGGTGACGAGGAATCATCTGATGTAGAATTATGCAGCTTCAGCCGTCAGGAGGATGTTAAAACACGCTGACGGAGCTGACATCTGCTGTTGTGACAGGTGTAAGAGTTTACTTTCATGAGCTGCATGAGATACAAAGACACAACCACTTCTTAGGGCCATGATGCGCTTGGACTCAGCGTGAAGTTTTGTTGAGACAGCAGTCCGTGCCAAAACTGGAGAGTAATATTCAATAGTGGATTATTAGTTGCACACGCATACAGAGTGCAAAAAAAAAAGAGGAAAGATGTATCCTGAAGCTTTTACTCTTACACTATTTATTAGTTTTAATCCCAAGACTGAATTTGGCCAAAAAGTGTTTAATTCCTGGTCCTTCTAATGATCTGTCGGCTTACTCTTTATATGCTGGATGTGGTGTCAAGATGCAAGACACTGACGCTTCGTCTTTGCTTTGCGCATACGCAACAGTCACTTCCATTTTTAAACAACTTTGAAGTAGTATTTCCTCATTAACTCCAAAACTCTTAATCTTAAAGGCTGAAAAAAAATGGTTTAACGACCACGACCGAAGTTTCACTCTAGGAGGGAAACATTTACATTAATTTTTTTCTCCTCTTCCCACAGCCATTAAAGGCATCTATTTTGTTGACAAAATAGTTTTACTTCAAGATCCATTTAGTAGCTGCTCTGCAGCTTTCAACCTAATTGCATAAGTCTGATTCTGAACACCTCCAAGACTTCTCATCTATTTAGACTTAAAAGCTTGAGCTTGACAGACTATAAACTGAACTGTCAAGCGAGATTTTTATAAGATCAGTTTCTACTCCTTAATACATGCTTTTCATTGCCTGCTTTGAGTAACGAAACAATTGATGGTTAATTAAATTAATTGATTGGCAGAAATTTAAGTGATTTTGATAATCGCTTTAAGCAATAGTTCAACATTGCTCCAGGCTAAGAGATAATCCTGTGCATAATGTACCATAAAACCATAACTTTGTTTGTATGAGTCTTTAAGAAATTAGACATAACATTGACAGAGCTGGGCTCGCTATTTCTAGTCTTTATGCTAATCTTAGCTAATCGGCTGCTGGCTGTAGCTATATATTAATAGTTGTGAGTGGTATCAATTTTTTCATCTAACTCTCAGCAAGAAGGCAAATAAGTGTGAACTGTGTGTTGAACTATTCCTTTGAGGGGTTTTTTTGTTTTGTTTTGTTGTGTTTCTCATGGTTCCAGCTTCTCAAATGTGCAGATTTCCTTCTTTTCTCTCTTTGTTTCATTATAAATGTAACGATTTGAGGTTTGCAATTTTCTTTCATCGAATACATTTAATGTGCTTAATGAAAAAACAATGAAACCATGATGAAAGTTATCATTAGTTGCAGCTCTACCAGGTACACATCCCTACAATAACACTTGCTGGAGCTACACTTGTTCCCTGAACTGAAGGATAATAATGATCCTTTACTTCCTTGTGATACAGATCAGATTGAACTCTATTTCTGTCTTTAAAGGAACAGAAGCCACAATTATCCAGCATTGTGTTGTGGAGTCAGGACTTAAAAGTACAACTTTTCACCTTTAAATAGAGAGTATGTAACCACTCCTTCCTCCTCAGCTCTGTGTTACTACTGTATCTAGATGAGCTGTCTGAACTCTGAGTGTTCCCATTGGCAAACGTCTGGCTATTAAGCCTCCACAGGCACTCAAAAAATACGCTATGATCAAAGCCGGTGTGCAACAAGCAGCGCTGACCTTCATTGTGTTTGTGAATGTTGAGCTGTCACCGGCCTTTAATGTATTAGCGCTTTTCATCTTTGTTGTCATTACAAAATGCTTCCCTGAGACTCAGATACTAAAACCAAATACAATCAGTGAAATCGACAACATTTCATTCAGTGACAGTATAAGAGGAAAGGAAAGAATTTGCGAGACTGAAACACTGAGACAAACATCTAACATGATTCATGCTAGTCTGTTCAGGGTTACTGCAAATAATACACTTTACACTCAATGACTCAGAAAATGGAAACCTTGTACAATGAAATGCTATCCAAATAAAAAAAACAACACTGCAATAGATTAAAAATGTGACTCTGATTAAAATCTATGGTTATTTATGGGGACATTAGTTTCTTAGAGATCATCACAGGTCCACTCTGGTCAGGTCTGTGTAGGGTCCCGTGCTACATCTGGGAGTCTGGGATCTGTCTAATACCTGAGTGGATCCAAGTGGTTTTTATCACACACGTCATCATCATCACAGGAGACAAAATGTGTTTTAATTAAAGGCAGATGGCTGTGAATTGCATGGGAAAAATGACATGACTGCCGCTCTTTTCAAATGCTTGTTAATTGATAGCGCATTATGCTGTTGCCATTGTCGGTTTTTTTCTAGTTGAGTCTGCTGAATTTTTCATACTGTAGATCCGATTGTCCTCTGGTCCCTGTCTCTTTTGTTGAAAATAAATGTATGCGCATTGAATTTTGGGCCTAACATTTAAGACCCAGGAAGACCTCTACCTCTGAAAGCTTGTGCTTTTCTATCCTTATGTAACAGGTTTCCATTAAAGGAGAATTCCACCAATTTTACATATCAAAGTCTTTTTTTAACAGGTCTTGGGAGGTACTACTGCATATGTGAAAAAAGTAGTATAAAGCCTTTTGAGGCATCTGCTGGGGCTGAAGACTACAAGTTTGAAAATGACAAAAACTCTGTGGGTCTGCAGCCCGCTCCTCATCTCTGCTTGAGGCTAGCAGCTCCAGGCTACATTAACCACTACTAGTATAACACACCCAAATCTCCAGCAGAACTGATAGTGGTGGAGTTGCATTGTGGGTAACATAGGTGAAAAGTTCTGCTCCATTGATTTTAAACTGTCCATCATGACTCCAACAGTGTCATAGGAGTGAAATGCTAAATCGTTGGAGCACTTTTTAAATAATAACTGATAATCTGCTGCTGGACCTCTGAAGACCGTTGTTATATTGGATTGCATTATACATGCAGAATGGTGTGTTTTGACCGCCTCAGTTTACATACACTGGGGAACAAAGGTGGGATTAATTACAGGGTTGTTTCTTTTTTGGATTAGATTACATTGTGCAGGTGTTTCTATCCCCGCGTGTATGCTAATCATACAATGCTAACAGCCCAACTGCACATCATCAGCACTCAGATAACATTTTGCCATAATATGCATGTGGAAAACAAATGGATGACTTCCTAACAATTGCCGTGGAGGTTTCCTGGACAGCACCATATCATTTGACACTAATTACTGGTTAAATGGAAACTGTGGTACATTAATGTGATAATTAATCCATTCCTATTCCCTTTTTTAATCCGTACATAGCAGGACAGTTGAACATACAAAAATGTTCAATTTGTCTCCGGGCAAGCATACAATTTAAAGGTGCGGTGTGTAGAATTTAGTTGCATCTAGTGGAACGGACTTGGCAGAAATAGAATATAATAATCATAGTTATATTTTAATCAGTGTATAATCATCTGAAAATAAGAACTGTTGTGTTTTCATTAGCTTAGAATGAGCCCTTTATATAATCATAGGGAGCCCACCATGTAGCACCTCCATGTTTCTACAGTAGCCCAGAACAGACAAACCAAACACTGGCTCTAGAGAGGGCCTTTCACGTTTTTCGCGAGTTTCGCAGTGACTGTAGGTTCTCCTACAGGCTTAGAAGGGGAGAGGGATGGGGGTGTATTCAGTCTGTTGCAATCTGTCCTTTAACATACAGTACCAGTCAAAAATTTGGACACACCCTCCCATTGCCTTGAATGAGAAAGTGTGTTCAAACTTTTGACTGGTACAGTATTTAGAGAGTAAAGTTTCTGATAACAATGTAATGGACTGTGTTCATGTTAGTGTTTAACTGTTATGATTGTTACTGTTAGTTTAGTTCGGACATAAGGTCTGCTGAGATGCAGTACTGATATTTACAGACTGTCAGTGAACATGTCGTTGTCAGCTTAGATGCTGTAAGCCTGTCAATCATGTGAGCTACCTCTAACAGTGATCAGCAGGAGATAGCACACCTGTAATTGGCTAGAAGTTGGGGGGGGGGGTTGTTCATTCTTCCTGTTTTGGCGCCCGGCAGTTAGTTTTTATGTTACGAGAGGCTAAGTGTGAGAGGCTTGTGAAGAGTTACGGCAGCTCTTTTGTTATTTTGCCGCTGGCTACGGCCCACAGTAGCCTGTGTTATTGTGTGCAATAAAGTTGCAGCGAAAACCAGCTAATGTCTCATCGCCTGCTTAAACAAGGGACGTCACAAAAAATTAATAATGGATAAATATTAAGTTTGGTTTAAATTGAGTAAATACATCAACAACTGCTTTTAAACTCCTCACAACTAAACAAAAACCAAACTAAAAATGCTCTATTTTCCTTATAAATTAAAAGAAAAAATTAAACATTATGAAGTACACTTCCTAAATTTTGCTTAAATTTCAGAGATATTCTCACTCTTAAACAACTCAATAAAACCTCATGCTTTGCTTTATTTGTGGATGACAAATAGAGCAACACAGGAAAACTGGAGAGGCTGAAGTCTTCATTTTCCTCAAAAAAAAAAGGCAGAGCTAGCACTCCTGCTGTAATTTATTTTTCCATTGTTTTATAGTGACATTTTCAATGTTTACAAGATGCTACATATTGTTGATTTAACTTGAACTCTTCACCCAAATTCATAACAGTTATTTCTCCTCTGCCCTGTCAATACATTTACATATTTTTCTTGATGAATAAGCTAAACCACAAATGAATGTAAATGATCAATATTCATCAGAAGATGAATTACCCCTCATTATTGGATGTACGTGTGGATGCTGTGTGTGTGTGTCTTCAAGTGGGGTTGGGAAGGCTTTCAGGAGCCTGTGCTGGCATTCATCAAGTCCTTCATATCGACTAGAGGACTATAATGTAATTTCAAGAGTAAAAAATGATGCACAGTGTAATGCACCCATGGCACACTGTATCAAAAGCCTATTATTCAGCAACAACTTGTCATCAATAGCTCCCAGACATTTTTTCCAGCTGCTTAGCAATGTTAAATGGCAACATATTTGTACCTGTGTAATCAGAGGAGTGTAGACTCTGATTTTGGTTTGTCTGCTTGGTACAGATGGTCAGCACTAACCTTTCATTATCTCTTCCGGTGAAATAAAGAGACCCAAAGAAAGGTAATACAATTACACAGAAAGCAATTAGTGCCACGCTCTCAGTGTTGTGGAACTGAGGGGTGTAATTACGCAAATGAGGTTTGTGACGGCTATGAATGTCTGGGATATGAGATGACGCCATTACCCGTCCTTGTTTTTTTTAATTAGTGCTTTGCTCACTTTTTGCTGCAACATTAAGGGTAATGTTGCAGTGAGGAGAGCGAGGTGGGGAAAAAAAAAAGGATAAAGCTGATGCACAGAGGCGCAGTTATCGTAACTCAAGCAGTGCTGTTCCTCTGTCACTTAATGTAGCATGCAACATCAAAAGGTTGTATCCAAACAAGGTAATACATCATCTGACAGGTCTCTTTATTTAAATGAAGACTGCTACTTTGAGAAACACTTCACAGCTGAATGTTTTTTGCGGTGGAATTGCTTTTGTATATTCTTTATTCTCTATCTTGTCTTCAGCAGCCATGACACATTCCTCCGACACTTCCAACACCAGTTCTTCAGGCTAAACTAGAAAACTCTCATTTTTTGGTATACAAAGGTGATCTACACACATATACAGTATAGTAACTTTCATCCCTTCACCTCCACACGCCCAGAAATCATCACCTGCAGGAGTTTCAATGTCACTTCAAACATTAGAGCAAATTCTCAGTTTGAAATTGTGTTATTGTGCAAATTTAATCCATAATCATTTGAATGGAAAACATGATTTTGGAGCTTCACTCATGTTATGATATAATGTATTATAATTTTTTTTTTCTCCGATTTTCTGAGTTATTTGATCTAATCTGTTTCTGTCATGACTTCCACTTCATCCTCACAATCACCTCCATCAGATTAATCATTCATTTATTCATTCCATTTTCCTCTCCACTAACTCTAACTTGTGTTCCCAACTTTACCAGTTAACTGAACCTCACCTGCCTACACAGTTCCCCTCATTATCCCATTATCCCCAGTGTATATATAAATATATATCTACCCAACAGTCATTTGCTAAATCGCCTATCATGTCCCCTAGCTGTTCGTAGCCCTTTTGTTTCCTGTAGCAACCTACAAATCTACCCACCCCAAAGACCCAGGTCTAATTTGCCAAAAATGTCATAATTTCTCTATGAAATATTGAACAATTTCCAAAGTTTCTGACAGATCATCAGATAAAAAAAAACCCTGAACTTACAAGTAGAGCATTTTTTTGGCATCAGCAGGCTCTGCTGAAGACAGATACATTCATGTATTGCTTCATGGTGGGGGATGATATGCCAAAAAGATTGTGTCCAGTTTGTGCTGTTGGCTCGCTTCCTGCACTGACTTCCTCCCCTCAGTCTCAGCTCTTCTCCTTTACTCCCAGACAGCAGAATGACCTTCCTGCTCCAGTTATTACAATAGAATCAGTCCCTGTCTTCCACTCGTAGGCCGAAACTTACCTATTCATCTGTTCAGTACACATCGTCTCCCCTCTGAATCATAGCTGTCATTTCCAATTCCTTTCTCTCATATAATCATTCAGTAGTCACAGTAAATGGTGTTGAGACAAAATATAGCTCCAGGTATACAGTAGAAATCAAATTAATAGGTCACCATTCCCCAGCAGCACTCTTTTCACATATCAAACACAGAAGTGGAAGTCACCCAGTCAACTTGCACTAATTCCTTCTTTTGGAGAGATTTCTGCTTAAAGAACCTGATTCATTCTTTTATTACTTTCAATGCAGAAATCCAAATTAAGTGGATCTCATCACCCTTGCTGGAGGGGTTGTGGATCGGTTTGGGTGGACCACACACATATTTTCAGGCTTTCTTCATCTATCCAGCCTTTTTTGGAAAGAAGTGAGTAGTTTAGTTTCAGAGATTCTAGACCTGAAATCTGATTTCTTTTTTTTTTTTTTTGTACCTTGGAAATATTCTCAAAGGTCTAAGTTAAAGTGACACATATCTTTTGAAGATTTTTTATTGCTTCAAGTTGAAAAAAAAACTATTACAAAATGCTGGCTCCAGAAGAACCATCCCACAGCTGCCTTTCATACCAGTATAATCAATCCTATTCACTCAATGGAAAAAATGACTTTTACCCTTCATCTTCAAAAGGAGAAGAGGGATATATTGGAAAAAATGATAGTTTTAATAATTATAGAGTTTTAATAATTTCTGAACCTTTCTGAACCTTTTTAAGTGCGTCATGAACTCTACCTACGCTTTTTTCTTTTGTCAATTGTGCTGTTTTGTCCCAGACCCCATCTGTTCAACAACCTCATACTATAAATAGTCATAATACAAAGATTAATAATATACCTTGTTTTGCTTTTATTCTAGTGGTCTATGGGGACAATGTGTTTTTTTTGGGTAGGAGGTGACTTTTTGTTGCAAAACCACAGTCGGTCATTGGGGCAAAGTTTGACAGGCTGCATCCTATCCAGCTCTCTTACATCCATTGTTAAATTTAAAAGGGAGGAAAGAAGACAAAAAACCGCACTGAGTAAATGATCTCCCACTGCCAGCCAACTTGTTTCTCTCTTCCTCTTCCATGATGTGTGCTCCAGATAATGCTACTTCTTTGGCTACACGTTTACAGTGTTCAAAGAATAACTTGATTTATTATGCGAGATGTCACGCAGCATGCCGATGTTGTCGATAATTCAAATTTGAAGTTACATTTCAGGATAGTTAGAGTACTGTAACAGCACACAGCAGTTTGCAGGATCACAATGAGGCAAAGTGAAGAGATGTCGTACACACTGCTTTTTTAAATGCTATCCACGGTGCTCAAATTATGAAAGTTGAATGCAGAAATAACACTAGAAGATGCAATGCACATAACAAGCGGTTAATGCTAGGTTACATTCAGAGGTATCATGGGAGCCGGCTGCTCATCATTATTAATACGCAGAGAATGTAAAGAGGCACTGCAGAGACACAAGCTGCTTTGAGTCAACATATTTTGAATATATTATTACAGTAACAAGCATAGATGCAGTAGTTATGTTTAAAGGTATCCATAGCTACAACTGACATATGTGTCTGTGGCGCTTATGACCTATTTGTACGATTTAATATCTATGATCCCAACAGATGACAACATTCATTTTAGTAGCTGGTAATATTAGCAATATAGGAATCCAAGCTCTCATTATGAGTCACTCTTTTTGTGAGCATAACTGGAAGAAGAACTTACAGAGAGAGGCAGACCATACTGAATGACATCATCCTCTCTGTGTGTATCTGTACCCTCTCTGCCCCCTCCGACACTGAGAGTGCAGTCCGCAGATCTGAGAGCCAGGGGTCCCGGCCTTTTGCAGAGAAAAGCTTGCAGCGGCTCCCATCTGTCATCAGCTCAGCAGCCAAATGAGGCTGTTCTTTACTGGGAGCCAACAAGATGGATGGAGCCACTTCATCACGGCTGTATGGGGCCACAGTAGAAGCACTGCACTGCATGTCTCTTTGACAGCCAGCCCTCCCCCACTGTGCCTCCCTATGGTTACCATCAGGGCAGTGTAGAGTACAGCTAACTCATTAGCGGTGCTACCACTGTGGCTGCAAATTTCATTTATTAAAGAATTATTTACACACATCGACATTAAAGGAGTGTTTGATCCTCAGATTGCTCTGCAGATAATTTTACACTATTAAGAGTTGTTTTGTAATGATGGGCTGTAATTTATGTCTGCTTTACCCACTTTCTCTGAGCCTGGCTGGTTTACTTCTGCTTCAGTTATCAACTTCCTAGAACTCACAGAACGTCTTATACTGCATGCAGGATGTCTGAATGTGTAATTAATAACTTGAAAAATACTTTGAAGCAAACAAATCAACATAGACGACATTGCAACAAAGCCGGGTCACTTGGACGTTGGATTTCCTGTACATCATCGTCCACTCTTGTTATTTCGGAGAAAGTGGCAGTATTTATACCGTTGCTTCCTCCCAAGACACAAATCCTTTGAGCTGCCACGGGTACATGTCTGATTCTGTTCTCACTGAACAGCATACAGCTGTGGAACTAGAGCGATAGCAGCATATGTTGAAAAGCTGAGACTACTGATAACGAGCTGGAACTTGTCCAAAGATAAATGTATACAAAACATAAGTCAGCTCTCAGGCTAACTAGCTTGCTAGAGATTTTCAGCATCACTCTATTCATTTTTTTCACCAGGTATGTGCATGTATTAAAGAGTACTCACATACCCATATGTACATTAAATAACTTATTGGTTGCTGAACATACTGACTGTGAAAAGATGACTTCCTTAGAGCGGTTTAAATGTATGTGAGGGATTCATGGAATGCCTTCTTCTTAAGTTCATCTGAAAATAATACAAGGTTTCAGCAGTCTGAGTTGAGTTGTCAAATCAAGTGATTATCTTCCAGAGTTTGGTATGAAATCCCCTCTTTGTGCTTCCACAAACAGTGTTAGTTGAGCTGCATCAGTGAGACAATAACATAAAGAGGGAAATTTGTACTAAAACAGTGTAACTTTGGGAGACATCTACTTGATTGATCTAATTCTGTAGATTTTTTTCACCCATCACTAATATGGAAATTGCATCAAGAAGGGATCTTTATATGGGCAGTATGGACAGGAGGAATACAGCAACCAATACCCTTTCCCTCAATGGTCGGCATTTTTTCAGATAGAGCTGAAAAAATGTGGACTTCTCCTTTAAGAGAACTGGCTTCCCATTCAATTCAATGAGTGACATGCATGGACATAGATTTGGGTATGGACGGTCAGGACATGTCCCTACTTCCTACCAATGTTAAGGTGCTGCTGAATTATCCTCATCAATATTTTTATAGATCTCAAACAGTCTCTACATTTTAACTCCACATAACGTTAACAGTAAGATCTAGGTCTATGCTGAGTCACCAGGTTTGTGTGGTTTCTGCAAAACGTGGGTTATTATGATAAAGAGTGAAATAGCAGGATGTGGGGGATACCTGACCTGATGATCTGGCAACCCTCAACCTCAAGCTGTTTTAGGCATTGACGACTAGCTGCAGCTCGATAGCAGTAGTGGGGTCGGTGATGAATGTGAAGGGTTTAATATTTATAGTATTCAAATGTCACAGAATTGAAAACAACTTCATTTGACAAAACTAACATGAGTCAGTTGATATTATATTTAAATTTCAGGTGTGAGGTGTTAGCTAATTTGTGATTATTACTCAAATATGTTGTTTAATTAAACAACTTTATTACTGTTGGTGAAACGTGTACAACATATTCCAGTTTTTGCTCTTATTCCAAAAAGACAATATTCCTACTAAGCTGTTTACATGATTAATGAAAATGAATATTCCACCAATATTCCCATTTACATGCAGAGGGTTTTCAGGGTTTTCAGTGTTAACGGGAATCACAAAATCTCAAGAAACCAGCAAGGTCAAAAACATTAGTGAGCTGCTGCCTGATATTTATAAGTGATATTGATATGACTGATATGATAAATTCATTAGTTACAGGCACATCCAGTACCTCAGTTGTCCCATGATGTTTACTACACTGCCGGGTGTTTTTGGTGCATCACAACGAGTCGTCACTGTCAGTCAGGATAATCAATCCCCTCCGTACCTGTCGTGGAGAAGGCGCACTCTGTTTTTCCAGCCTGCCCTGAACAACTCTCCCCTCTCTTCTCATTCCTCTCCTCTGTCTGCCTTCCTGCTCCATTATAAGTCATTTTGCCTGCACAGGAGTAAACAGGCAGGAGGCTGTGTGTTGCAGTTTAAAAAACCCAATAAAGCGCTGTATACATGTCCAAAGAATGCTCCTGCATATCCCACACATCTTAATCGGAAAATGCTACATTCAGAATAAGGCCTTATTCAGAATATCCCATATTGTCATATTTGGAGTAATAATGGGATATTAGTGTGCATGTACATGTAGCTGTTGTTTCTCTGCTTTCTGTAAGCTGTGGAAGGCTAGCCTGCACCAGAGCATTGCTGATAAAAAAAAAAGCAGGTCACAGTCAAGTCACAGTCAACAAGCATCTTTTCATGGCACTGGAGGCTGTGCCCTCTGGGACGATGGAGGACTGAAAGTTAACATGAGGTCAAACTGTCCATGAACTTCTGCCATTAGCAGCTCTTGTCAGCCCCTCTATGTGCTCATGTACCCATTAGTTGGATAGTTTAAGCCCATAAGTATATAAAAATATATTAAATAATACTTGAACTTTACTTGAGTATTTCCATTTGATGCTACTTTATACTGCCACTCCACTACATTTCAGAGAGAAATATTGTACTGTCTACTCCACTATATTTATTTGACAGCTTGAGTTTCTTTTCAGATGAAGATTTGACACAATGGATAATATAACAAGCTTTTACAACACATTGTTACAGAGGAAACCAGTGGTTTCCAACCTTTTTAGCTTTGGACGTCTTACAAAAAGCAGTGTGTAGTCGGGGTCACATTTCACATGTCTATGAGTTGTTAACAGCTCCACCAAATAGTGATTTTTCCCTCCAAACTTCTCACATGCTTTCATTTCCGAACTTTGTTTTTTCTTCTTTCCTCTCCCATTAATCATCTCACGACCCCTCAGATTTATCTGCTGACCCTTTGGAGGGGCCCCGACCCCTGGCTTGGGAACCACTGGACTAAACTAGCTAACTGTATATAAAGTAGTTGAAACTAGCTCCACCTCCAGCAGCTACAACAGTAACATGCTGCTCTAACACTGATGCTTCAGTATTAATAATCTAATGATGTCATATATAATAACATCAGTCAGAAGGACCAAACCACTACTTTAATGCAATACTGTAACTACATTTTGCTGCTGTATTTTTACATCAGTAGAACAAGGGCTGTGTTAGTCATCTCATGTCGCTTTTAAAACTAAATGCTGATTGGCAAACGCTGCCACACTGCATTTGACTCAATATGAACCACTTTGGTAGCAGTGTGTATGCAATTATGATTATGCTACTGCTGAGTTTATGTCCTTTTCTGACAGGTCTTTACTTTATATCTGTATGTGTATGTAGAAAGAGCAATTATGAGTGCATTTCATTCTAATCAAGTTAGTTTAAGTTATTCCACCTACCAGACAGCAGGTGTTTGGAACTGCTTTGAGTTAAATCTGTTATTGACAAAATTAGCTTTTGTGGACTAATGAGAGACATGAACTGCAATTTATGTCAAAATGTACACTTCTTATAGAACACAAATCTGAACACGCAGACGTGATACACATATCTTTAGATTCAGTGTGACTTACACATGACCTGACGATATTATAATCTCTAATGTGCATCACAAATAAAATATCCATAAATACGCTTAGAAATAATTAAAAAAGACGCTCCCAGTAACTCTTGCTTGAGAATCATTATGTTTTTATGTTTTTGTTCAGTTTCAAAGTAATTCTGTGATAGTTGTGGGTTATTTATGGGTACATTGCAAAAAGGAATTGAAAATAGCCTTATCGGCATACTTGGTGCCAATTCGCCCAAATTTAAACAGACACAGGCTGTTGTAGCCCTCATACTCACCCAATCCATGACAGTGTTTTACTTCCTGTTTACATCTCCCAAAGCAAGACCAAATGCATTTATTTAAAACATTTTTTTTTAATGTTGCACTATCAATCTTATAATTCTTGGACATACAAACAAAAAACTCTATGATAACAATTTGAGAGTTGCATTTGACTCGATTTTGACACTCGATTAGCCTCTAACCGCATTGCTGCAGTTTAATTCCTTTGCATGTCAGCTTGCACTCTAGAGCTCCGTTATATCATTATGGAGCCTCTAGACCAGATTGAAATGATTTCCAGAGTTTTGAATACAAATCCCAGTCAGCCACGGCTGGGCCTCAAAACGTGAGGGTGTCACCATAACATTATTTCTATTTCTTTTTTTTTTTTAAATACTCACCATCATCTTGATATAATTTCTGTAATTACCCATACTGCATCAGAGTGAAGTACAGGGTCTGGGGAAGTACAAAATCCTGTCTTATATTAGTGGTGAAAGCAGTGCTTTTCATTGGAATTGGGTTAGGGGGCTTTAGGCCACCGTTGATGGAATTGTGGTTTCAGCTGAAATGACTGTCAGATCTTACACGCTAGCTGTACCGATGCTTAATGCTGGTTATGAACTTTCCAGCCGTCTCAGATATAAAATTACCTATAATTTCCTTCGACTGCCAGAGAAACAAACGTGCTACACCTCTTTACCGTTGTGATGTTTTAAATCGAAGTGGTTGCTGGTGACATGAAATTTTAGGGAGGATGATTTGCCAAGACATACATATTCAAATGGAGAGGAAATTGCATTTTCCACATATTTTGTGAAGACTTTGCATCTGCACATCTTGATTATAATGCACTTTTCCTTACAAAATAGAAAAACCACACCTACTCTGCTACTTCAATTTTCCTAATCTCCCCCTCCCTCTGTCTCTCACCATGCTGTAGACACAATCAACTTTCCTCCATGAATTTAGGTTCAGAGTCTCAGAAAATGATTCATTTCGTCATGGGGTCTCTGTCAGCAGCCAAAGTGATCCTCTACTGTCCTTAGGCTCTTTATATTTCTTTTTTTTTTTTTTTTGCTCTTTTCCCCTCTTATCTGCAGCTTTGTCTGTTTTTTTTTTCTATTTTCTGTCTGTAGCAACTGAGAAAGAAAAAAAAAAGGAAAGAAGAAAGGAAGAAGAGGCATATGAAATGAATGAGTACTGAGGACACAGAAATATCCAGATGGCTATCTATCTTTACTTGTTGCCAGCATTAGTGTGTGTCTGTGTGCATGAAAAATAAGTATGAACCCGAGAGCAAGAGCTTTTACAATGTACTATAAGTCTTTTTGCTTTCTTTTAGTTCTTTAGTTCCACAATGGCTGTGCAAATCTGAAGAACTTTGAAGAATTGAGAAGCTGTGAATTTGCTCAAATTAATAAGACTTCTGCCGGGTGTGGACACTCACAAGAAATAACAAACCAAAACCTAACATCAAAGTATTCTTTGTTTGTAAGTATTTTTGGGGGGCATTTTAAGCTTTTATTGAAGACAGTAAAGAGAGAGAGAGATGCAACAGAGGTCCCTGCAGCTGTACTTGAAGCGGGGACATCTTAACCCCGAAAGTATGGGGGCACCTCATATCAAAATATTCTTATTCCCCCGGTATCTTTGTTGTCACAAGCTTCCTCAACCGGCTATATCGAAAGACATGACTGTGCAGTGGCTGATAAAGCTCAGTGCACTGTAATCTTGGGGAAAAACAAATATGCAACACAACACAAGCAAATGACAGAACATTTTCCCCACTTTGACAACAAATATATCCCGTTTAGAAAAAAAAATGTTGCAAATAAATAAAAGCAAAAGCAAAATATACACAAGCAAATTAAGAAACACACTCATCAATTTGGCAACAATTTATACATTTATCAGTTTATGGCATAAAAACGTGCAAATACAGAAAACAAAACCAAAATATAGAAACATTGTAAGTTGTACATGTAATGACATCATAGAAGTTTCTGGGTGACACTAAAAACTGATGCTAGAGTAATTTGTATAGCCGATAATATCGTAATCACTCAATCAGAATGTGGCCTCTTTTTTATTTTAAACCAAGTATGCTTTGTCAAATTAGTGATAATGTTTTTTTGCTTGTGTTAAAGTGGTGAAGATCTGTTCTTCATTTAAAGCTACAATATGCAAGTTCTGCAAATCAAGCTAACGCTAGCAGGAGACAAAGCTACAATAAGCAAATTCTGCAAATCAAGCTAGCGCTAGCAGGAGACAAAGCTACAATAAGCAAGTTCTGCAAATCAAGCTAGCGTTAGCAGGAGACA